>NC_140594.1:139925780-140433280 GCF_964204655.1 Triturus cristatus
AAGTAAATAAATACAGTATATACACACAATTACCTGTGCTGGAGTCATTACCCCTGGTGGGGATTTAGAACATTACAACTGGCGACGAGACTGGGACCTGGAGCACAGATCGACTACCAGGCTGAAACAAGTACCCACGTGGGCAGCAAACCAGTAACCGAAGAAGCACTAACCACCAAGCAGGCACATACAGTAAGGAGAGCGCGGCAGAGGGGAAGGCAGGAATACGAAAGGCACAAAGCACAGTGCACAAGGAACAAAGTATACAACAGATAACGCACTGACCAGGGCGGTAGTAAAGTGGGGACACACACCCTCAGCCCAAGCTAGGGATAACGGACAGAGCCAGAGCGCTAGAAGGACAAAGCCCAAATAAAGTAAAGAAAAAATGTAGGCCAAGACAGCGACAGGGTTGCGCTGAGGCCTGTGGCCCTGTTCGACAAAAGCAGACGGACAGCCGAAGGCCCTGGCGGAGCAAGTAGGTCATAGACAAGGAGGTGGAGCAGAGGGGCAACAGAGTCCCCCACGCACAACAAGGCAAAGTGCGCCAGGTAGCTCAAGGGGTGAAGAAGGGGCACAGGGAGGAAGAGTAGACATGTGTGCCCAACCGTCCTCACTCACGACACCCATTCCATTCCTGCCAAAACCAGGAGACCCGTTGATGAAATGGGAAAATTGGAGAGAATATTTTATGAACTATCTGGAAGCCCTAGAAAACGAAAACGGAGAAGCTTTTCCAAGTAAGAGAAAGAAGAGGATATTACTTCACAATCTAGGCCCAGAAGGCATCAAAGTGTTCCAGAACATAGTCCCGACGCCACGTCAAGCGGCAGATGTTGACGTGTTCCAACACGCCATCGACGACCTGAACAAGCACTATAGACCCGCAGTGTGCACGTCCATAGACCGATACAACTTTCAACAAAGGAAACAAGCAGTGGGAGAGTCGGTAGAAGAGTATGTGGCCGCGCTGAGAAAGTTAGCGGCCACGTGTAAATTTGGAGTGCTGCACGACGAATTCATAAAGGATCAGAAGGCAGAGTTGTCAAAGAGCTGCGCGGAAGCGGCGAAAAGAGAAACAACGGCCAGACCCATGGTGAACAAAGTCACCGAAGTGGAACCACTGGAAAAGAACAAAGGATCGATGGGAGACACGAGAAACCAGGCAAAATGGACGCCCAAGACTGCACCGGCAAAGAAACCGAGCAATGATGGCAAAAACACGTGCTACCGGTGTGGCAGTCTGTCTCATCCAGCCTATGACAAAAGGTGTCCTGCGTTCCGAGCGACATGCATGTTTTGTGGTATAATAGGACATTATGAGAAAGTGTGCCGCAGGAAACAAAAGAGAACAGCAGTCAAGTTTGTGACGCAGGAAATGGAAGGGGACGATGAAGAGGTAGAAGAAGACGATGGAGTGTTGTGCATCGAGGAACACATACTGGGAATAGACAGCAACTGTCCCAAGAAACCCCAGTGTGATTTGGTAATAGGAGGAATACCGATAAAGATGGTAGCGGATTCAGGATCTCCGTACACCATAATACAAAAGACGGTATGGGAGGAACACTTCAAAGACCACCTAGGGAAGCACCTGGAACCTCCGGATATCCGCCCAGTCACATTTACGGGAGACCCTATCCCCATGGTGGGGTTCAGAAGTTTGAAGTTCGAGTTCAAAGAACGGACCGCGACATGCAAGCTGTATGTAGCAGAGAAAGGCCCTTCGGTGCTAGGATGGGTCGACCAGGGAGACCTAGGAATACAACTGAACCCGGGAGGCATCACGCAAGTCTTGATGACAAGTGAAGAACAACGACCAGTAACAGGTGAACTGAAGGAAGAATTCCCCACAGTGTTCGGGGGCAGGGTCGGGAAGTTAACGAAGTTCACGCACAAGATAGAACTCCGAGCGGAAGCAAAACCGGTGTGTCACAAAGTAAGGAACATTCCGAAGGCAATTAGAGGAAAAAGTACAACTGGAGTTACGCAGACTAGAGGAAAATGGCATCATAGAACCGATCTCCAGCGCAGAATGGTTGGCCCCTTTGGTGGTAGCGATGAAACCGAATGGCAAGGTGCGTCTATGCGTGGACTTGAGAGAATTGAACAAGAACATAATAGTAGAAAAATTCCCTCTACCAAGAATAGATGAGATGCTGGCCATGACCAAAGGAGTGAAATGGTTCTCGACCATTGACCTCACATCAGCATACCACCAGATAGCCCTACACCACACAAGCAGAAAACTGACGTCGTTCATAACCCCGTTCGGGTGCTACCAATTTCGCAGGATGCCGTTCGGGTGCTACCAATTTCGCAGGATGCCGTTCGGGCTAGCTTCAGCAGCGGCGGTATTCCAGAAACTCATGCACAGACTCTTCAAAGAAGTAGAGGGAGTCTAATACTTTCAAGATGACATCTTGGTAATGGGGAAGAGCAAAGCAGACCATGATGCCAAGCTGTCAACGGTCTTACATGTATTTGAACGCAATGGGCTCACAGCAGAGTGGGACAAATGTCGGTTTGAGATGAAGACAGTTACGTACCAGGGGCATGAGATCAGCGACCAGGGTATCACACCCAAACAATCCAACATCAAGGCCATATGGAATGCGCCATCCCCGAAGACCAAGGAAGAAGTCAGATCATTCCTAGGCATGGCCGAATTCTACAGCAAATTTGTGCCCCACTTTGCTACCAAGACGCACCACCTAAGTCAACTCCTAAGGGATAAAACAATCTTCAAATGGACTGAAGAAACTCCGGGAGAGTTCCAGAAGATCAAGACGGACATCAGCACAGCGGTACCCTTTAGTGGTTATGATCAACGAGCCAAGTCAGTGTTGACGACGGACGCGAGCGAAAGAGGCCTAGCTGCGGTCTTAATGCAAGAAACTAAGGAAGGGGAACTAAACACCCTCAGCTTCGCATCCAGAGCCTTATCGGCCACGGAACAAAAGTACAGCGTGATAGAAAAGGAAATGTTGGCAGCAGTGTGGGCAATGGAGAAGTTCCGACAATTCTTATGGGGCATAAGATTCAGGATCAGGACTGACCACAAACCTCTGGTCAAAGTCCTCACATCACCAGGACATGCCCATGCGACCCCGCGCATAGCAAAAATGAGCTTGAAATTACTGGACTACAGGTACGATGTAGAACACATCCCAGGGGCCTGAAACAAAGTAGCCGACTACCTCAGTTGTGTCGCAGCCATGGAGGAACCTCCGGGGGATGCGGAGGAGGATGGCCTCAGAGTGGCGTTCACGGAGGACCATGAAGGGGTAATCAGCGAACAGAAGTGGAAGGAAGCGTACAAGGCGGACCCGGACATCGAGGAGGTTACAAAGTACACCCTGAAGGGTTGGCCCGAAAAGATACACATGGGGACCTCGCTCAGAAAGTTCTTTGAAGTAAGGGAGGAGTTATCGGTGGGAGACCGCGGGATATTCCTGCGAAGAGGCGAAAAAGTGGTTCCGCCCCACGCGTTGGTGCCGCGTCTACTAGCCATAATACATGAAGGACACCTAGGCATTGTGAAAGCAAAGCTCAGGGCGAAGCAGATGTATTGGTGGCCAGCGATGGACAACCAGGTAGAGAGGCACGTGCGGGAGTGTGAACAATGCCAGAGAGCGGATAAGTCGCAAAGCATGATGCGTCCTCCCTTGGGAAGAATAGACAACCCTAATAACCCGTGATAAGATTTGTCGATTGATATTCTGGGGCCGATATTGGATAACCAAGGAGTCCAGAAATATGTGGCAGTAATGGTGGACCGGTATCTCAAAGTGGCCGGAAGTGGACATACAGGAAGACATGGACACTGGCAAAATATTAACATTTCTGACCACTGTATTCCTCTGAGAAGGGATTCCCCGCTCCCTTCTAAGCGACAACGGGCCTCAGTTCACATCTGATAAATAGAAACGCGTTCATGGGGAGGAATGGGATTAAAGTCAAACATACCTCCATATACCATCCAGCGGGGAACGGCCTAGCCGAAAGGTTTAACAGGGTCATCATGGGCTCGATACAATCCGCGATAGGATCAGGGAAGGATTGGGAGAAAGAACTCATGTGCATGTTGTGGGCGTATAGAATCACCCCGACAAGCACAGGATACAGTCCCTTCCAAATTCTCAGAGGCCGAGACCCGTTCACGAGAGACAATCTTGTCTGGAAGGAGCGGACAATAACATGCAAGTGGTCTCCTGCGGTTGTTCAACATAATCTGGAAAAAGCTCAGAAAATATATACCGAACATTACAACAGGAGCAGGAATGTCAAGGAAGCTGAGTTGGAGAGAGGTGAATGGGAGCGAGTAAAACTAGCCCAGTTAAGGAGAAAGGGTGACAGCAAGTTTAGTGCGCCCATGCAAGTAGAAGAAGTCTACAACCGAGCAGCTTTATTAAGTGATGGGAAAGTCTGGTCCCAAGACAGGATGTCCAAATGCAACAAGATATTGGGGTGGAATCCTCTGCTGAGTTCTGGGCAGATATAGAACTTAATATGCTATTATTTCTTCTTGAAATATCATTAAAACTTTGCAAAAGATTTTTTTTTTTTAGTAAAATGTAGTTTGCACGGATGTCGTGCTTCTTTTTTACACAAGGGTGCGATTTGCGTAAAAAAACAACTCGAGACACCGAGAGGTTACTCGTTTCAACAAAGTGTTTCTCAGTGAGACATTTTCTGTGCAAACCAGCCCTCCAATTCTGATGTGAGCGTCCAGCATTTTTTTTAAAACTGTTTTTATTGATAAAAACCACAAACAGCACAGCAATACCCTCATTATCGATATGCATTTAGCTATCCAAGCAGTGTAAAATAATAATACGCACATATATAGCATATAGACTCGTTATTCTGACAACGCTTCTGCGGCAGCATGTTTCATGCATTTCAACCTCACTACGGCGCAGCTCCACTGTTGGAGACAGGCCGATATCCCCTCTATATGCATTCTATGCGGCCCATTTACGGTCCCATTTTTTAGGGCATCCTTTCTATTTATATACGTCTTTTTCGGCTACCATGGCTCTGTCCATATCAACCACCCAATCTCTAATTCGTGGCATCCCCCCTGTCCTCCATTTCTGTGCAATGTTGCGTTTGGCGATTGCCCATCCCAGTGAAACTCATGTTTGCTCAGTCTGATTAAAGTCAGTGGCGTCCCATATATTTAGCAGGCACAGTTGCGGGGTGACCTTTATTTTCTCCCCCCCCAGCCCTCCAGTTTTTCGGCGATGGCGATCCAGTATGACTGGATGACTGGACCTTGTGTGGAAGAAAGTCCCCTCTTGTTGACATTGCCGAAGGCAAAGGGGATCAGCCTGCCTGCCCGCGTCCAGCATTTCTTAATGAATACCAACCTGTGTTCTGGCCATGCCCCAGTACTGCTTTTTAGATGTGCTTGAAAGCAGCTTCAGCTCTCTGATGCACACGACCTTGTGTTAAAAGAAGACGGAAGCTAGGTCATGCCTGCTGCGTTCCTTAAAGCCCCGGCCTCTACACAGACGCGTCTCAAAGGCAAGCCCAGAAATAGTATATTTTAGGCCTGCATACAGCAGCTAGCTTTGAAATGGAGGATACCGCACAGTATCGACATCTGTACATCCCTTTCATGCCAACCCCCTCGAGGCTCAAAGCTCTTGGAAAGGAAGGACCTTCGGGGAGACGGGCAATCTGTCTTTTAGATTTGTGAACCAGTTTCAAAGTGCACACTTCCTGTACAGTTTGCTAGAAGGCAGCTGTAAATGGGGATGCACAGCTAGAAGCCCTGTACCAAAGTACTCTCCCTGTTTCCACTTCTGCTTCAACACAGTCGACAGATGCTACTAGGCCCAGGAAAGCAGTGGACTTCTATTGCGCTCTTACCATGTGATCATTTTGCAGCACTATCATGAAACTGCGAGTAAAACCTCGGGGAGTAGGAAACTACCGTCTGGGACCGATTATTTATTTGTATTTTATGCCTCCCGCCTCACTTGTAAAACCACATCGAATTCACCATTCTCTGCGATTACCACATACATTAAAAGCAGGTGGTAAATGTATGCACAGATTGGTATGAGAGGTGGGGTGTAGGGCAGGAAAGGGGAAGCTTTTTTCTAGGAAAGAGGAGCACTGTATGCACCTCTTCTCCACACTGTTAGTTTAAAAAACAAAAACAAAAAAAACCAGAAAGAATACTCCTGCAACTGGAATGCCCCAAAGACATCGGAAACTCACCCATTTTCAGTTGTCTCAGAGCCGTGGATCAATGGATGACGTGGAGCCATCTCAAATTGAATGCTTCCAAAATGGAAATACTCACGTGTGGCGATTGGAAACCTTATAACCCTCTCGCTGTGTGGCTTGATGATCTTGGAACACCGCCTAAAGTATCGAAGGAAGCAAGAAACCTCGGAATGACCATTGGACTCCAAGCTATCAATGAATGCCCAAGTGGACAAACTAGCAAGATCAAGCTTTGTTTGGTCATGCCTGGACGAGCCAGGTAGTTTAAAGGTACTGTCGGAAGTTTAATGGGTTAAGGGATTAATAGATGTAGGAAAGAGGGAAGGGATTTTAGAGGTCTCAGTTGCAGTTGACCAGCCCTGGAGCATATACGATATTGATGTATAAAGTTGTTATGAAGGGAGAGGGATACTTTAGCGGCGGGGATAACTTAACATAGATGAGTAACTTTGTATAGTGAAGTTGACGTTTTTTAAGGCGAAGGCCAAGGATGTTGCTATGATGTGCACCAGTTTCAGTAAAGCGGCCTTTTACACACAAACCTGGTGTCAGTGGTCTGTGCTGCTCCCCTCTTCTCCAATTTACATTTGGCATTGACTTTACCGTTGATTGTACCTCATCTTTTGCGGAATCCTCTACATACAACAGTAATGTTAGTACCACTGTTTTTAGCACAATGTACCGCTGCTGCGTAAGGTTCAAAGCTAGGGGCTGCTTCACAGCGTTTTACCGTGGAGGGGGGGGGTGTATAATTCTTAAGAATAGTGAACAACAACGGACTAGTAAGCATGGACTGGATATAATTAATTGAAATTTAATAATTTTAGTTAAAGGCCAGTAACTGTGGTCCAGAATTGTCATTGAGGGATTGTGATGATGTCATAAACCATGGGCGGAAGCCTGAATGGGTTGTAAATGTAACCAGAATCCTGAGATGGCAATATAGGCATATATTGCACTTTTAACTGCTCTATAGTTTGTATATTACATGCTTATTGTGGAGTAGTTAGCTTGAAAAAACGGTTTTCTACAAAGTGTAGATAAGAATTGCCATTGATTAGAATTCTATTTATGTTTACTTTTCATGAATTAGTTGATACAACAATAGACCTGGTGAACACCCGTAGATTTATGAGATGCGGTAGCCTTTACCACATAATTATGACTTTATGACATTTGCTGCATATTTGCAACTGGTTAGCATAATTTGCAGATCTCACAAAAATGTTTCTAGCACAGATGGCTGAAAATTAGTATAGAATGTCCTTTTTTGCAGCATAATTTAAATAACCATGCCACATAATTTGTATAAACGTGCCACGTTAACCTATTTATGCTCTGTAGATTGGCTTAAGGGCTGGCATTATGATGATGAGATCTCTATTTCACAAAGAACCGTGAAATTTTTTATATATTTCCCGATAACTTTTGAAATGTGAGGTTTTAAACCACTACATTTTGTTTAATAAAAGGCCTCCAACATGTATATAGCATAAACTCATGTGTGTTACTGTTATGTAATGCACACACCTTTTATAATACAATAAATATATAATGCTAAATCTCCCCTCATTTTATAACCAGTTAATCCAGATGTCATTTTTTCACTTTTCCCTCCTGGATCATAGGATCCTTTAGTGCAGTTTATTTAATTAACAGACCTTCTCATGGAACCATCTCCCACCTGAGTGTTCTGATTTGTTGGCAAGTGGGTAGGGTAAATACAACTACCTCTTGGTGGACTGAGCAGTTACTTTATTCTGATGTTCTAGAGGGATAGATTAAAACTGAGAGGGGAGTGGAACTTCAACCCAGTGGGGGAGAGGTTGACATGTTTCCGCTGGCTCATGACCTTACAAAGAGGTTCTAGGTATTCTTCAGGGCCACTATGTGGTAACATCACTCTGCCAAATATTGTGTGTGTAGAAGTGTAAATGGTTTAAAAACAAGATACAGACCATGACCCACGGTAGTTTGATGGAGGTCCTTTGTCGTCGTCACCTGTAACAAAATAGATTACAGTACAGAGACCAACACGGTTAGCCAAGATGTCTTGAAAAAATACCTTGGTGCATACAACAATCTTCAGCATTGATGTCAGCATGCAGTTGTGAACGTTGCATAATTGCACACGTGGTACTGATCAGAACACTAGTGTATCATCTAAAACATGTTATGAAATGTTTTAATAGCTGAGTCACAATTGTTGGGTGTTTAACCTCAACTCAAGCCTTTTGACAAACCAGAACAGGGCTACCTGTGTCCGAAATGGCGGAAATACGTAACAATGTCCTAAGAAACTATCATTCAAGAGACCGCTTTATATGCGCTGTCATTTCTTCAAAACACATGGTGAGGAACAGATCTATTTGTTTGTAGTATTGGGATGAAACAAGTGGTTTATTTATCTGTTTGGATAATGGTGGCGCTGTCTAATATTTTCTTTTGCTGGTGCCCTGCCAGAAATGCCCTCAAATCTCTCCCCGGTTATAATTTTTAATAGGGAAATTTCAGCATATTGAAAGAATTTCTGCTTTCACAAATGCCCAATGCGGGCATATTATTCCTCAATTCTGTGAACGTAAAGTAAGCAAATTATGCAATCGGGGTTTTGTGCATAGCACGTCCCGTGTGAGAGTGAGCTACGCCAGCGGCGCACAGTGGAGTGTGTGTTGAGTATCCGCGTGATTGTTGACGTACGTTAAATACATTTTGCTCTACACAGGCAGCCCTGGCCTCTTACTTTGAGGCGTGTTCTCTTTGTCCATGGGGTTTCCTCAAACCCCTCCGACCGGAAGTTCCGGCCGTCTGTCGCGTATGATTTATTTGATTGACAGGCCATGTTCGGAGGCCTGACTCAGCTGTGCTGCTCGACATTGCACTTCGAGGCAGCTGGATGCAGTGGGCCGGAGGCAAAGGGTTACATTCCTTTTCCATGCGTTCAAATCTGTTTAAGGCGGATGATGCGAGGCACGTGCTTTTGCAGCGAGAAAGTTAACACAGTCCAGAAAGAGATATAACCGAGTGAGGTGATGCCTGGGTCACCTTGTGCCCTAAACCCATGCCCCGTTCGGTTTTTCCAAAGCCCCAGCAGGAGATGAAATCCTTACACCTGCCAGCGGTGAGGCGCAGCCTGTTCCTGCTGGGTGAAAGGTGCGTCCTTGACAGAGCTCGCCTCCGGCTAGGACTGCCAGACCACACCATGCTGGCAGAACGCCACGTTTTCAGTCCTTTTTTTTATTTTTATGTACACATCTTTGTTAACGGGTTTGTTGGCCCAGTTGTATCAATAAAATGTGACCGAAACTACAACTTCCAGAATGCAATGTATCCGCCCAATACGGACATAGGCTCCACGTTTCCCAAGTCATGCGTGTCTAGTTAGGCCAGGCCCGTCTTTTATTTATAAAAAAAAGGTTTTTGGTGGAACTTGTAGCCTTATTTAATCCACTTTAAGACCACGACTACAAGTCCCAGAATTCTAAGAAAACACCATGACTGGACTAACATCACTCATGGACCAGGGAAACTTGCCAGCTACGCAGGCATCCGTTCTTAATTTCCTCCACCTTTACAAAGATCCGAACCTACCCTTTGTTTTCCTTTTCGTGTCCACATGTCCTCTATTTTGCGAAGCACACCACCAATTTCTCAAAAAAGGCAGGTCCTTTTAATTACTTTTTGCTTTGAATTGACGCCGGTCTCAAATATTTCCACAGGCAACAGCTGAAACAGTCTTGATAGCAGGATGTCCATTTGACCTTTTACATGTGAAAGTCACAGGTCTCCTTAGTACACAAGTTCCCTCTCTCTCGACCCCTGTCTTCATCATTTTCCATCCTTAAGGCAAGCAAGGAATTATTACTAGGGAGCTTTTCACTCCGGGCGGCGATGTACTTTCTGTTTTGGTTAGGGTCTGTATAGTAAACCAGTGGAAGACCCCGCGCCATGCCAATAATGTGGCAAACATGCCAGTTTCACTCTGACCCATAGGGTCACTGATCACAGTGCATTCACACTGCATTCTGGGAGTGGTATGAAAATCCTCCGCGTGTTCCTGATGTCATTTCACAGGAACCACCTTTGTTGGAAAAAGGCAACACCAGGGTCTGACTGGGACAGAAAATTTGCATTTGCACCAAATTAAAGGTGGCCCCGTTAGTGAATCAGACAGCTAAAACAGTGGCCCACATTTGCAAATCAAGGCAGTTTTAAACTTGCACAGACAAGTTGTATAGATATTTTGCAAGATATGGAAAACTGCATGCATCTGTGCTTGCTGCAGGCAATGTTTATGGTAATATCCGGGAAATCAACAGTAAAAACCTGCCCAGCAGACCATAAAACAGATCAATAAAGAGCCAAAAAACAGGCCCATACAATGCTGTGCCGGACCAGTTTTTTGGGCACTGCCAAATTGCCCTGTAGGCCAGTCCGACCCTGGGTTGTAGTCCGATTTAAGTATCTCACTTTCTCAAGCCCATCCGAAAGCTGCCTAGCGTGCTTCCGAGACGTCTCGGCGAGCCATGGTTTTTAGCCACCAGCAGTTTGCGTGCTTGGAACTTTTACGCCAATGCTTTCTGTGTGTTCAAAATGCTTTACTAAACATAAAACGAATCCAACCTTGTTGATCCTAGGTAAATACAAACACCTAAGACCATGAACAAAAAGCCAGACTCAATGCACAATAAATAAATGGTGAAGCCAACAATTCTAATGCAGAGTAAATGGTTCCTCCAGGTCTGTAAAACACATCAGCAGGTGAAGCAGTGCCTGTGCACACTGCATAAATCAGCCCGCTGCTGGGTTGTTTTGTTTAAACTTCCAACAAAATCAGATACTTCACCTGTAGTGCGTGTTTTTAGATCTGGCCGTAGCAAAGACCATTTGATTGTACTAAAATTATTTAGAATGTACCTTATTATAGGGGCTTTCAGTCAACCCTCTTCATCCATTGGTCAGTTACTGTGTCATACACATTTTTCTTCCACCCACTTCAGAAGACATCATGGTGCAATGGGCCAGCTCACTTAAACCATTGGCTAACGCGCGTTCATTGTAATGGCGGTCTTGCCCCTTTCTTTAGACATGACTTGTCTAAAGAAATGTGCGTGGCCTCTATTAAAGTGAAAGCGTGGAATGGGGGCGCTTTTACAACAACAAAAACACATTTGTTTGTCACCTGACAAACAAATGCTTTTTTTAGTAAAAGTGCCCCATACCGTGCTTTCACTTTAATGGCGCTGAAAGCACGGCATGGTGCGCTTTTACAGACACACATTTGCAATGCAATAGGTCTCACATTTGCGAGAGTTTAAGCTATTGGCATTGTAAATGACAATGCCTTTTATTCGTTTTCAAAACCAACACATAAATAAAAGGCGTTGTCATTTACAATGCCAATAGCTCAAACTCTCGCAAATGCAAGACCTATTGCAGTGCAAATGCTTGTTGAACTTGTAAAGACGTGCTGTATGTGTTTTGCAACGTATGTCTGCATTCATTTGTGTTTTCTGTGGGGAATATTTTTGGTAATATTACAGAAATCACACGTTGAAAAGTGACCCACCAAACCATAAAACAGGCCCAAAATCTGCTAAGAATCTGTCCTACACACTGATCAGTCAGACCAACCCATCGAGCACTGTCTGATTGCCCTACAGGCCCGTCCGACCCTGGTGCAGAGCAATGTTGCTTAGAAAGCGAGGCCAGAATGACGGAGTCCCTCGTGACGGGCACTTGGTGTCTGTGCTGCCCATGACATCGCGTGTCAGTGAGCACTAGCTGGGGTGGTGATGGGCACAGTGAGGGGAGCCCTCTGTTAATGCGCTTTGGGACACTGTACCGGAAAGTGGCCTATAACGCGCATGCATTGGGCTAATGAAAGTTCACCCTTAAATCATCATATTCGGGCGGTTTATCGATCAGGGCCTTGAGACCCTTACGGGTGCGCAGTCACGCTTTACAAGCCTGTGATTGATTGATTGATCCATCTGCTAATATACTTTATATCCTTTCATGACTGAGCCACAACCTGTACTGGAATTAATAAACCAAATTAAATATTAATTTCTAGCATGTGGAAAATATTTGTAAGTGTTTTCTTCGGAGCTGTGCCTGTGTGTATCGGAGGTCAAACTCCCTTCATAATGGAGGTCAAATAAGGGTCTTTAGACCTATAATTTGGAAGGTATATTTCATTTTACCTTTGGGGTTTTGTTTACTTTTAACCCATATTTCCCATGATGAAACAACACTTTACTTTTTTAGAATATCTTCTGTGTCAAATGATTATGGGAATTCTGAGCCACTCGGCTTAGACCATCCATAACGTTCCAGATATGAGAAGATCAGCCAAGTTTATTGACTAAAGTCAGGCCAGTACTCCCAATGAAATGTTATATTGCGGAATCTGCCGCTTGCTTCCCTCTGCACAGGCCTGGTGATGTGCCAAGACTGTGGCATTTCGCTGGCACTCTACAAGGGCACTCTACTATGTAGGTCAAAGCCTACCAGACACAGCAGCTGTTCGGTTTGATAGCCTTCTTGGGGACATTCTGAAAGCTTCCCAAGGAATGCATCATGGAATGCATCATGTCCATCACTTACCATTGGTTTTGCTTCCCATAAGCTGGCTTTATTTGTTTTAGGCTGTCCAGCTTGAGTTTGTCCCTCGGGAAGAATATTCCTTATTTACTGTGTCCTTCCAAGTGCCCCCTTTCTGTAAACAGGTCTTTAAATCTTGTTTTAATATATGGTTACAATTGCTGTTTATTTAAAGACAAAGGTCAGACTCTTCCATGGGAGCCTGGTGTTTACTTTTCTTTCTCTGACTTCTAAGTGAGCGGATTTATGTGACCTCTCACTTTGAGAGGCTTCATGTGACAATTGTGCTGTGAAAGGCTGTTTGCCTGACACACAACAAAGTTTAAATGTTTGTAATGAACTCTGCATACATTTCAGAATATATCAGAACTATGAAAGCTCAGATTTGTAATTCTGATGTGTGATGGAAACAAATATTTTAATACGATCATACCAATACTCTACTCTAGGTGATGACATTTCCACACATTTTTGTTTGTGCACTGCATACTTTTAGCAGTAAAACTGTACGTCTGTGAAAATGTTATGCAAAAACAGTTGATGGACAGAATGCAGAACAATGTCATACATTCACCCCAATACAGAGATCTGGGCCTAAATCCATCGTTTTTTTGCTCACCATGCCGTTCCAGTTTGAACCCAGCCATATGCAAATCAGTCTTGACCCTGTGCCTCATGGGTACAGTCCAGCCCGAACTGCCAAGCCAGGTCCTCCCTGGACTGGAAACAAGCATCCAAGGACCGGTTTCGGGGTATCACCCCTCTTCAGCCAGGATAGCTTGATTCCAGTGGCATGGAGAACATGGGACCCACGTCTGGGCATACCCGTCCCACTTGGGGTGACAAATGCAAAAACAACAGTTGATGGACAGAATGCAGAACAATGTCATACATGTGAAAATGTAATGATCATTTTAATTGACAATGTGTTGTGTGTAATGAAAGTGCACTACCACACCACGCATCCACCACTTTACCCCGCCCCACTCCACACCACCCCATGCAAATGCACTCTACTATGTGCCACTGCACACTGCTTCACTCTATGCAAATGCACTCTACGGACCTACACTAGATGCCACAATGCTCTACAGCACTGCACTCTACACCAGTACACTCTAAATGAATACACTCTACTCTGTACCACTCCACTCTACGCCACGGCACTCTACTCTGAAAGAATTCACTCTACACCACTACACTCTACGCCACTCTACTCCACACTGCCCTGCGCCATTCCACTCTACACACTGCACTCTACTCTAAACCACTGCACTCTATAACCAATGCACCCTACACCACTCTACTCCAAATTAGTGCATTCTACGCCACTGCACTCTACACCAATCTACTCTGCAACACTCGACGCCATTGCACTTATGCCACGACACTCTAAACCAGTATACTCCATGTCACTGCACTCTGCGCCACTGTATTTTACTCTGCACCACTGTCCTCTATGCTACTGCACTCTACGCCACTCTACGCCACTCTACTGCTCTCTACGCCACTCTACGACACTCTACTGCTCTCTACGCCACTCTACGACACTCTACTCTGCAACAATGAACTCTCTGTCACTAAACTCTATTCTGCACTGCTCTACTCAATTCACTCGATGCCACTCTACTCTGCGTCACTTTACACAACTGCACTCTGCAGCACTCCACTCCATGCCTCTGCACTCTACTCTGCACCCCTCTATGCCATTGCACTCTAGAAAACTCTACTCTGCACCATTGCACTCTGCACCATTGCACTCTATGCCACTCTACTCTGCATCACTGTACTCCACTCTGCACCACTTTCCTCTGCATTACTGCACTCTACTCCACTGCAATGTACAACACTCTACTCTGCACCACTCTACGCTACCGCATTCTACCCCACTTTAGTCTACTCTGCACCACTCTAATCTATGCCACTTCATGCTACGACTGTCACACTCTACTCCACTACACTCTATGCCACCTTATGCCAACCTGTTACTTCACGCTACTCTCCTGTGTGCTACAAACTTTTAGCCATGCTGAACAGCAGGCACGCTGTCGTACATCATGGTTAAAATACATTGGCCAATCCATTAACTCTTGCATGGGCAACTTCTGTTTGGCTTTGCCAGTGCTTTTTTTTCATTGTGATATGAAAATGATCTTTAAGGTAATATTGCATTTGTACACATTGGATGGGGAAGAACATATGGACTGCAACACAAATGTCTGTTTTCAAAGACGAACTATATTTTACCTCCCCTAGAAATATTATCATTGTGAATAAACATGATGGTTTCTGCTCCCTGGAATAGTTTTACTCACACTTTCCAAAAGTATGTAGCACTTCAAGGTGTTTTCTGGGGCCCTACCTGCACCCCTTCCTCTTCACAACCTCTGACTTCTCCGTTGTTCTCAAGCTTTGAAAAGTGCCGACAAAGAACAAGTTAAAACAACACCAGCCATGTTGTGAACAGCAGGATATCCGCCTGGAAGGTGAAATGCCCTGGCGGATAGCTGAACGGTGGTAGGTTTCACAAGGCTGCTGACTCACCGGAAGCTATCAATGTGTTTCACTCCTCAGTGCTCGGGTCTGGTTTTCACCAACTCGAGAGAGCTGTGCATTGCCTGGGAGGAGTCTCTCGGAGGCTGCATCGTTGGGAGGTCTCTGGCAGTCTCCAGCCCAGCCTTGGCCGTCCTGGACCTGCCAGGACCTCAGATGTAGGGTTACCTGTTCGAAGGGGCTATTGAGAGAATACCTGGTGCGATGGTGCCTCTGAAAAGCTCGTAGGGCTGGGGCAGAGTTAGTTAGATGATGAGAGAAGGATGCCACAATTACCAATATTGTATTATGCTTGTATTAATGCTTAAAATCCTACTCTTGTGTAACTGTTAGTGCATTCTCAGAGCTCACCATAGCAATTGCCAATTCATTATCTGTAGATGTAGGTATTTTAATCCACGGGTACCCTTCAGTAGTGGTGTTTTCAGACACCTTGATTGGTTGTATATCTAAAACTCGAGGCCAACTTTGACCTGCATGTATAGCAGTATGAACTACCAGCATGTGGTCAAAGTAAACATACACAACGAAGTGTAGACCTAATTTGACTGTAACTCCACATCTGCGTTGCGTGCCTTGATGATCTGTTGGTAGTCAATAATCTGGAGTGGACAAACGTGCAGGTCAATATTAAAGCCAGCCCACCGCTTCGTTAATCCCTTGTCCGCATTTCACTCAACTGGTTTGACATTCCTACTTGCACCGGACTACTGGTTGCATGGATTTTTCAACGCGCTGGCCTAACCACAAGTAAAACTTGCATTAGGATTGCATAAAGTCTGTCTCATCTGCACACAAATTGCGTAGTTTTGCCATCAAGCATTTCACTACTTTCTGTCAGTCCGGACCCCAATGGTCTGTATTTATTTTTTTCATTATTTTATTAGGTTTTATACTTTTGATGTCCTTGGGCTTACACTAGAGATTTTAATCTTGAACGTATATATTGCTTTATTTTTTGTGATTATGCATTTTCTCTTTTTGCCGTATTATTCACCTTATCAATGTTTGAAATCGTGATTCTGGCATTGAATGTTTATTTTGTATTACTGCATATTTTATTCATGAACAAAAATGTTTTTTTCTGTTTTTGCACTACTTTGCGTAAATGATTCAGTGTTTACGTACTTTTGAACAAAAATATAATAAAGAATTGTAATATAAAAAAAAGAAGTTGCCACCATCTGGCCGGCCTCAGCCTTCTAGACCAGAATATTAATAGCTGCGGCCAGCCTGCCCCTCGCCTGCCTGCGGGGGACAATCTGACCTCTTGTCTCAGATGCGACCTGTGACCTTGCCCTTGACCTCTCGAGGGGTCGGGGTCACCCCTCCCAGTCGGGGGCGGGTGCATTTGACCTCTTGAAAGGAGCGGTCCTCTGGTCAGGTCTCATCAGCGGCCACTGGGTCATTCATAAAAAGACAAGGCCGTCTGATCTATGGCATAAGGGAAAAAGAGCACACTTTTTTTAATGGCCTTCTCTTATGCAGAGGGTTGAACTCGGACAATTACCCCTCGTACACGTAAGGCCAACTTACCTCCTCTCCTGGTGTTTGAGGGGGAGCCCCCTCACTTGCCTCCCCTGACATTCCTGAGTGTTTATATTTCATCTTCTGCTCTGTGAACTGTACCTCAAAAATATTTGCCCCAAAATGTCCTTTAAAGTTGCTTTTAAATGGTGGCACTCAGCCATCAATTCTCAAATAGATTATTTAGGATAAATAGGAATGCACAGCTATAAAATACCATACGTGCGTATAAATAGCGCGTCCGGTCATTTAAAACTACAAAATAAATCCCATATGTGTGTGTGGTTGCAAATATTGTAGATTTTGAAGAAAAACACTGGCTTTTGGAATCCAATCTGTATCTGCGTTTTCACCCGTTCCTGATGCCGCAGTGAGAATGGTCCTACCTACCTGCTGTTTTTACCCTCTCATTCATTCGTTTAAGACACATTTCTATCTCAAATAATACAACTTTTGCAGCCCGAAGCATCAGGGCAGAGACCGTGCAGAAGGAAGGCTTGATTACTGGGATAGTGCCTGTTTGGTAGAGGTGCAATGAAATAACTCGTCTAAGCGCTATACAAACAAGCATTGAAAATGCAATAGGTCTCGCCTTTGATTAAGTTAAAGCCATTTGCTTTGCTAATGGTATTGTATAGCAAAGCAAATGGCTTTAACTTAATAAAAGGCGAGACTTATTGCATTTTTAATGCTTGTTTTTCCTTGTTGCTTTTTTAAATAAACGGAAATGGGAGGAGACTAGCTGCAATTTGCTACCAGACCTCTTCTTTCGTGCATATTTATGTAATTTGCGGTTTCAAAATTGCCATCTACCATCACAAACCAGTAAGTTAAAAGGAAAATAAAGAAAAAATGGGCACCGCATCGTGATGTATACATACACAAAGGTGGTGACTTGCGCACATATGTCATCACGCTGCAGCAACCTTTATTTTCGTTTTTGTTGCTGCTGCTCCTTATCGGCAAACACGCATTGAACAGCATTGCACTGGCACAACCAAAAGTTCGGATAACACCATTGAAATTCTATTGCCAATGCTTGTTTCTATTTTTATACTAGTGAACGACTTGTATCCCACGGAACATGGTGCCATCTTGAGTTTCCTATTTAGACACTACACGGACTCGATCAATTTTAAACAGTATTGGATAGGGCAGGTGTGTGACTACTAATAATGCAGCAGGTGCAGTGGCACCAGGGCCCAAGAACGAGATCAGCCAAGTGACCGCAAATTGAGCCTTTTTTTTTAATATATATTTTTTTTTTAACTAGAAAATCGGGGGATGTGGGCCCAGTTTCCTTGCTTGCATTACAGCACTGGCACCCTATTACGGCCCCTGGCACACTTGCTACCCACTGTCTGTGCCCGGGTTTTAGATCAGAGTTCAGAGGGGCAGTTCTCTGCCCTGAATTGCTACTCTGCTCTTTGACCTGCTGGTTTGCGGTGACACGCTATGGTCGCTGCCCTCATTCACTTGTTAACCACGGCATGTTTATGATCAAGCCAGTTATTCGTTTCTTTGGACCTCACCTAAGACAGATCGTTTCTTGTGCTTCCGGGTCACCTAAAACCATCCCGCTAGGCATAATTGTTCTCAACCCTGCAGTCCTGGTTGTAATGCTCGATATATTGGTTTAACCTCTTCTGTGCCCATGACGAGATAGTCTCGTCATGGAGCACGGTCGCGCTGTGCCCATGACGAGACTATCTCGTCATGAAACCCGCCCACTAATGAAACTGCCGGCACAGGAGGGGGAAAGGGCGTGGCACAGAAGGTGTTAAATATCGATTTATCGAAGGGAGACACTGTTTAGACTAATACACATGTCCTTGGGAGTTGTGAATGAGCAGACATGCAGCACTTGCCATGTAGAATGTCACTCTACAAGAAGTTTTTGCTCTCCATCCTTGCCTTAAAGTGCTAGGAAAACCTGTGTGCTCTGCTGGGAGGCACTTTTGGTTTGTGTTGAGAGAAGAGGGATGGAAAAGGAAAGGGGGCAGAGAAAGAAGCGGGAGTGGGTGAGACAGCGCGAGACACAGGCATGCGTTGACTGTGTAAGAGAGGGCGAGGGAGGGGAGAGGGTGACGGAGAGAAGAGAACGGGGTGGGGTGGAGACACAGAAAGAGAGGGCGGTTGGAAGATGTAGGGACGAGGAGGACGCAGAGGGTAAGACAGCGAGAGGTAACGGTGAGGTGGATAGAGATATTTACAAACAGAGGAGCAGAGGAAATAGTGAAAGACAGGAGGGGCAGTTGTGTGAGGGGAGAAAGAAAGGGGTGGGGGCGAGAAACACAGAGATGGATGAAAGAGCGAAATGTGGCGCGTCAGTGGAGAGAGAGAGAGAAGAAAACAAGCTCTCAGCTTTGGCAAAGGCAGCCGCTTGTTTATAATTGCATCGTGCTTTCACTTTAAGTGAAAGCGTGATGCAAAAATAAATCGCGACTGCCTTTGTCAAAGCCGAGTGATAACAGAAAAGTGCGTATCAGCTATTTAGGAGCCACTGTGTCCCGCCACCAGTAAAAGATGCAATCCTGGTGGGCGGGGCCAAAAGGAGACCGGGTGGTAACCAGGAGGGACTAAAAACCCTCCTGGACAATCAGAACACCCGGTTTTGCATAATTGGTGATGCAAAATGACACCCACCAATGCAAAACACGGGCGGAGCTGGGACACGGCTTCTGGAATCGTATCGATTCCAAGAAGCCCTCGCAGGACGAGAGCAGCGCATGCGCTGCTTTCGTCAGGCCGAGACCTAAAAACAAATGAAAAGCACATGCACATCCCGTAGGCCGCAGGTTTGCCTTGGCGTGGTGGACACAACCTTTCACCCTTCTCAAGTTGGTGAGACTAATACAAAGTCTGTTGGCTCGCCTTTGCAAAGCGCCTAGACGCCCCAGAAAGAGTACAGTGTGCAGTGTAAGCACAGTGCTCTTATTGTGAAGAGGAGGGTGTAGGCCCCCAACGTATGCAGTGAAAAACGAATCTACTCAATGAAGACTTGATGGTGTGGTTTTTTACCTTGAACAACGCTTTATTATAGAACGCTGTGTTTATAAAGTAATTTTAATGGGGAACACATTTATCACCCATTGTTGTTTCAAACTTACTTTACTCAGTGACCTAATACAGACCCGTTATTTTGTAAGCGTGTGAGATTTCAGAATACTGCTGAGGTCTGAGCTGAATATTTTCTCCCCGCTTAACACATTTATAATGTGTGCAGGCTGGAGAGATGGGCTTTTCAGAGCGAGGTCCCTGTGACTGACCGCTCCAGAGTAGAGCTGGCCTACTTACAAGCAGTGCCGCGTTAGGTTCACAGGCCGTGAATCCATAGAGGCGTTCCTACTTTTCAGGAGGCCGAGTGCGTTCGGGGCCAATAAAGGCATTCCTAAAATACTGTGTCTTCATTTATCATTACCCCTTGTCCTCTATGGCTTCTGTGTCTCCAGCTCAGATTATGTGTTTGTCGATAAAAACTTGCCCAATATTGCCGCATAGTGACTGGCATGCTGGCTGACGTATGTGCTGCACCCTGTACAGGTGAACATACAAACACCCCAATCTCAGTCCATCAATCCTAAAAACACCCCAACCTCACTCCAGCAACCCAAAAAAACACCCCAACCTAGCTTCCTAAAAATACCCCAGCATCAACCCTAAAAACACTGCAACCTCACTCCAGTAACCCTAAAAACACCCCAGCCTCACTTCAGCAATCCTAAAAACGCCCCAACCTCACATCAGCAACCCGAAAAACGACCCAATCTCACCCAGCAACCCTAAACACACCCCAACCTTACTCGAGTTTGGTTTGCAAGTCGCAGAGATTTGCCCTCCAGATTCCTACTGCAAGGGAATGTCAACATGGCTCACATTATATGGGGCAGGTTGGACTGCCCCACAGAGGCCCCTCCATAGGCAAACTCATAACCGCAGGCAGATATGTCTGCAAGAGAAAGGGTCAAACATCCAGCATGTGTGTTATCTAGAAACTTTAGAACATATTAAAGTGGCCCGTGGAAGGACTGGGAGATGTCATGACCGGTCTGTGTGTGCTGGGTCTGGGACAGGCCAGCTTGACGCACAGCAGACTGCTTCCATCTCACCTGACTTTCAAAGACATGAGGGCTGGTCTGGAATTTGGCAATCACCCTCACGCCAGTTCACAACAGAGATCACTGTACACCAGAGTTATTCAACGTAGGTTCAGGAGGGCTGGATCCATGCCAGGTGTTGTAGATAACCATAGACATTGGACCCCTTTAGAAGAAACATGTGTGCACTTTTCTTATGTGGATATCCGGAAGCTCTAGCATGGACTTGGGTTGGACACATGCTTGAAACCTTTATTGGTCCAGCTCACAGTGGCCCCATGACCGCTGCCTGCTGCTCTCCAGTGCTTGTTAGTGGGGCGCCTGCATTGTGAAGGCCCTTACTTACACTGCTCCCTTGACCCACCGCTTTTCATCGGGCACTTGGGAAGGAGTGCACAGTGGCTACATGCACTTACCAGCCAACTGCGTACACACCCTCCCAAGGTAGGCCTGGAGAATCCGGCTCAGTCTGACTGACCCCCAAGGACAGCTTGATATTTCCTAGGGCTGAGCCTGGGATGCAATCTTTGTAATGGGGCAGAAGAAACACTTCGCAGCAGGCCTGCCGTACTTTTAACAGGACAGTACCAGCACTCCTTTTATCCTGCACTCCTTTTATCCATTAGAGGTCATTTCTCAGAACTTCCAGTTTCCCCCATCTCAACATGAGAGTCAAGTCGAGATATTTTCTTTTCAATCCGGATTTGCGGTTTTGAAGAACGAGGACTTGTTATATGTAAAGCAAGACAAACATTGGCAAAGCCAACCAGTCTGGCTTTAAACTCCTAACACCCGGATTCAAAGCATTCCTGCATGCCAGCATTTGCACGCGTTAGCCCATTCAAGCCAGGACTCTGGAGTTTAGGCGTTGGCAAACGGTTTTTTTTTACAGAGAGAAATGAACAATTGCTATGAGACAAACCGAGACAACAATGGGAGCATTCACACAGGAGAAAAATCAATGGAAAATAAACATCAATAGAAAGAGTATTGTAGTCCAGGCGAAGACCGTGTAAATATGTACACACGTTCTGGGTGAAACATTAAAATACCCCTGCTGCAGTGAAATCACAAAACCAATAAATTGCTATCTACAGACAGTGTGTATGAGATGAATAATTTGTGTGTGATGATTCCCAGTACTTGCAAAGTAATCCCTCGTGCATTGCAGTGCAAGTACTGCATAGGAGGCGACCGGATACACCAAATAGCCAATAGTGTGAGGGACTATTCTCCTGGGTAGAGCCGAACGCCACTGTGTGTTTTAATGCATTCGTAACAGTAGGTATTACTACATCTGCAGTGTCAAGCCAGAGCTAGAAGTGGGTCCGGGTGAGCTTCTGAGACATGGCACTGGGACACGTGAAAAGTGTTCTTCCTCGCTCCAAGGGTCCGCAGGGGCGCCCGCCATGCCCTGGGGTTTCCGGAGTGTGTTTGTGGCCCGGTGAGCGCCCTCTGCTGGTCCTCATGACACAGGCAGGGGCAGCCCTCGCTGACTGGGCGCTCCCCGGCATTCACCTCTTCAAGCTGGCACCGCATCAAGATGGAGCCCGGCCAAATTCCTCCGAGCCTTATCTGGGGTTTACTTGATTTACAACCGGGCGTGAAGGGCGGCTTATCTTATCTGAGGGAAGTAAAAACACGCACAAGTCACAAACGCGAGATTGTTGGAACCTCAGGGTGTCTGTTGTGCCGTTAGCGGTGCTGTGCAACGGCTGAGGGAGGGGGGTTGGGCCCTTGGAGTCGGGAACTAGGCGCCAAAGTAAACCAGCATCGAAAACCGGAGACCAACCTACCGTAGTGACTTGTTATCATAAAACGCTTGTAACCACCGTTTTGCTGTTTCATAGCACTATAAACAAAAGGGTTGTTAATGTGACTCAACAGCTCTCCGTGCATTAACCTTGGCAGGATGAAAGGCTGAGACTTTCCTACCCGAGTTAGAGCTAGAAACCTTGAGGCCAAATACAAATCCCTGCAGCGAGCACTTACCTCATGGCGCTGTCTCGCAAGCATTTGCAGGTCCGAGGCATAGCAACACTTGCTGGGAGACCCAGACCCAGACTCGTGCAGGATACCCATGTCCTTGGCACTCTTGGCACGCAGAACTTGCGTGGTCTTCAGCTGCACTTCTCTAGTTTTAGTCGCCTTTTTCGGTCTGGCTTTTGACAGTGTGGCTATTGCTTCCAGTATACAAGAGTGGGCCTCCGGTCCGCCCTTTTCAACCATTGGCTTTCTTCATACATCCTCTTGAAACCATTGGCTAGAGACGTGGTCCATCATGTCTGGTCTCGGCCCAGTGGAGTATTTAGCTTTCACCTGAACACTTTTGGCTGTTTTAGGATTTATCCTTCACTCGAGTGTTTGCATTGACCTACACGAGGAACTACTTTACTATGGGCCTCTTTGTCCGCTGCTGGCTTCCCAAGCCCCAAATTTGCCTCAGTCAAATGTGCTAATGCGCACATTAAATCGATACCTGTTGTCTTTGATAGGGCTTGTTCCTCAGAGAGACTGATTATATCCATTTATTACCTTTGTCTCAGCTGTACAACCTTAGATGCTTGCATTTGCTAAGATTGCCGTAATGAGTATTTTAGTGTTACTTCTCCCCTTCTGAATCTAATATTTTGACATTTATTGGAAGCGCAGTAATTCATCTGCTGAAATGCTTGTTGCCTTCTGCATTTGTTTTCTTTACGGTGAATGTCACTCCCACATCCCCAGATGCATCACTTGCTCCGCATGCTTTTAAATGCCTAAACATCTCTCTCAACAGGACATAGACTAAATGTTTGTCCTGAGTAAGTCCTGGAGGACTGAATCCATGCCATGCAGCTTTTGTGCATAGCCACTAAGTTATAAACCCCATTTAGGCTCATGGCTGGTAAATGTATCTTATGTGGCTGTCATGAAAGATCTGACATGAATACGGCCCTCGAGGATTTATGTTGAACACCACTGTTCTTAACTATGGCCTGCTGTGGTGTCCAGTTTCTGGACGGTCTCCAGACCACTTCCAAGGGCGTGGAGAAGATGTGCAGTGTTTGCTGTCTTGGACTTTGAGTTTGTTTGAATGATCTTACTTCCTGGCTAGCAGAGGCTGTCTTCTTCTTTCTCTGCTTTTATATAGCATTATATGTAAGTGTGTATGTATGTGTGTTTATCTGTATAGATATCTATCTATCGATTATATATGTATATGTGTGTGTGTATGTGTGTGTATATATATATATAATGCACAAATCTACTGCAGGTCCCAGCATGCACCTCCAAACAGGGGATATTTAACGTGCACACCGGAAGCAGCACACCGGAGGCAGTTATTTCTTGTGCGTGGGACAGTGCAGTACATGCAATCCTTAAGCTGCTCAACTTGGCCTCTGAAGAAAGGGAAAGCATTCCCTGAAACGCGTCAGGCTGGGGGACACGAAAGAAATGAAGGGATGAGAAGCTGCCTGCTTTGGGAAAATAAAGGATGTTCCTCACATGCATTTGGAGTGCGGCCTCGTATCTGGGGAACCTTTTGGCATGACATATATATATATATATATATATATATATAAAAAAACCTTGCAAATTCACTAAAAAAACCATAGGTTTCACACATGTTATAGTTAGGTGGATATTTCACTCGTAAAAAAACCAATCAAATTCCACCGTTATAGTTAGTTCAGATAACTATAACTCGCGCGCCCGCAATCCTCTGCTCATGACGTCACATATTACATCACTCATGACATGGTCAGTGGCATCACTCTTGACATCACTGATGACATCATCCTTGTGATAGAGTGGCGGTCGTGCAAGTTATAGTTATCTGAACTAACTATAACAGTGGAATTTCATTGGTTTTTTACGAGTGAAATACCCACCTAACTATAACGTGTGTGAAACCTATGGTTTTTTCAGTGAATTTGTACGTTTTTTTTAAATGCTAAGTTATGTATGTATTTTTTTTTTAATATATATATTTATTTTTCAGTAAACTACGTATTAATTTTTTAATTTTTCTTATGGTTATTCACCGTGCCCGCACCCCCGCGATTTTTTTTAATGTTTTTTTCTGCCTTCGGGGTCCTTCAGGGACCCCCTGACAAAGACTAGGGGGTCAGGAACTCTCTACCCTGCCCCCTTTTCACGTTCGCTACCTTCCTTTTCCACTCTCGCACTGAAAACAAACAAAATGGCGGCCGACACTTCCTGATTTCGACCGATTCGAACGTTGACTGACATGTAACAACCAATCAGAATTACGCTCGCGCACGTTAAGGTGCGCGGCTATAGATATGTATGTGCTTTTAACTGCAATTTTCTCAGGAACTACTGAACAGATTGACTCCATATATGCAAAAGGCACATCCCTGACCTGAGGACTACCTCTCTGCCAAATTTCAAGTAATTCTGTTCAGCCGTTCGGGCTGTACCTTCGACTAAAGGTCCTATGGGAAAATGCAGGTGGAAAACGTGTTTTGGGACCCCTCTTTTTTCTCGGCCCCCGCTTGACTAATCCCCCCCGAGACTTTCAGGGTAGGAGCTGAGCAGAGCGCCCCATTAGTTTTGAAAATTTCGCGAAGATTCGTCAACCGGCGCCAAAGTTATTCAAAATAGAATTTTGATATTTCCTATGGAAACACAGTCCTAACTATAAAGATAATATAAATATATCTATATCTCGATCTCGCTTTCTGACAAACTAGTGCTAGCCTAGATCTGGTCTGTGCAGGGAAAGAGTAAGCTATAGTATTCCATAGATAGCCACAAAGGAATGGGGCTGTGTCTAGAGAGTATTCAGACCTACGTTTTGACATCATTCAATTGAACATTCCACAAGAGTCATGCCTGCATTATGACGTCATGCAAACAAGTATTTGACCATGGCAGCCGGACCTTCTTTATGACATCACAAAACCAGCAATCTGCAAGAGGGTTGACCTGCGTGATGACGTCACACAATAAACCATTTACCAGGGCAGCTGGACCCGCATTCTGACATCACACAATGAGACATCCTGCGAGAGGGTGTGACCTGTAGTATGCCTGCTCTCAACCGAGCACTCCATCTGAAATAACGCAGAGGAACAATGGACAAGAGGGGCCTTCTGCTTAGGGTTGTATGACATTACAACGCAGGCGTTTACAACCATCCTTTACCACGCATGTCTTCACCATGCATATACCTTCAGCACGCATGCCTTTACAACTCCATGTAAGTAAAACCCCTACTATTTTAGTAATATATAATTTTTGTTATTTTTTTTTGGGTGGGAGACTCTCAAAACTCTCTGTTTTATAAATTATTATAAAGGTTACATTTTTCTTTTTGGGGGAGCCTCCCAGCCCTCCCCCTTTTCTTGTAACCTTACCACCCTCTTCCCTTACCCACCGCTGAACCCTAAAACTACCCATACCATCCTATGCCCCTACCCATCCCTAAAGCCTAAAAATACCCATACCACCCTATACTTACCGCTACCCACCCCATAATCCTAAATTAATTATATGTAACGCACACTTTCCTTAAATATACTTACCTTTTCATTGTTAAAAGCCGAGTTGTAAAGGTATTGTGTGTTAACCGCATCCCATTGCAAAGATAGTGTTGTAAAGGCTGTCTCCCCTGCTTGGGGCATAGAACACAACCGGGCCAGGGACTTTCACCTACGCTCTTGTCAGATCTGGCTCAGGTGCTTTCACCCTTATCGGGAACAATCCGGTAACAGGGCTCTCAGTAACCCCATATTGTAAAATCTAGTTGACAAGTTTTCATCCCTTACCTCATTAGATCAGGGGTCATGGCTCCACAGGTGATCCGCGGTGTTGCAGAAAGGTCTGTTATTGAATTGTGATTGCTTTCTAGGAGCCCCTCTTGCTTGCTCTTTCAGGCCAATGAAAAAGCAGGGGCCCTCCTTTCTATTACTCGACGAAGCAGATGGGGAGCGCCCTGCTTATGGACCGCCGCCTCCTTACCTAGACACAGTTTACCTGCCGAATGTGCAAAAAGCCACAGACGCCTAGACTGCAACTCCACATGATGGGCTAGAAAAGACTCTAGGCGTAGTCCAATGACCTGCCGGAACAGTGAGGGAAGCAGACCGGGATGCTGGGCAGAGGATTTGTGCCAGTCAAAGAGTGCAGTTACTCAATGCGTGAACACACTATATTAGGAAACACTGGAGACAGAGGTACAGCTCCCAGAACCCCTCAGATGTGCTTCCTGTTTTTCACAGGCCACAGATTAAACAATATCTTGCTTAACCTGCAGCGGAACTGTTGTTACAACACTCGCACCCGCTAGTAACAATGCTAGGCTGCAAGAATGGCCTGTGGTCGTAACCACACAGTATTGTACCTAAAAGTACAGCCCTTTTAAACAGTGTCTTCAGAAGTCTTTTGAAATGTCAGTCCTCAGAGGGCCCTATTGAGTTGATGTGCTGCATGATTACAATTTGTGCAGTTCACTGAATATGTTTTGCTGCGTCGGTGTAATATATTTTATTGAAGTTTTCAACAAATGATAACAAATGGGTGCATACAAATGGCTAGAGAAGTTGTCACCAGTGGGCCACCTATTCCTTTAATTTTTCTTGAAAAATATAAATTGCTCTAGTGGAGTTTTCCAAAGATTCAATAAATCAGCATTTTGGTTGGAAAATGTCCTACTGGACTCTGATTGGTTGAGACTGCTAACATTCTTTGTATAATTTATTTACTGAATATACCGTGTGGTGTTCTGTCACACTGCCGCCTCCCTTTCCAACCCTTCGCTATCCATCTTAAATTGCTTGTATTTGAGGGAGTCATCAAGCAGTCTGGTCTGGTGGCCTTGCACGTGCGGCGAAGGCCTCTAAAAGTGATTTGTCATGTGAACGTGCTCGCCGTGGCCCGGCTGCCTCACGTGATGGTCCCTCGGCCTTCGCAGACTTGAATACTGATGCTCTTTACAACAGATTTAATTTTCACAGTGTTGGAAATTCTTCCCCTGTGCCCAGCTATCACTCTGAAAGGAGAAAAAAGATGAAAGGGGACCACCAGTCTCCATGGCAACCTACCAGACGATAACTAGATCAATGCACCGCTCCACCATTTGATACTCAAAGCATCAAGGCCTAACTCCAAGGGACGCGTCTGTCGCATTCTATCAGGGACATAGTACTAATCTGAGGAAAGGGAGCCTTGAGGCGTGTTGTCGGCGCCTTTAGTTAGAGAAGCTGAAACCCTTCTTTGCGGGCTAGTCTGTGTCGTAGTAACTTGAAACGCAATTGTTGAGATTGATTACTATAGCCTCTTACCGGCATATGATAAGAAGGCAGAAACGTGACTCTCTCTCCCATCTCTGCTTCGCTATATGCCTTTTTTTTAATGAAAGACTATATTGAATGTATATGTGTGTCTAATATATATATATAAACACCAGAGTTCCCACTGTCGTATTTTCCCAAGTTGGAAAATAAAGATTGGGACACGGACTCCAAAATAGGTGCAGATTGGGACACGGACTCCAAAATAGGTGCGTGGTTTTCGTTCTTTATTATTCAAGTAAGTAGACACTTCGGCATGGCGGCATGACGCTTTTTGCCCAATATATTAAATTGGTGATGTACATTAGCAAGATCAGCATATCCCAGTGAGTCGAAAAGCACGTGAAGACTATATGCCATGCAGTTGTAGGAATTCAAAGAGGGCAATAACCTATATTTCTCAATTGTGGATTAAACAGAAGTTTAGAAATTATCCTATCAGAGACCCCGTATCTTGGAATTTTTACTTTGACTTGCTGTTTCTTTGGAGACTGGTTCTTCGAAAAGAAAGCACCTATCTAAAGGGCTTTAAGTGGCATGAAAAATAGTAATATGCCTCATTACGCATGCCGTCACCCGGCATGCAATTACAACGCGGTCGTACCAACGACGGGTTGTAACAACACATACCATTACCCCACAAGTCGTAAAAACAACTTGGAGAGGGGGGCGCTGGATGTTGGAATAGTATAATTTCCTATTCCAACTCCAGTCTGTGCGGACAGTTGGGAAGGTGTTGGATTTTAAATCCAACACCTTCTCCCCCTCCACAAGTCGTTGTTACGACTTGCAGGGTAATGGTATGCGTTGTTACAACGCGGTCCTTGCAACGACCGCGTTGTAATTGCATGCGGGGTAACGGATTAGTTGTAAGGGCTGTTTACTTGAAAAAAGCGGAGGGTCTCTAGAGGGGGTGTGTAATTAGGGTGTGGTTTACCCTGTAAACTAATTTTCTGTGATTCCCATAATGTGACGCCCAACGGGTATCTTGGTGCATCTCCGATCTTTGTTATTGCAGATATATAACGCAACAGTTGACATATACCTAAATCCAGCCAGGACTATTGACTTTGTCAATGTTTGTTAGGGATTTGAGATAAATGAGTAACCATGATTTTGATTTTGTTGTAAATAATTAATATTGTTTCAATTTCGAAATTGTGGGACTGTTAATTAAACATTACTGAGGCCTGTATTTCCCAGGGCTCTTAGTGGAGGGAAGAATACACCACATAGCATTGTACGCAGACGATCTCCTTATGTTTCTGCCGGATGCTGGGGATGCCTTACAAGGAGCGTGAGTCTTGCTGGAGACCTTGGGGAGGGTGGCGGGCCTCAGGGTGAATTGGACTAAGTCCTGTCTGTTACCTGCCAGGCAGGGTGAGCTGGATCATTCGAGGTTAGGGGATGTCGCGTGGGAGTCCCGATGTTTGCCGTACTTGGGGACTTATCATGATCCCGCTGATCTGCTGGAGGGTAATGTGGGGCGGGCAGCGCGGGGAGCGAAATCCTGCTTCGATTTTTGGGGGACCCTTCCGCTATCGGTGGCTGGTAGGGTGGCCTTGGTGAAAATGATCATCTTGTCTAGGTTTCTCTACTATTTTGGGACCCTCCCCATCTGTATTCCGAGTAGACTCTTCACACAGCTGAACACTTTGATTACGGGGTTTCTTTGGGGAACTGGACGACGGAGGGTGATGTTAACTACCCTGCAGAAGCCCAGGGCAGAGCGGGGCCTTGCGTTGCCGGACTTTGAGGCTTACTATCATGCTGCCCAACTTCAATGGTTCATGAAGTGGGTGGCGAGTCACATTAGGCGGCCGGAGGACCAGGATGGGTCGGATCCGAGTTGGCACCTCCTGTCCTGCGTGCTGCTACGGGCCCCACTGAGAGGCGCTACACTGCCGCTGGAATTGGGGACGATCAGACAATGCTGGGCACGACTGGCCAGGAGGGTGCATGTGGGGACCCCTTATGCTCCCGAGATCCCGCTGCGGATGTGCGAGGTGTTGCCTCATGGGGGAGACTGGAACCGGCTGCTTGCCTGGGAGGAAGCGGGAGTCCCGGCCATAGGTGATCTCTATGAGGACGGTAGTCTTCCCTTTCAGGACCTCTGTGAGCGTCATAATCTCCCGCGGGGGGATTTTCTCTTGCATGCTGCCCTAACTGCAGCCATTAGGAAGCATTGGCGAAAGGGACTGGTGGAACCGGATACGTCCCTCGCTTGCCAATATGTAGTGATGGCGGCGGGTACTTTTAAAGCGGTGACCTGCCTTTATCGTCCGGTCACTAGTGACATGCGCAAACCGCTGACGGCGCTGCGCATCAAGTGGGAGGCGGATCTGGGGGAACCCATTGCAGAGAAGGTTTGGGAGGCGATTGTGGAGCGGCCGTGGAAATGTTCCTGAAACGCACGTTTCCAACTCATTCAATTTTATATCTTCCACAGGGCCTACCTCACCCCCAGTAAAATTGCTGAGTACTTTGGGGGATCGGGCAATTGCCCCCGTTGTGACCAGGGTGGGGTGAATTTCCTTCACATGCTCTGGGACTGTCCGCGGGTGGGAGACTTTTGGTGGGAGGTGATGACTGCCCTGCTGACTGTGACAGAGAGGGTGCTAGTGATGTCGTCCGGACTCTGCTTGTTGCATTGGTTCCCGCACACTACCAAGACTAAGGTTACCAGCCGGTTTATAGACCTGGGGTTGATCTTGGCTAAACGAGAGCTTACTTCCCACTGGAAGGTGAGCCAGGGCCCTAGTTTAGTGCGCTGGAATAGGGAGATGGTGAAGAGGGCAGAGAGCGAAGGGAACTATAGGTTGCAGTTGGCCCGGCGTAGTGGCAGCGAGAAATCTCAGGAAAGGGCACGAGCATGGGTGGCACTCCTGGAGCTGTTCAAGCATCCTCCAGTGGACGATGAGGAGGCCCCCGAGGAGGGGGACGTGGCAGGGGGTCCTTGAGCGACCCTTCACCGCAGGTGGGAGAATGGGGCGGGGGGAGGCCCATGGGACCATGTTAGGCGATTTCCCCTGATGTTCTTGACCAACTCACTGCTGTACCCCGTGTGCTGGGGAGCGTGGTCGGGGGTATGAGAGGCATATCTGCACCATTGTACAACTTAGTGGCTGGCGACATGCTTGGGAGGGTGGCTGGGGAGGGGCTTTGTTGGGGAAGTTTTTGAGCGGGGGGAGGGTGGGGGGTCGTTTGCTCCACGTTGCTGCACTGGATGTTTCATGCAAGACGGGCTGCAGGGTATTGTGGACACTTTATGGGACATTGGATGTGGGTCTAGACCGAGATTGGGGGGCTGTTGGTGGTACTTCCTTCTGGTTTTCGCTGTCGCCCAGTCAATGGGCGGCGGGGTTGCGTGTGTATTTACATGAAACTTAATAAAAGTCTGTTTAAAAAAAAAACCAAAATTACTGAGGCCTGTGGGAGGGGTTTATGGCTCTACAGTGTCTTGGTCACTCCTGTTATGTTCACTCTGTTTGCCATGTACAATCTTTTTCTTTCCACATCTCCTCCATCTGCATATCTTACTCCTCATCTCTTTTCTCTTCAGCACCCTCTTTCCCTCTCTCCTGAGTGCCCTTCCTCGCATCTCCTCAACTTCATCACTGCCAAACACAGAACACACCCACTCACCTGTAAGCATTGCATTTTCTTATACTTTTGTCAATATTTTGACAACTGATTATCTTTTTTACGCACATTTGCACAGAAACACGATTTCTACTAGAATATGTGACCATTGCTCTGTGCGCTCTAAAGAGAGGCCAAGAATTGGATGACCATGCATTCTAACCCCTTTTCTGACCCACTGACAGGCAGAGGGAGAAACTCACACTGCCTTTAGCCTCGGCTCCAGACCTCTCATTTGTGGCCTGTTACAAACCGCAGTTGGGGGTCATCCAGTAAAGGTGCAGTCATACAAGACCGATCCGTGTCCGAGAACCCCCTGTAGGGCTTCAAGTTGGACACAGGCGTTGGGAGTTCTGAATGATACTTCTACTTGCAGATTCCTTCCATTTTTAAATGTCCACAGGCGGCAAACTGGATCCAGAAACTTTTATCATGTCTTCTCTGCGGTATGTAGTGCGAGCTCCATCTTGGTACTCACTGGAGCCATATACTATCACCAAGGTACACTGACGTCCGTTTCCATTATTCAGTACCCTCCGACGCACAGCCGGAGCTGCTCTCCATAGGTTTTTTCAGGTTTGCCATTTTTCTAGTTTTGCAGTGCCTAGAGATGTCTCCATGATTTAATGATTGTATAAAATGATGGGTCCAACCTTTTGATCGCCATCATGGACAATTGTCCATATCTGAACCCAATGAGGGCTTCCGGTGCTGCTGAACAACTCAAAGTAGCGTGACAAATGCAGCCTCATGCACGCTAAGCCCAACAAGGAACAGGAGGCCATGCGCTTCAAATGTCTGACATGACTCTGGTCGGGTTCGAAGTCACCCTCAAAGTTGCGTTCCTCTCCGTACTCCAAATCATACACACAAAAGAGTAGGAAGCAGAAGAAGGGAGGTGAAGAGATGACACCGGTCTTCGACATTGGTCGAGATTCCAAGGTAGGTCACTTCAGTGTTTTCGTCCTCCTTGGAGCCGGAGGGTGTTGACATCACTCCACCCGAGGAGCCTTCCTTGGATGTGCTGCCGGCTCCGGCACTTGCCTCTGCACCCATTCCGAGCCCTCTGCCCCCCTCGGCTTGGCTCCAGGGCCAGTGCTAGCTCCATTTCCATTCCTGACGCTGGCACCCAATGGTATACCCTAAGTTTGAGACACAAGCCTTGAACTAAGAAATTGATTTGACCTTGGGAAGCACTACCAACAGATCTTAGAAGGAGAGAAATGGGGATTAAAAAAAAAAACACCCCCTATAGAAATGTAGCGTAAACTGAAGAGTCTGCAATAAGGGGCATAGCAAGTGTGCGATGGGCTCTATGCAAACAAGTATAATAGAGCTCCCTCTCAGAGTTTAGCAGTATAAAAATAGACATAATTGGGGTACAGGGGGCCCCCGGCCACATGGACCCCAGTGCCACTTCACCTACTGCTCTATTTGCAGCATTCTACTCTCTAAGGAGCCCCCATCCTTTCTTGCGCTATTCAGGAGTTATTAACGCCCACAAAGAATCGCACAGTGGCGATGACAGACTCCGCCATTTAATTTCATTATCTTAACAGAGCTTCCACCGAAAATTGACTCCACTAATTTAATTGTATTTTAGGCCTGGATATAAGATTTATTTTAACTCAGCTGATTAACTCTCTGCTTTTCCACCCGCTCAGCTCGAGCATGTCTGTAGACAGAAAGGCCTACTGGGAAATTCAGGGAATTTCATATCCGCCTTAGGAACTGGGTCATTTTTCATGAGGAGGCTGATCCACCCCCGTCCTACGTAGGCCCTGGACCCGCCCTCCTTAATGCACTATGTCATTGTGCTATATTATCGTTGTTCACTAATCACACGAGGCGCTTCCATACGGAGCTCAAAGATACAACAGTTCACAATTTCTCCAAAATTCCTGTTAGAGCGTGCTGGGATCCAACTAGTTATTCCTTGATGAAATATTATGTTTTACTTCATTTTATATGTATTTTTTTTTTTTTTTTTAAATAGAACTTAATTCTGTATTTACCTCGAGTATCAATATATTATCTCATATTCAGTTATAAGAGCATATGCATTTCTCCGGCTATCGGAGTCATTTTCCATAATTTGCAGAAAGGAAAGAATTCCCTTGAGTTGTCGATTTCAGCCAATGGCAGGCGTACAACCTTTAGTTTTACGCCCTGCTTTACTTCTCGCCAGGTAATTAGTCTGGAAGCATAAAAATCCAGGTAAATAATGAAAAACAGCAAAACACACAGACCTGGTTAATAATTGTTACTGTCTAGTCCACATTCTCTCCATGGAAGGGTGTCCAAATGTAAACCTTAAGGGCGCTCATTATTTTTTGAACATTGAAAAGAAATTCACATTAGATCTCATAACCCCAGCTGACATCATCAAACTAACCAACATTCTAGAATGCTGATCGCTGCTGATTGGTAGAGGTGCTGGACTGGGCGAGATGCTGGACTGGTATGTTCAGACGTGAGTCCCGCTCTCTCTATGCCACTTGAATCAAGCTATCCTGGCGGAAGGGGGGTGAAACCCCGAAACCGGTCCTAGGATGCTTGGTTCCAGTCCAGGGAGGACCTGGCTTGTTAGTTCGGGCTGGACTGTTCCCATGAGGCACAGGGTCAAGACTGATTTGCATATGGCTGGGTTCAAACTGGAACGGCATGGTGAGCAAAAGAACGATGGATTTAGGCCCAGATCGCTGTACTGGGGTGAATGTATGACATTGTTCTGCATTCTGTCCATCAACTGTTGTTTTAAGACTGGGCAAAGAGCCTTTTTTCGACAGCCTGGATAGCTCATTTAATAGAGCCAATAACTGTATTGACAAAACCCAACCTTTGGAATTCCATTCAGGGAAGTGTTTATTCATTTTACTGCAGACTCTAGACAGCCATAGTCCAATCGTTACCTTACTGTTTTCACTAAGCACTCTCCTGTTTCAAAATGACGCATATTTTCTATTTTAACCTACCAAAGTGAACATGTGATATTAATAAAATGCATCGCTGACACAGATCCCATGAATTATGCATTTCGTCAACTAAAATCCTAGACAAATACACTCGCTCCACACTGTCTGATTCCCTCCGCACTAGTCAATAAATGCATGAGACATTTTCAATAATCGCAGTATTCAAACACACCATGCAAATTAATCCACCTCCTTTGTTAAATCAGGACTTTGTCCACCCATGTGAAAGGATGCATGACCCTTACCTGCAGTCAGCTGCCCAGCGCGAGCTGAATACTACAAGCACCCCTCTACACACCACACACACTTCTGAAACAGGGGGGAAATCTTGACTAAAACACTGTCTGCTAATCTGTTATTACATAGCATGGGCTTCTAACTAGTCTTTCATTATTCAATTTACAGCGTAGACCAAGTTTTATTCTTTTTGAAGAACCATATTTCATGCAACCAATTAAACATATTACATGAAAAATGCATAAAATGCAACCTTGTATTATGACCCTTAACTCCTTCAAGGGAAAATTAGCAAAGTGATCAGGTTAAAAGTGTAATGGTTTGTAATCGTCACCAGAATCATGAGACGAGGAGGTGTCTTTTTTGTTTTAAACAGTTCCTGGAGGTAAAAGAAAAAGTGATCCGGCAAGTTCACTGGCTATGTTTACTCACTTGTAGGGTAAAAAAATGTTAGTACCAAGAAACGACAAATTGCATTCGAATAGTGTAGCCATTTTCGAGAAAAGCGGATGTAAAGCCTATTTTGCCCATGAATGGTTGTGATTGTGTTTTCTTGATATATTCAAAACTTATTGAAAATTAGTAGGATTTGCTTTTCACCGGAAAGCTGTTGGAATTTGGCCATATGGCATGATTGCAATTAAAATATTTCCTGGTCAAATTTGTTTAGTGGAATTTTAGGATCGTTAATTCCATCGTGCGAGGCGGTACCTCAAATACAAAGCTTCCGTTTTGTTACCATAACATTAGATGTTATTCTTTTTTTGGTTCGTTGTGTGGCACTCTCTAAAACCTAAGCCTCGCGGCAGCCCAGCCGGTTTATACCTCGGTGCGGGCGAGGGAAAGGAGAAAACACAGGGCGTTCATGCTCCCAGCGCCCCACTGTATGGCATGTTACATTCCATTTACTCCAAGAAAGACGACAGGAAGCGTCATAACTTCGACCTACATAAAATTAAACTATATCAAATCAGTCTCAATAGGCATTCTTAGCTGGAGTTTTTGAGAATTTAAAAAAAAAAAACATACCTTAGTAGAGGTCATGTGTTATATTTTTTAAATACGGCCCAGTATGTACTTGTGTTAACTTGCGTTAATGTATGCAAGTGCAGCATGCATGGCAGCAGACCCGACTCCAGCGGGAGACTCCCTATTTTGAAGCAAAAAATAAATGGTGTTATATTCGCACTTTTTCCACCTAGAGTTGCCGCTGCTTCAATTTACGTCAAAGGGCAAAATGCATTCCACCGTTTTATATTTTTTTTATCTCCTACTTTCCTGTTCTAAAATGTGCGTGGTGCACATATAAACAAAAGCACATGCCCCGCCGCCCCTCTCATTCTGCCTGACACGGAGGGTCTGTCTCACTTTGACAGATGACGTGTCAGGCTTGTCTGCCCCGGAAGCTCGGCGCTCCAGCTTTTCCGGGAGCTTCTGACCCCCCAGCCCCCCTGGGAGCGTCTGGGCAGAGCAGCCCCTCGTCCCTGTCAGGCGGCCCTGTCTAGCCTCATAAGTCTTCCATTGAAATGTCCATTTATCCGCGCGCTGTTCCATCTCCCTCGTCTGCGGCGGGTGCTGAAGGCCCGAGGCCCATCAATAAGCAGCGCTGCGGCGCGGTGCGGGCCATTACCGCGCCCCGAACCGGGGGGCGAGACAGGCCCGCGGCCGCCCCTCCGGGAGCGGATCGATAGCAGGCCTCGGAGCGGCTCTCGGGTGTAATTGCAGGGATCAGCTGATGTCTGGTACCCGCCGCTAAATGGCACTTTGTAGTTTATGGGGGTGCTCGAAAGGGGGACCAGACGAGATTAGGTTTCTGAAGGCCGTTTCTCTAAATGGATATTGTCTCACGGCGCAGTAAAAGTCCGACGGTATTTACCTGCTCTCTTAGGCCCAGGTTTCAAAGAGAGTTTAGGACAGCCGACAGGAAGCGTCTCTGCGCTCATCTCCTGCCACGATGTCCACTGAACGCCATGTGTCTGAGCGGGTTTGAAGTGCAAACGACATGTATATAGGGTATAAAGTACTCCCCGACGTACATTGTAAGGAGACTTCCGAGGAGTTCCATGACCATGTAAAGGAACAAGGCAGAGGTGACTTGAATATCCTTAAAATGTATGACAGGGGGTACTTTATTCCTTATAATACATGGTCACACCATCACCTTTCCCACAATCCTTGATGCATAGCTCTTCCATTTGAAAGAGAGCATGTTTGCAAGCATGAAGAATAAAAATAGAATCTCTAGTGCAAAGTTAAGCACATCAAAAAAGTTGTTAGATATGTTAAAACAAATATATATTAGAAATGATTTAATACAAGTTTTTTTATTTTATAAATAAAAATACAGATGCAGTAGCTCAGAATGTATGAAAACATGCGGAAAGATTCATTTTTTTTTTTTTAATAATTTCCTAAAGAGCACAAAAAAAACCATGTTGCCATAAATATCTCCTTTTCGCTTATCTCTGCACAGCTAGGAAAACTAAACAGAAGAAAGAAAATAAATACTTAACTTTTCATTCTTTAAGCTACTGTTGTGACATCAGAACTCACTTGCAATAAAATATTACAGTTTTAAGTTGCTACGTCATATATTTTTTTTTGATAAGCGGCGTCTGGGTGCATTGGTAGTCACCAATTCTATATGGGATAAAATGCGGTACATTATAAGGATATTGCAAGTCACCGAGGAGTTCCTTGACCATAGAGGAACGAGGCCGAAGACTGCATTCCTTTATCAGGTTATGTAACTTATGTTCGGCTTCAGATGGTTAAGGAACTTATCATGTTCGGCTGGTGTTACATTATTCCTTATAATGCACGTTCACACCATCACATTTCTTACGAATCACTTAAATCTTTGGTGCATAGCTCTTTCATGTGAAAGGGAGAGCTTGTTTACAAGCGTTAAGATTATCATCTTTAGGGAAAAATCAACACACCAAAAAAGCGATTAGATATTTGTTGCAAAAAGATATTAGAAGCAGTTTAATACAAGTTAGTGTTTTTTTTCTAAAGTAGCAGTAGAAACAAATATTTAAACTTTTCTTTAATTACCGAAGGAGTGCCAAAAATCAAACGTTGCTATAAATATCTCCATTCTTCTTGTCAAGCAACAGCTAGATAAATAGAGCAGAAAAAGAAAAGCAATGTTTCTTTTCCAGGCAGATGCATCAAAAGAAAAACCGGTCGCGACCGGTATTTTTGTATTTGGGATGCATCATCCCAAATGCAAAAATCGCAATTTAAGTAATCCTCTAAATTGCGATTACTTAAATTGCGATTGCATTTAGGGAATCCCAAATTGAGATTCCTTAAATGCAATGCATTAAAGTAAAAAAATTAGCGATTTCGCTAACAGGGTGCGCAAATTACCATGAAGTTGAACTTCATGGTAATTTGCAAAACCTTTGAAAAAAAGCACTTTTGTGCATTTTTCAATGTTTCATGTTGCGCACACACATGCCCTTAGAGCATGTGTGTGCGCAAAATATGTGCACAGGTCAATTCCAGGGGTGCAACAGGTGTCCTTTTGACACCCTTGCATCCTGAAATTGAATGCGCAATTTGCGAGTACCTATTGGTACTCGCAAATTGCGCTTGCAATTTCACATTCATTCCTATGGGTCTGTGGGCCCATAGGAATGAATGGGAATCTATTCCTTATTTGCGACTCGCAAATAAGGAATGTGTAGGAATCGCTATTATTATAGCGATTCCTACATGCATAGGATTTTGCGAGTCCTTAATTGCGAATCCTCAATATTCGCAATTAAGGACTCGCAAAATCCTAGCTTGATGCATGTGCCAGTAAGTTCTTTAAACAGCTGCTTTATCCTAACTTTCTTGGGTGGATACGGCTCCTCTATACGGACCCACTGGCTCAAGTAGTCATCAACAATAAAATATCCGAGGTGTTCACCCTGGAAAGGGGGACGAGACAGGGCTGCACCCTCTCCCCTCTCCCCCCTGCTCTTCTCTCTCTCTCTCTTGAGCCGCTTGCGGCTTGGATTAGGCAGGACTCCTCAATACGGGTACATAAATGGGCCGAGGGGTGGGAGGATCGGATCTCGCACTATGCAAACGATATCCTCTTGTATCTCGCCTCCCCTTATAAATCACTGAGAGTAGCCTTGGACATATTCACCAGTTTCGGGAGAAACTCCGGCTACAGTATCAACTGGGGGAAATCGTTGCTCTACGGCTTGCATGGCACCCCCCCCCCCCCAATGCCACGCTGCTGCCCGATCCAAACAGCCACAGAGGGGTTCACGTATCTCGGTATTTTCATCACTACTGACCTGATAGCCCGCTATGAGAGGAACCTCCTACCACCCCTGCAGAGGTTTAAATAAGATACCGCCACCTGTTGGGACGGGCGGCTCTTTTCAAGATGATGACACTGCCGCGTTTAGTATACGCTCTCCAGAACTACCAGGACCTAGTCCCACAGAGGTACTTTAAAGAAATAGAAGCTACCCAGAGGGACCTATTATGGGCCGGAACACCACGTATCTCACTCCATAAACTTACACGTGGCTGGTACGATGGGGGTATAGCACTTCCGGACATCAGGAAATACTACTGGGCAGCACACCTCTCGGCCATTAACCAAGGTACATACTGTAGTGGCAACGTTCCTGGCTACGGGATGGATAGATGGCTTCTCCCGGGTGGGAACTTCGAGGCGCCGCTCTACTCTAAGCCCAACAAGTACCCCCTTACAGGGCCCACAAGACACTCGGTCCAACTCTAGCATATTGTAAGCCGCAACCTGGGATGGGCTGATAAACTTACGCTGGCTACCCCACTTTGGGTTTCTGAACGTCTGGGCACATTGGGTCGAACTAAATGGTTCGATAAATGGGACCTGATAGGGATCTCTTGCATAAAAGACCTCTGGGGGCCTAATGGCATGGTGTCGTTTGCCTCATTACAACAGACATGAACTACCACATACGGAATACTTTAGATATGCGCAGGTCAAGCATTCACTCCAGGCAAACATCCCAACAGGAACGTCCCCCCCCCCGGTGTCCTCCTCTCTAGAGGACAGACTGCTTGACGGTCATTTGCCAGAAAAGGCCATCTCCCTCACATACAAAAAACTCATACACCACACCCCTGACCCCCTAATTGAACTAAAGAGAAAATGGGAGAGTGACGGTCTGTAGATAGATGACGAGGAATGGAGGGAGGTGCTTTCTTCCCCCAAGGAAGTGGCAATATCAGCGAAACTGAGGCTGAGTCAACTGAAAATATTACATCGGGTATACCTCTCTGGTAACCGACTTGTATTGATGGGCAGGAGTGAGGGAGTGCTCTGCAGGAGACAGTGTGGTCTGGCAGGGACATTTATGCATACACTTTGGGAGTGCCCTTTGAGACAAACCTACTGGAAACAGGTACATGAATGTATGCGTACAGTTTGGGAGCTAGAAATGCGGCTTGAAGCCAAAAGGTGCCTCTTAAACATCTGGGAGCCCACAGACCTGACAGCAAATGGTAGAATATGGGCAACGCTTGGTCAGACTATAGCAAAACGTAACATTGCACGCCTATGGGGGACAGTAACACCTCCAATCCTCAGCGCATGGAAGAAAGACCTGGACTGGTGCATGCTGCAAGAGAAGACAGTATACGTTGCCCGGGGTTACCCCCGGAAATGGATTGCAATATGGACAAAATGGAATGTGTACCGTAGCAACCTGTGTGAGCCTCCCCTGATCCCATCCCTTGACGAACCATTAACGCTTTAATTTGAAATGTAATCTGAATATCTTGTACTGTATAACATCAAAAGTTGTGACATCGGTATGCGATCCTGACCATGTAACACTGTAACAAGTAATGATTTCCTGCGTGTAACGATCATCATGCTTAACTGTACCAATAAACAGTCATAAAAAAAATAAACTGCTGCTTTACTCATGCTCCATGACCTGGCCGTCAGAACTCAGCTGTTCTCTGCAGTTATTCTGATGTCATTTCTTTATAATTGGTAACTGGGTGTGTTACAAGTTGCCAATTTATAAAGAAATTAGAGACCAGTTTCTATAAAGGGGTTGCAGAATGCCATTATTATAAAGAAATTAAAGACAGGTTTTTAATGCAGGGTTTGCAGAATCCCATGTATTATAAAATGCTAGTACCACAGTTGGGTTTTTCAACGTAACATTCTAGCAGACATGGCCGACAAATGGACCGGGCCTGTGTCACACAACTTGCCAGAACTTGTATGTGCTAAAATCTGACCACGAGCCCACGCTGGATTCCGAATTTAGGTCCCCTAGTGCTGAATTACATATCGGGCGCACTTTTCTAGTTTGTGCCCTAACTGGGTGCACCTGGTGCAGAACGGTAGAGTGCGCCTGCTCACTTAAAAAAATACATTGTCCCCAATACAGGCCAGTTTGCACCTGCGCTGGGGGAAACGCATGAGTAAAGCATGGAGCAGTGGGCCCTCCTGTCATTGGAAAGCAGACCAGACCAAAAAAAAAAAGTGACAGAAACCCTCCTTGACATTGCGTCACAGCAGTACTGACGGTGGTGGATTCCTACTGGGTCCTGTGACTACCATGACCCTTGCCTAAAGGGCACCCTCGGGGGGGGGGGGGGCACAGAGTGCGCCACCTGATATGTGGCACACAGTGTACCATCCAGTGGCTTCTTAGCTCTGGTGCCTTCTTCGTCTGTAATATGACATGGTTGCATGGGCAAAGGCGTTCGCTTGCAAAGGAGGGAATGTCCCATTGGGATCTCGTTGATGCACCTATGGCTTCAGCACGCTCTATATTCATATTGGAGAAGGGGCTGAAGACAGTGACATCAAGATGCCCCGTGGGCACAAAAAGCAAGGGCAAATGCCTGTTATGCCCCTGGGGCACTATGTGGAATATAGATGCTGAACTGATATTTTTGTGTTTTTAACAAGCCCATTTACACTTTACTAGGTATTTATTTATGTGTTTGTCACCCAAAGTTTCCTATTCCGTTTAGTGGGATTTGACGTCTTGCATTAATTATGAGGTGAAGCAAGTTCTTCCCTTGCCATAAAGCGTAATTAAAATGTGTGTTATGTACTGCTTTATACACACTTTGAAAAAATGATATCCCATAAGGTGAACGCGCTACTTGTTAGGGCTTGGTTGATAAAAATTAGGGGCATTTGCTGAGCGGGGCTATTCCGTTCAAACCTGCAATGGTGATAGGTAAGGCCAAAATTCGTTTTTTCCTGCTTTTTTGTTATTTGCATGCTTCAATATAAGGGGATATACTTTAGAGTCGGGTTATGCACAAAAGGCCACATCCATGCCAGATTTTCTGGATATCCGCATAAGATACAGTTGCGTGCATTGAATCTAAATGGGACTCAACGACCTTGTAAATCGTAATTCTGAACACTGGTAGAGCTCTGGCCTTCCTGGATCTATGTTGGGCACTCGTGCGTGATGAAAGCAAACACAAGGAGCTGATAACAATTGAGTGCTGAATTCTACTTCTGTACCACAAAGTTCAGGTTGATTTCTAAAGGGAAACACCACTTCGTCTCCCAAACCCCTGTCCTATGGAACAATCTACAGACAATATAACGGCCTCTACTAACTAGACTTAAACAACACAGAAGTCCGCGGGTCTACAACAGTCTACCTGAAGCACGAGAACAACACACAATTTTGCTGGTGTGTTGTTCTCGTGCTTCAGGTAGACTGTTGTAGACCCGCGGACTTCTGTGTTGTTTAAGCCTCAGTTATTTGGGGATTTGTCCGCGCAGGTCTTTAAATTCCCTTAGACCCTCTAACTAATTGTGTTTTTCGGCTCTACTAACTAGACCCAAATTAAACGCCTTAGCAGGGCACACTTACGGTGCTATAGACGTATTTGTATTCAGTCTTACTTTGAGCGAAACATTTCAAATTAATGACTCTAGACCAAGCTGCCAGACTGAGATGAGATCGTAAGAGTAAATTTGCTGATCATTGAACTCACCAACCCACAGTCCCTTATTTACGGTGCTTTGCTCTGCGTTTTAAACTTAAGCCGCCCTCCACCAACTAGAACAGATTAGTGATGTAAAGGAACCTATTCATGGAAGAAGCGAAGCCGTGAAATTTCAATCCTGCAGCGGCTGGCCGGGCCAACTCCATCTTTGTATCCCAGTCGGCGACGAATCCATCATAATACCCGCAGAGGCGTCTCTTCTCTGCTCCGCAGCCAGGATGCTGAGAGCATGGACTATATGCAGTCCCACTTGAAAAGCTTGAAAGGGCAGCTGTGCTTTTCGCATACATATGAGTTGGCCACACTCCTCACATAATCCATCATCTGCAGATTTTAACAAAAAAAAGGTAACTCGAATTGATGAAAAGTCATTAAAGTCGCTGGAGCGATGCTACACCAGACACTTCACAAAAGGTAGCTGGTCACCCGATTGCTGCTAAACTCTTCTACTTGGTGGATGTACTACATGTCCTTGGCCATTCCCATTAACACTCCCTTGTAGACACACTTAACACCCCTTACACTCCCACCCCTTCCCACACACACTCTTGCATAAGCTACGCCTATAACTGCATACATTTTGCAAATGTTTGGATGTATTTATCTTTCCAGCTCTTTCCTAAATTGAAGCTTGGTAGGGGTGATTCTGATGGATATAGCCATTTTGTTCCTGGGTGCATAGCTGGAAAAGACCGGTTTCCTTGGTTTTATTATCCTTGCCTATGGTGGGGTCCTGACTGCAGGCGTGCAGAGAGCCACCGGAGATGGTGCACTTGTCGTCCAGGTGTAGGCAGGAGTGTTGATCTTAAAGGCTTTGTAAATGAAGTAACCGGCAAAGGGAGCCAGCGGATTTCCATCAGGATGGGTGCGATGTGGTCCTCTTTCTCCAGGTCCTGATGAGAAGTGCTGCAGAATGTAGGATGCACTTATGAGGGGTCAGTGTGAACTCTGGGAGGCCATAGCGTTGAGTATGAGGGCTTCAACAAAAGTTTTCCAGTGGCTTTTTGGGAGGAACTGCTTCACTTCCTAGTAAAATCGTGATATCGATTATTATCACTAAGTTACCATTTCTAGGGTTTTGTAAGTCATGAATGTGTGACATACAACTTTTCTCACGCTTAAATCCAGCTTGCCCCTACAACGTTTTTTATTGATCTGTCCCTTGATACAGTGGTCACCCTTCAAAGTGTGTTCCTTTGTTTACGTGTTTGCATAGTACTGACACAGAACACTTTAAACCTTGCAGAAGTGCTAAAACAGCAGCAGAGAAAATAACATTAATTTCCTCCAAATAAGCAGGCGAGCATCCTGCAGAGGGTTGCCTTGGAGATGTGTACTCTGGGATACTGCAAGGTACGCCGATTTACCAAAATGTAGGCCGGGGGAAAAGTGCCCGTTGTCCATGTAGTCCCGCAAATCTGCTTGCCAATTTCACCACGTAGGTTCTGTCTCGGGTCTTTACATTGGCCATCCCATTAAACCTACCATCGCCATTGTTGAGTGGTAGGTGTTTAAAATAATGTTATACTTCAGGCCTGTCCTAAGTTGTCTACCACCTGGAAGGTGCGTGTAATTCCAATTTCATGTTTAGTAATAGAGTTTTGGGTTCCGAAGTAGGGTGCTACTCACCGAAACGCATCTCAGCGCTTCGTCAGGGGTAGTAAGTGCAATATAAATACAATTATCAGACCATTGTGGCCCACTTTGGAGCATTGCAGTCATCTTTGTCAATTTCTGGGAGCTGCTGTGGAAGTACCGTTAATTTCCAGGAATGCCTCAATCAGCCTCATCATGATGGGAAACTTACATTAATTACGAGCGGTCACTGCAGGTTTGAGGAGTGCAAGTGGGGGAGTGTCGGGTACCCCATAGCAACTGTTCATATCATGTCGGTTGCATCAGGGCTCGAGTTGAGGGTAGACGCCGGCTACCAGGCGCGCAACACCCATTAGACTCACAGGGCTTCAGCCCCCCCCCGTCCCCCCCCGTCGTGTGTGGCAGCCCAGAATGAGACAGTTTCCCGGGCGCACACACAGCCGCACCCGAGCACTTCACAGGTCTTTAAAAGACTATTTGCATGTTAATGAGGCCTTGCTGTTGTTTCACCCCTTCTAAGAGCCCCTGCAGCTCCACTCTGCCTATGGTTTAAAAGATTCAGCCTCCACCCCGAATTTTTTTCTTAGCCACCCTCCCCCTCCCCCCCCCCCTGGAAATTTGGCTCTAGTTGCGCCTCTGCCGTCTACCCACTATATTCAGAGGGTAGACACCGTGATGCAAAGCTGGCCCCTTTCAGCGGAGAGCCACGTTCCTTTCCTACTTCTCCCAGAATTCACTGAAATATGCTGAACTGGTCCCGCTGTAATTTTCTGACACGGGACACTTTCAGCAGCACCTTCATGGTGTCTGCTTTTATTCCGAGCAGCAACCTGCAGGCGGGTAAGGGACTTATCAGATTCCAGCCGGGCCAATAACAAAAGTCGGAGTTAAGAGGCCATTGGGCCTCTTTTTGTTGGAGTATCCTGGCTCAGAGGTATGGGGAGGCTCCAGAGGCGCAACTAGAGTCAAATTTCGGGGGGAGGGGCTAAGACAAAAATTTCGGGGGGGGGGGGGGGGGGGGGGTTGATTCTTCAACCAAAAGGCAGAGTGGAGCTGCAGGGGCTCTAAGCAGGGGTGAAAACCATCAAAGCCTCATTAACAAGCAAAAGGTCTTTTAAAGACCTGTGAAGTACTTGAGTGCGGCTGTGTGCGCGCCCCGGGGAAACTGTCTCGTCCGGGGCTGCCACACACTAGCGGGGGAGGGGGGGGGGGGCTGAAGCCTTTTGAGTCCAATGGGCGTTGCGCGCCTGAGAGGCTCACACCTAGATGCAATGGAGTGGAAACAAAGGCTCACAGCGCATCACTTCACAGGTACTGCGAGAAATGCGGCTGACTTTGTTCAGTCCCTGTATATACCAGATATGCATACACTGTAGAAATAGCAGATGTGTTGACCTGTCCCAGTATTTACACAAATAATTTAAATACCACTATTTCGTTTCATTTCTTTTATAGCGCTTTAGCACTACTCCAGGTTCCAGGTTTAATGTCTTTATTTCGATAATAAAATCATAAAAGACAGCAAAATTAATGCATACAGTTTGAACCATGCTTTTCAATCACCATATACTGTCCAGTTTACTCATTCCAATGCTGGGTGTCAGAGCTCTTTACATCACACATACAGATTATACATTGAGAATAAATCATATGTGTGTGCATCAATGTGAAGGATGTGTTATTAGACAGTGAGGGTTACAAGGTGTAGGAGCCACGGGTATTGCAAGTAACAAAAGGATCTCGGTCTTAAAAGCAGTAGCCACTTACCCATTTCCATAAAATATGTGCTCTGCAGGAGACAAATTAACCCTCTATTGTACTTTGATTCAAAACTAGGACTAGGCAAACCCAGATCTCTCCAGCAAAGATGTTATCCTCCAGAGTTATCGCATCGTTATTATTGTTCCCTGAGATTTCGCTGGCACAGAAAGGTCTCTGCAGCAGGCGCCTTAACACATAAGATATTTTACAATACAGACCTTGCCACTGATTAAACAGATCAGATTCCCTGCCATGTTTCTCCTTGTTGCCAATTTCTTTGTGTCAGGGTTTTGAAAGATACAAGGGCCTAATTTACAACTTATTGGCACAGGTCAAGCCACAGGGCTTCTTGCTGCGCTGCCGTGCGTCAAAAGGATATGACAGGACTGCGCCGTATTAATGAAATATTGCACATGCCGGTCCTTTCTGCCCGCACAGAAGATGATGCCTAGCGCCAGTGCAGGCGCCTTTGCTGGCATGATTGTTTTTATCTTCCTGCACAAAAACAGTTGGTGGAGGATATTTCCTGTTATTGTGTTTGCTGAAGAATGCAGCACACACACAAAGAGGAAAAAACCACGGAGAAATCGTTATTTCTCATTGTTACGCCTCCCCTAGGGAGATGCACAGTTTTGATGCATTCCCAAGTCTACAGATCCTTGTAAATCTGGGAATGTGTCAAAACCCATAGGTGTTCTGCAGGAAAACCCACCACAATGCCCATGGAATGCCTCCTTTACGTGGAGTAAGGCAAGGCAGAGCAAATGCCTTACTCCCGATCTATGAGGCCATGCAGGGTGGCTTTCCATCGCTTCATAGAAATGAATGACAGGCCCCTGCCACCGGAGCATCATAAAAAGTGACGTTCCGGCAGCACAGGCCTCATGTAAAAGAGGACCCTAATGTATAAGTCGAGGCCCAGAATTTGTGTTGAAGTTGCATCAATATTTTGGCACAACCCTGATGCAAAATCTAATATGTTAAATATTGTAATGCGCTCAAATGTACTCATGATATACCTGCTAAATATATGTGAAGTCTTAAGATCTGATGTCACTTCCTGGGAGGTCATGGGTTGTGATGCCACTTATGCCACCAGCGATGTCACACGCTGTGATGTCACTTCCGGTGATGTCACATGTTGTGATGTAATTTCCTATGATGCCACACCCATTCTGCCTAACTTGGTGATCCCCCCCCCCCCCCCACTTCTTTTTTAAAGACTTTAGCCCTGGTCTCCAACATGTCTAGATATTTTCTGAGTATTTTGGAAATTGCGGTTTGCTGTTACCGCCTCTTTGCAATATTTTACGTGTTTTATTCCTCTTTCTTTGGTTGCCAGGAACAACTTGCAGGCCATCCCCGGGCTGCTTTACGCACGAGATTTCCTCGTTAAGCTCCCGGGAGTACGTGAAGGCAGGAATAAAATCAGCTGCGAGTGAGGTAATCACGCGGCGCGGAAGCCATAGCTTCCCCGGGGAGACGAGGGCTCCTTGCGTTACTGCTCAGCCAGCATTAAAGGGGCGACTCCGTATTCAGATCATTGCTGGCCGGCCTTCCGCTGAAGGCCTCGGGCGCCCTTTCGAATAAACTAATGAATAATAACCCGGTTCATAAATGTACCTGCTGATGCCTTAATTTTTGCTGTTCCATGGCTCTGTCGAGTAACAGACTTTAGTCCTCCCGAAATCAATGGCACTCAGTTTATTATCTTGGCAAGAAAAAAATGCTGAGTCAGCCTCTTGGTCTGGTCAAACAGGTGACATGCAGTTTTACTCACAGCAGTGAGTGCTTAACTCGCTGAGCTATCTTATGTGTTACTGTGACACAGTAGCATTCTGTAAATGTATGTGGTAAAAGCTAACGCCATTATTGAAGTAATTGACACCCAATTGTCTCAGTTGAAGTGACCAGGTCCCCCAGGTAACCTCAGATGACACCACATAGCGATAGCCACAAAAGTGTTTAGCGTCATCAAGAAGTAGCAAGGCACTTTCAGGCTTGCTACCTCAAAGTTTTTGTTGTGAAAGTCGAAAAGAAACTGGAAGCGGTATCCACCTGCGGAGGTGTACCCCGAATCTCATTTCCGATGGGAAAAAGAGAGATTCTTGCCGCCGTGTTTAAGGTGCTGTATGCGTCAGGGGCATGGGGGAAATACAGATTTTTAAAATTATTACTGGAATGTCCTAATTTTATTAAAGTCAGAGAGGCGACTATTGGGCTGTCTCTTTTGCTGTTTAATCACATATCAGCTTGATAGTAACCGAGCATAACACTAAGAACTGCAATACCCAGAATTTGTAAGTGAATTAACAATAGAAAGAGAAGCCCTGCTCATTGGATTGCAGCCGAAAGTAGAAATTGTTGACCAATCAGCTGTTCTCAGAATGCCTTCCAGTCTAGTAGGCCCATCCCAAAAGGCTTTTTAAACGTGGCCCCTCTAAAGGAATGAGCCCCCATGTTGAAAATACCCGGCCTGCTTGGGACATGATCCCTTTGACCCACCTAGCAGATCACACAGAAGAATAGGGTTGAATAGAGTTTTACACAACAAAAAAATAATCAGTCATAGACCCATTGTAATCTGAAACAAACGGTAGGAGACTCTTATTCCTTCAAACATCTTACAACACAAAGTTTTAGATAGTCAGGGAAAGCAGGATCCTCAACGGTAAAAATACTAATTGTCTTCGTTCTCCTTTTAATATTAAAAAGATCGCCGGCCAGATCGACGCAAGGTCTTGACGCCAGATCTCCTCTGAAAGAAACTAGGCACAACAACATTGTTAATTTTGCTGATAAATCTTTCAAAGACAGTAATGAATCGTCAGACGAAGCATTAAAAAGATTTAAAACCAAGTTGATATCCCATAAATATTGATATCTAATAGAAGGATGCCACAAAGCAGTTTACAGTTTAGTAGGTGTTCTTCAGCGGGTTTCCCATTAGGATAATGATGATGTAGAGAATTGAATATGTCAATATTGACTGTTCTATACGTATTGCCTACCACAGCTAAATGATCCAAATAGTTTGTTATGGAAGCAACATCTACCAAAATGGGATATAAATTGGATCGCAAACACCGCGAGACCACTGAGCCCACGCGGTTTTGGTAAGCTCTGGAAGTTCCTGGGGCCCAGGGTTTGTCGATGAAACTAAGTGACAAAAGTTCTGTCACAAGCCATTAGTTGGAGGTTGCCTGTGATAACGAGTATGTGATAGAAGACCTCTGGAGGCACATAGGAGTTTAGGGAAAATTAGGCAGAAGGATTGGAATGTCTATACAATGGACGTTTGTAACCGATCGAGGAACCAAATCTGTGGAGGCCAGAATGAGTAAATATGATCCCTGTGGATAACTCTTGGTCGGGTTTTGGCTGGACAGCTGGAAAGGATCAGAAAAGGAGGGAACACAAACCGGCAATGCTGCTTCCAGGGTTGCAGAAAGACATCCGTGGTGGATGCGGTCGGATCCGGTCTCCATGTGTGATATCGGGGAAGTTGATCGTAGAGTCTGGACGCAAAAATATCTGTTGCTGAAAGACCCCCTAATCGTCTGAATGCATTGGAACACAGGGGCATGGAGGTACCAGTCGCTGTATTCCCTGAGATGTCGAAAACACCAATGAGCCAGGGACTTCAGTTGACCTGGTAGATATTCTGCCATCACAGAGATGTGGTGTTGGAGACAATTCTCCCAAGATTATTTTGCTACGTTTGGTAAGATTTTGTATTTGGTACCGCTGAGTTGATTGGTCTATATCACTTCTGTGGGATTGTCTATTCTGAGGAGTATGGAACACTGGGTATAGTTTTTTTGCAAAGATCTGAATCATAAAGGAGCCCGCAGTTTACAAGCATAGAAATCTCCTGAGACTGCGTGCGTTGAGAACGAGCCACAGCGAGTCCCCCTTATTGACAAACCTACATGAGATTCTAAAAGGAGATCTATGGTAGAATTGAAAATCGACCTTCCGTTCAAAGTATGTGTTTCGACAACAAATTTGCTTCCTCTCTTGTTCTTGATCCAAATTAATAAGATCTGAACAAATTAAACCTTTTATTAAATGATGGATTGTGGGTCATTGAAGTGCATGATAATGCAGGGCATCCGGGAACAGCGCTTGGATTGAGGAACTTAGAAGACCCACTATGAGCGGCAGGTGGCGTAGAGATATGTGAGAAACTAAAAGTGAGGTGAAAGCTCCTTCCGGATAGTACCAAGTTTCTAATCTGGGATTGAAGGCTACATGCCTTCGAGTTCACCAAAAACCCAGAAATTCTGTGAATTAGACTGGGGTAAGCAACAATTTTGGTTAATTTATCACAAAATACAAACTTCCAAGAAACAAAATTGTAGTTTGCAATTGATGTTTAAAAAACATTCCTGTCTTATTACAGAATAACAATATTGTCCAGGTAAATGAGCAGGCGACACCCATGAAACATTAAATGAGGCATGGCTGGCTCGAAAAGCCTGGTAAAGACCCAGGAGCTGAAACCAGGCCGAAGGGGAGTACTGCGAGTGGACAAAAACTGTCTTTCCCTTGTAACTGACGAAACTTGTGGTGAGGTGCGTGAACAGGGATTTACATATGCGCATTTTTTAAGCCCACATGCACCGTCCAATCAGAGGGTTGGAGATGATCACTGAGGTGTGTGATTGTTTCCATTTTGAAATGTATTTACAATAGGATATGGTTGAAGTGTCGAAGATTTATTACAGATTTTTTGTTTTTCTTTTGTCGAAGAAAAAAACAGCTAAAGAAAAGCGTATGATCAGAAAGCCACGGCTCTAAGCCCACCTTCACTAACGCCCATATTTACAGTGAAATTAGTTGGGTGCTTGTGTGAGAACAATTTACATACTGAGGAAAGAAAATCTGTGCTGGGAAATTGTGGTATCCCGCAACTGTAGAATCCAGAGATCTGCGAACAATTAAAACCATGCAATTCAACCCCCAGCACTGTTGGAGCTGTTTTTACACTTCCCTTTGGCAATGTTTGGTCTGGTTTGGCCTCTAAATTGGTTCCTGCCACCCCTTATTTTTGGATAGAAAGTGGGCCTGCTGTACCGTGTGTCAAATTGGCCACGACTTGAAGAGGGACCCCTTTCCTGCGGTCCGTGAAAAAACACATTGGCCAAATACTTTCTTGAGGGATAGTTGTGCCTTATTTATGGAACTCAAAGTATTGATATGCTTCGAGATTTCCTTGATAAAGTTATCCCCAAATAGCTGTCCCTTGGGCCGCCGGACCATTCGTCATGGAAGCCAATTCCAAGAGTTTGGGATTCAGTTTCAACAGTAATCCCATGTGCCTTTCCGTAGAGATCACGGTGGTTCTATTACCTGTCTGACAAATTACCTGGTGTATCCAGTTAGTTCTGATGGGCAATTATTATGGGACCATCCTTTGCTTTTTCAGCCATTTTGAATATGTGTGATCGGACCCACTGTGTCTTAACAATTTATCTTGACAGGCCGACCGAGCCCTGTCAGTTCGTTCTTCGGGCCCTTGCCATATGTATTGAGCAAGGTTAATCACATGGTACCTATAACAGGAGTCGATAATATTTGATCAGCCATTATAGGTTTGGGACACGCAGATCTCACATTATTTCTATTCCCTTTATTAAAAAGACTTCTGATTTTGTTTAGGTTTTTTAAAAGAGTATTTTTATTGCCATTTTTCATAGTACTGCACAGTTAGATAATATAGCATCACATCAATATCTGTGCCATCATGCCTCCCTAAGGTTAGGACTCGCACTCTATCCACTACAAGGCGGCAGGAGATTGGCATTGATACTGGTAGTCACATTTACAGTACTATTTGCAGTGTTCCCACCCGCCGGTACAACGTTTCCAAGCATACTGTACAGTACCCAGATCCAGTACATACTTCTGTTGTGAAAAAAGCACTGAAACTACAATATGTAACCCAACATTGCAAACAGAGGATTCCCAGTGGGTCATAAACCAGCGCCTCTAATTAGGAAAGCGGTTGAGGAGCAGGGGCCAGAGGGGGGGCCTCCCCAGGCAAGACCCATGCGCACTACACAGGGGTCACACACACACACACACACACACACACACATTGCCTCCAACAGCAGTTTAACCAAAGTGTGGGTCATCACGGCCACCTATGTCCGACCCCAGCGGTATCCACCTCCTGCGGTTCCAGCCTCACCCCCATGTTTACCCTTAGTTAGCCATCCCAGTTTCGCTCCCAGAGTCCGAGCTCCCTGTGGGGGAGCGACTACAATCTGCCTGGGTTCTCAAATGGGTCTAGTAGTTCTGTCCATAGGGGCGCTATCGGCCTCCTCCTTACCTCCGTGCCTGCTCCCTTCGGAGTGCCTGGTCGTCCACCCCGGTCGCACTCCCTGAAATTAGCCTCCCACCTGGCTAATACCAGGCCGGCCAGCGACTCCCATGTCATGGAAATCTGCCGCTTGGCTAATATAAAGGCTAGATCTATGAAGCGATTCCCCACTTTCTTGGACATCGGCAGGGAAAGGATCCCACCAGGCACACCTCCAGGGTACATGGATCAAAAAGTCTTCTAATTATAGCATAAACATACTGTCCTACTTGCGCAATAATATTCCAGGCTGATGATGGTGGGCGATAAAGCAAAGAGGGCTCCAACAGAGGCTCGTCTGAAGGAACACAAATTTCTCAAATAGACCATGAAGTCTGTTTCGTTTGAAAATCTAGAAAATCTTTCTATTTTGTCTTTATTGAGGCCCAAGGGGCCAAACCAGTCGAAGTCCGAATCATTTTGTGTGTCTGAATGTGAATCAGGGGACTGAGACATCGGATCAGAATTATCATCGGATTGATCCAACGGAGGATCGGGGAAAGGACGCTCTCCAGAGCGAGCATCTCCCCCAATGTTAGGGGGTCTGCTGCATGGCCGCCACCCCAATCTTCGACGGAATAGTCTATATCAATAATATTTGTGACAACTTCACAGCTCGTGAACCTGCCAAATCAAAGGGCCCATTACTTCCAGTTAAGAAATATTTCGATTTTGCCTTCCCCCTGCAGGGAAAAAACACATAAGAGTGAAGACTTTTACTGGTTGATGGCAAAATAAATTCACCAGCAGGTGAAGCCTGGGCCGAAGTAATCATTTCCTTAACATTTCTGCCAATGTCCTGTACAATAGACTCCAGTGAGACATTCACCGCAAACTTTACCGAATGGTCAATAAAATTCTTTAGATTTTGCCTATAAGTTTCACACTGTCCTCCATACCCTGATTTGTAAGAGGTCTGGCATTTTTTGTTTAAAATCATTAATAGTAAGCACACTTTAGCATTTGTCTAAAGGTGACAATAAATTGTAAGCCTGCGAATGCCCTGAAGTAGTAGTGTCAAAAAAGCTAATTGAAACTATAAGACACTGCCTTAGTGCCTGGGCATAGACACCAATTCACCAAAATGCCGGGTGTAGCGGAAGTGACATACAAGCCCTTCGACCTCCACTTTCACTCACACACAAACACATACTCTCACATATACACAGATTCACGCACATACACTCTGTCACACATAAACTCACTCGCAAGCACGCACACAACATACATTTATAAGCATTTTCGACTTGCCTCCGCTGCCATGGAAGGGCATATTCTAACTTATTGTACTCCATTTTTATTACACTATTACTGAATAATTTATTGAAAATGAAATGGCATTTATAAAGCGTGCGCATACTCCAGAGAGTGTCCTGGCGCTGAACATCAAGGAAAACCTGCCATCTGCCCAAAGGATGATCGTGTCACTCATTTTGCTGGAACAGCCAGGTTTTTAGTCTTTTTCTGAAAAATAGAAGCTCTGAAATGGCCTGATGTTCTCTTGGGAGTTTATTCCATGTTTTTGTGCCAAGGAAAGAAAATTATCTTCTGCCCATTCACTATTCGTCTAATAAAAAATTGCCAGAAAATAAACAGAGTGGAGCCCCAGCTGCCCCTGTGTTCGTGGCACTGAATTTGCCATCTCCGAGGCCAGGGGTCGCAAAGGCAGTGCTAGGGATAGCAAAGGGCAAGCCACGGGTTGCAGCTGCGACTCCTGGCGACAGCTAAATGATGTCCATGCGCTTGGGCCTTGTTGTTCCTTATTGATACAGGCGTAATTTTGGGTGGAGATAGAGGCTAAGAGAATATAGTTATCTGAGGCGAAGAGGTGACTTTGGGGAAATGGCTGTACACACCGGCTCCGCGAGCTCTTACGTGACGGAAAGAAGTGGTCCCCAGGGTACCTTAGGAGCAGGCAGGAGCTCCGCTGACCAAGGCGGCCCTTGTAAAACAGAACCAAAGGCAAAGCATTGCGTGCTGCATAGGGGAAAAGCTGTTAGTATAAGAACACAGCATGGATTCGGCTCAAGTCACAGTATTCTAATCTAGACTACAGTCCCTTCAGACCAATTTGTCAAAAATAAAGATATGAGAGACCTTATCTGAAGGATGGCAACAAAAAAGAGGAAATGGTGGCCTAGGAGTTGGTCAATATATAATCTCATAACTAAGCATCTGTGGTATCTGCATTCAGCGTCCAGCCGCAGAGAGTGCTGGGTATTGTAGTTCTTTGTGTTCTGTTACTATCTGGCTGCTGTGTAATTAAACAACAAGGAAGTCCGCATCATGTGAGCCTCCGGCCTTGAGGTAAAAATGCGTGGTTGGCATTGCCAGTTCAAGTGGGGTGTGAGTACAAAACAGACCCTTTCTGACACACTTCAGCTCCCAGTTGCTGGCACCACACCTGTCCCTCTTGATGATGCAACAAATAATTTGTGGTGAGCTGCCGGCACACAAATAAGTCCTAGTCCCAGACCCAGGTCAAACCCAGGTTAAAATTCACACGGTTGCATTCGAATAATAGACTTCTGTACATGCAACTCTGCAAGCTAAATAGATGTGCTTTAGAAGTGAGGTGAGCAGGCAAAGTTTAAACTATGCGTCTATCATTATCCTTTGAAGTGCGTCTGCTAATATCACTTTGATTTCCTTTTGCCTTGTAAAATGATGGTTTAAATTTGGCAAATGAGAAATCGCCTGTAACAGCAGACTACAGTTCCACACAGCAGAATTCACCAGGTACCACCACCCTGTATTCTCAGTACGGAGATCTGTTGTAGGCTTGCACAGGCCAAGAGTAAGTCACATTAGTACAAGATATTGCCTTGGGAGTCAGGATGCTTAGACAGGGCTTTCAACAGATGGAAAAACTACTTGGGCAAATAAACAAAACTTACAAAAAAAGCCGTCATTGCCCCCCACCTGAGACCTCCACTGGCGCCCCATCCAGGAAAGATTCCAGTTCAAGTTCCTCATGCATGCCTACAAAGCCCTCCACAACCTTCGACCTGCCTACCTCAACCATCGACTGAACTTGGTGCGGTGGCCGCTCCTTCTCCTACATCGCTGCCAAGACCTGGAATGACCTTCCCTTCCAGCTCCGTACAGCCCCCTTGCTGGCAGACTTCAGAAAGAGACTCAAGACCGCTCTTTGACGGAGACACAGCGCCCAGATATCCCTGGGGGTGACAGTGCTGCGCTTTATAAATGCTGTTTGATTGATACGGCTCGATTGTTTACCAGTGGCTGCGATTAATTCAAGCATTCCACACATCGCTTTTTTGTATACATTAGTGTTTCGCCCTCAGTGGCCTGGGTACTCCCAGACATGGGTCCTGTGCACTCTGTGTTATTGGAACCAAGATATACCTGGCTTTTGAGCCCTAACTGGGGTGAAACTGGTCCTGGGTTGCTTGTCTTCCGGTTCAAAGAGGATCTGGCCTGTAGTTTGGGCTGGACTGCTTTACACATGGCTGGGTCCAAACTGAGGTGGCATTGGGTGCAAAATAACGATGGACTGGAACGTGGCCCGAGTAACTACCAGTGGTGGAGATTAATTTAAGCATTCCACCCATCACTTTTTTGTATACTTTAATAAAAGGAATGTGTGTCACTTGGGCACAACTCAGGGTGAAAGGGCAGGTGTGCAGATTTTCTCTCGACTGTTGGGGGACATGGTTGGGTCTCTGTCTGGCTCTCTGTAGGAAAACAACTAAATTCCAGATTTTTCATTTTATCATTCTAGTTTACCAGTATTAAGACCTTAAGCTCGCATTGGCTAAGCCGTTTCCAAATGCTTCTTCCTGTCAGTAGGAAAACCTGGATAACTTATCCGTGTAAGCATTCATGTAGCATCTTTTGCATGTAAAGGGAGAGGCGTAGGCTCGGCTTTTGCTGCTTAAAGGTATAGTTTCCTCTATGTTATGAGGGCCAGTGCCCTAGGCTTCAGAAACCAGGAGTAGATTATAGATGGAGGCATTTATGCACTTACTAAATGTTACATTTATTGCAAACCTTCAAGACCCTGCTCAACAAACCAGCGGGCTGGCTCAAAGCTAGTCCTAGAGTGTGGAGTACAGCCGAGGTTCCATCCAGTGCGGTTACCGTAACGCAGTGTACCAGGAGGACCAATGTGTTTCAAGTGGTGGATACCCATAAAAAGTAAGCCCTCTTCCATAGTTCCGACGAGGGTGTGTGCGCAGGGGTCCTGTGGATATGCCGAGAGAAGCTTTTTTGAAGATGGTTCCAGTTTCGGCAGGAGTGCCTGCCCAGCACGGTAGCCTGTACTAGTGCCTTACAAATGACCACCTGTGTAGAGGTGCCTCACAAAATTGGGAACATGCCGACACTCTGACGTTGACACTGGGCTAAATATATCTGAACAAGGGATTGTCCATCTTATATTGGCAATATTGTTTTGTCCTCAACCACAATTTACAAAATGTACCCACAATTAATGGTAGATTGGGGAAAACCCGGTAATGAGAGATTTTCCACATACTTAACAGAAGTATATTGAGTACCGATCCCATGCGACCAGCCAACTATACGAAGGGAGGCCAAACAGTTAATGTAATTTTCATGTCCGTGACCAGCTAAAATCAACAAACAGCAAATTACTGTCAATTAAATCATCGGAAGAATTGATTTGCAAATATATGGGTAGTAGTTATGTTATGTAAGCCACAAAAACTGCACCAGATTTTGAGGGGAAATTTGGAGACCTCTTCAGATCTGTGCTCGTACTTTTGAGGCATGGATGTCCATCGGTAGAGCCTTGGTTGTAGATCATGGAAAACTACAAATCTGAGACTTGTTGGTGCTTCGACTGCTAGCAGTAGCGTAATGTTTGACCCACTTAAAATTGCATCCTTACAATATCCCTGCCGACTGGCCATCTATTGTGTTATATTTGCATATGTCATCCTGGAGATTCCCCGAATGCAGCCCAGAATGTAGCCCCGCCTTTCTGAATGTAGCCCCGCCTTTCTGAATGTAGCCCCGCCCTTCTGCATGTAGCCCCGCCCTTCTGCATGTAGCCCCGCCCTTCTGCATGTAGCCCCGCCCTTCTGCATGTAGCCCGCCCCTTCTGCATGTAGCCTGTCCCTTGTCAACAAAGCAGCAAACTTGCAAAGAGAGCCCATCCCTGCCGAAGAGAACCCTGCCCTGCCGGTGCACTGTAAATTCCATTTAAAGAGTCCGGAAAGGTTTGTAGTGGATGCTTGTGGTTTGTGGGTTCTTGGATATCAACTGCTCAAGCAAGAGTCATTTGACCACAAATACACCATTTGACAGCAATCAGTACCCTTAAAAAGAAGTTCAAAGATGCTTAATGGATCTGTAAAATTCATTTTATGGACTCAGATGGGGTGGGCGAGGCTGCTGCATCTCTCCGCGGGGAGTTTTCTGCACAGCGTGCAGTAGTCGCCAGGCAGTGATTTGCTAGGACCGGGCCGGGGTGGGACTAGGCAGATATTTCTCTCAAAATAATTTTATGAGGATTGTGAGATGCAGGTGGTAAGTCCAAGGGATTGAAGCGCGGACCCTTGGAGAGACCGAGGACCAGTAGAAAATTGACCGCTGCCCATAAAAGGCTATCTGGAGGTGTAAATGGTTTCACTGTGGTGTAATTCTCTGTAAGGAGTGCTTAGAATTATGCGGTAGTAAACCCAATGTAATCCTATGGAGGGTCCAGACTAAGGAATTGGACGGGAAACCGGAATTAACTGTTTCTGATGACACTGTATCTCCAAGGACCATTCCACAGGGGTAGCACTTGATTTTTGGTCTACGCGCGTTTCGGTGTGAGACCACCTTCCTCAGGACCAATAATAGATGGAAACGAATCTCAAGCCCAAACAAAAGAGCTGGGGGCCATCTTGGGCTGTAGAACGATTTACAATGAATGAAGGTGCTAATCGTCTTCACTGTAATTAAGCCATGCAAACAAATTTATGCCGAAGCCAGCAACATGCTGGTTTAATCCTATACGAGTTACTAACGATTATATGTTGAATCCAGTCCAAAGGCGTATTTCAAAGGAGAGGCAAAGTGTATCAACATCAGAATAGTTGTCCGAGCGGGAGAAATCACTTTGTTTTATATAAGGTCTCAATTAGACTCCCAGCTGCTTGAAGTAACTTCCAGCAAAATCTCCGTATCGCAGTAAGTGGCTGTAAGTCAAAAAACCTACGTAGCAACGGTGGCATATCCATAAATATGCGGGAAATGCTGTGGCTGCAGAATGGACAAAGGGGCCGCAGCACTCCTCACAGTCCCCGGAGACAGGTGCGGGCCGGTATGGACTGGTTGATGGCGGTGGCGCAAGTCCAAATTTTCGCGGGCAGGTTTCTTACGGGTGGCAGAGATTGGTTGCCTGGGGGGCAGTGGGGCTGCCTGGCCGGCTTGCAGGGGTGGCAGGACAGCTTAAAAGGCTGTAGATCAGCCTGATGAACACCTTGCTGCCTGCCTGCTCCTGCGGATTACTGGTGCACGCTGCCCCCACCGCGAGAGACACTTCGTTGTCTTGTAAAAAGTTTGCTGTATTAAACTGCATGAATTTTTGTAAATATATGGCAATGTTATGCAATATGAACACAACTGTTGAATTTTAATGTCGTGTTTATGGAGTGTAATAAATACAGCCAGAGAATGGGTACATTCTCAAAATGCAAATCTCTCCCTCGCCACCGTCCCACGCATCAACCAAACTACCACCGGCGGCAGATCTTTCTCCCACCTCGCCGCCAAGACATGGAACACCCTCCCCATCCACCTGCGACAGACCCAGGTCCTCCTGATCTTCAGGAGACTTCTCAAGACCTGGCTGTTCGAGCAGTAGCAGTTTCTCTGATCCCCCTCCCACCCCGCCCCCCATAGCGACTTGAGACCCTCGCGGGTGAGTAGTGCGCTCTACAAATGTTTGATTGATTGAAATCTGGTTGTCTGTTGTGGTTTCATATGATGGGTGCAGCTGTAATGTTGTTCTGGTATGGGGCGGGCAATTTTGGTCTTCCTTCTTCAGCACATCGGTCCCATGACGGTCGCGCACGTGTCGCACAATTCCACTGGCCCTGGGTATGGTGAATCTGACCAGTTCTGTGATGTACATTGGGGTGAAGCTACATTCCTCTGTTCTCTGCCCTTGCTGTGGATATGTAGATGGCTTCTGTATATTAATGATCTCTTTACATTCCATTAGAGAAGGGTTTCATTAATTAATGTTAATTACGCTCAGCTGTGCCGTCGGCCTCCTGTTTGCATATCTCAGGGGAAGCATAGCCCTTCAGAAGCTGACACCCGTTTCTAACAACGACACTCTCCTTCTGACTGTCCTTTTTATCATGATTAAGACACTGGCTCTGATCACACTAAAGAGGCAAAGGAGGGGCTTGAGGTGACAGATTTACTGGTGCACATATTCCCTTTAATGCCCGATCTCAAATGATAGTGATGTTGCGCTCTTGACGTGTATAGTCGCTCTGATGACACATCCCTGATGATGTATGTTGTCCACAGGATGCAATATCCCTGTTGATGATGTGCTTAGTCCTCGAATGCTCTAGTCCCGTTTGTGATTTGCATAGAGCCTATGCGCTATCACTTTTTTTTTTTTTTTTTTGTGGGTAAAAAAGCTTTATTGTGCAGAGAAAAAGGGTACAAGCACGGGCCTACAACCTCCTGGGCCGGCCGCTAGTATTCAGAGATGTTCAAGCAGTTCAAAAAACAATGACTGGCCCACAGGGGCTCCGCTAAATTACAGGAGATCAGACTGCACATAAGGGACGTCAGGATACACCCTTTTTAAAAAAAAAAAATAAATAAATAAAAAACCAAAAAGCAAGGCGAGAAACATTGAAAGGGCGTCTAACCCCAGCAGAGGAACTCCACACCCGACCACCATAGGGTGGTCAATAAAAAGGGGGTCTGAGAGGGAGGGGGGGGCCACGGGAAAACCAAACCTATACACAGATGAACAAATTAAGCAAGGAACCCTCAAGGATCAGGGGGACAAGGCAACCTCAGACGCATCCACCAGGGGGGGAGAACAGATAGTCCCTCGATACACATTCCACTGACCCCAGATTCTACCCCATGCCCCCGGTTTACCACGAGCCACATACACCGTCTTCTCCCTGAACATGCACCAGTCCATGTTCTCCTTCCATACGGACACGGTGGGAGGCCGTTGGGAACCCCAAAGCTGCGCAATATCTCTCTTTGCAATCATGTTCCCAAGGGCCGCCCACCGAGCCTGGGCCGCATTATAGTCATTGGGCTCCCACACATTCAGAACACATCGGCGCACCTCCGGCAGCAGAGCGACCCCAGTGACTCGTTTCATAACATCATGCACCTGGCGCCAATATTCCGCCACCTCGCGGCACTCCCAGAGGATGTGGAGAAAGGTGGCACTGAGCCCGCAGCCACGCTTACAGAGCCCGTCGTCAGAAAACCCCATCGAGACCAAACGGGGACCCGTCACATAGACACGATGGAGAATCTTAAGCTGGACCAGACGGAGACGGGCCGGGATGGCAACCTCCTTAGGGGATGACAGCGCAGACTGCCAGTCCTCGTCATCCAACTCAACCCCATCCCCCGTCCACGCCTCCCGAAGACGCACCAAGAGATCAGCCCGATTATTTATTAGTTTTTTATAAATCAGAGAGATAGTACTGTCGGGCACGTGTCCGTCGAGTATACGGTCCTCGAGAGGCGAAGCAACAGGGACCGTGGACCCTCCCCAAAGACAGAGAGTAGGGCGTGCCGAACCTGGGCATAGCGGAAGAACTCCCTTTCACTAAGCTCGTACTCGCTCTGAAGCGCCGCGAAGGATTTAACCGCGCCTTTAACCCATAGGTCCCCCACTCTGCTAATGCCGATCGTATCCCAGTGCTCAAAGCCTTTCGTTGTCCAGAGGCTTCCCAAGCGCTCTGAGGCGAACAAAGGAGTAGCACACGTTAAACGCTCACTCCAGCCCACAGCTACATTCGCCGCCTTCCACACACGTACCGCAATCCTAGTAGGGCCCGTGAGGGTCCTCCCGGCAGATCGAGAGTAAAGCGCTCTGTTATAGTTACCGCCGGGAAGCAGGAATTTATCCATCTCATATGCCGGGTTCGAACCAGGAGCGTACGTAGCATGGTTAATGGCAGACAGCTAGGAGGCCCAATAGTACCTTCTAATGTCAGGAAGCGCGATGCCCCCGTCATACCAGGGAAGAGTCAGCTTTGCCAAAGCGATACGCGCCCGACCGTCCCAAACCAGTCTCCTCTGCAAACTTGCGCTATCACTTTTGATGCACTATTTACTCACAAGGATGTGCCTAGTCCCTCTGATGCTCTATTCCCTCATGATGGTGTGCATAGTCCATGTGTTGATGATGTGCCTAGTTCCCCTATTATGCTGTACCTGTTTCTGATTTGCATAGGCACTATGGGCCAGATGGATCAAGCCTATTTGCCTTTGCAAGCGGACGCATTCTTGCGAACGCAGATAGGGGTTTTGGCATGTATTAATCATAAATTGCAATTCAGTGACACGTGGCCAAATCGCTACATGGGATTGAGAATGCACTCCAATTCGGTATTTGGAAGGCGTGTTTAGGGCGTCCCTTCCAAATACCCAATTATAACAGCGAACACTGCTTGCTCTTAAAAAACATTAAACTTAAATGTTTCATTTATTTTTTTGAAACGCATCCTTGTCTGCTTAGCCCAGCAGGCCACCATCCCTGTGATGGCTGTAATTCCTAATGGGTGGCAACTTGCAAAGTACCTCATTAATATTTATATTTCTGAGGTAGGTCGATTTTCAACCTACTAGGAATCTCTATTTGGAAATTAAAAAGTTCATATATTAGGAATACAGATTTCCTAATTGCGAAGCGGAGCTGTTCGCAATTAGGAAATTGGCAGTTCTAATGTTGGTACATCTGGCCCCTGATGTGCTGTCCCTTTTTGATGCAACAAGTTCTTCTGATGATGCGCATAGTCCTTGTGCTATTGATGTGCATAGTCCCTCCTATCCCTCCTATCCCCTATCTCAAATGATAGTGATGCTGTGCTCATGACGTGCCCAGTCACTCTCAGAAGATCCAGGTGATTGTCGCGCGATCTTTTTCAGGTGCCTGTCTGTGCTTTACTTCTGGGAGCAGGGGAAGGTTTTCATGATATTTATAGGCCTGCCCGAATCATCAGCCCCCAATCCCATAACGCATGGTAACTCGATCAAAATATCCGCAGACCCAGCTATTTTGACACTGCTCGGATTTTTTACAAGCAACAATCGACAATGTCTCAACAGGTTACATTTACATAGACAGAGCCATAAAAAGCGTATCAATTGCAGAAGCGCAGAAAAAAGGGGAGACAACCAAGGGTGTTTGTTGGTTACTTAGGACGGTCTATATTTAAGGATTGGTATGTATTAATAGTTATAACAGCACTATTTTCAATGTATGTGGGTGTAACCCTGAAAAAACATGTACAGACGTGCTTGTGCAAAAAGTGGTCCGTGCTAGTGACACGTGCAAAAAGAACGTGGAAAGACAGCGAAATATAGTTAGCAGAAAACACAAGCAAGGGATGGTTATAAGACAAAATATTCACACATTGCAAGAATGATTTCAATGTCTTTATATGCCACCATCAGAGCGCCGCTTTTCCGCAGTTTAAGTCCCAGGTGGATGTGCAGATGTGGGTGTTCGAGGGGAGTGTCCAGGCAATGCAGATGGGGCGGGGCATCGAAACCGTAGAGCATTAGTGTGAATTATAAATCATTCGGATGCGTTTGACACGGTTCAACATCAACATGCTCATTGCATGATCCGGCCAAACCTGATGGGGAAAAAATGGAGCAATAATCCTCATTTGCCAGGAGTGAAAGGAAGAAATGATTGGAAACATGTTTTCTTAGAGAGAAATAATGAACTAAAAACTATTTTTAGTGGTTATGTGGTTGCCCAACCCCAAGCATTGACTGTCATTTCCATGCGGAGACCGGACACTTGTAGGCTTAGTGGAAAAACTAAAGGCTTGCGCATGAATGTATATAAATGTAACCCCCTTATGGGTGTAACTTTTGCAAATGTTCGCTTTCATTCATATATGCCTGCGAGTTGTATGAATTAAGTCAGGTAACCAGGTATTAATATCTGTAGTGCGTAGCGTACAGCAGACATTGCAAAATAAACGCCTTTGTGAATTGGGCCCTTCTATCACTCGCATTATTCCATGTTAACTGGATCTCCTTTTCCATGTCCTGGGTTTTCATTGTAAGAAATCAGTGCATTCTGGGTATTGTAGTTTTCTTTTGCCTCTGTTGACCAACTGGACAAACCCACCTGATAACAACAAATGGTGACCAAAGATGTGTAATTCTCCAGGCAAACTGTTTTATGACTGGACTGCTCCCCAGACACTGGCAAAAATGTATTTTGAGGCTTCTAATGCAATCAATAGATGGCATCCTAAGTATCCTGGTACTATTTGTGGAGTACCATTTTTGAATTTCTAGTGGTAACGGTGTATTAAAAAAAAGTTTTATATAAACTGCATCTATATACAACAGAATATTAGAAGGGGGTGCACAGGCCTGCAAACCGAGGGCCTCAGTTGGAGGTGGTCGCAGAAAAAGACAGACACAAGTCTTTGGTGCACCTTGTTTTGGTGCAAAACTCATTAAAACGGTTGATCACCTTTCTCAAGAGCTATTTTGGGCATCAAAAACCCTGCAATTATTAGACTTCTTAAGTCCCTGCATGAGAACTTCATCCAGCCCAGGTTTTTTTTTTTTTTTAGAATTGTGGTACTTGTAGTCCTGGTTTTAAAATTGGATAAATGGGACTACAAATCCCAGAATGCCAAGAAATCTCACAAACCGAGTGAGCTTCCCAAACATGGGATGGATACCTAGAGAAACCTGCATCACACGGCGAGCATGTCGGTTATATCAGGACGTTTGAGCCCAAATTCAGCCTCGAGGCTTAAATGGCCCCTACAATGTCTCACCAATATGGCGTGAGCTGAGGACTCGTCTTTCTTCAGAGGCGCGTAATGTAATGATAAACTAGCGTGTGCTTCCCATTAGCTCTTTAATTGACCTCAGGAAGGCTTGGATGTCTAGGGAACCCCACGTTTTGCTGCGGTTGCAAAGCGGCCTCAGCGCTGTTAAATTTCAGCCACACGTTTTTTTTCGGTGATAAATACTCATTTCTGATTTAATGAGAGTTTTTTTTTTTACTTCTCTCTGGTGACTCATCTGCTTGCCATGCTTGTGAGCCACTGGAGTGCTATAAAAGTGTTTTTTTCTGTCGAGGAGCGAAGCTTCCTTGCCAAGGGGGATAGATCACTTTAAAAGGGAAGGAAACCGAGGGGGCGGGAGGAAAGGGCCTTTCTAGGCTGACTGGTTCCTGGTGTACAAATCTTCCAAGCTCGCAGCTCTCTCCTGGTGCCCTTGTCTGTCGAGCCAAGTGCCAGGATTTGTGAGTTACAGGACGCGGGCCGTGTTTTCGGCCGCCAGATCTAACGAGGCTTAAAGATTTTTTGGCAGTCTGCGGAGAAAGTAAGAGGAAGAAAGGAAGCCACGTGGGGAATATTCGCTGTTAGTGAGCGGCTATGAAAGGCTGCGCCTGCTGGAAGCCTCCCTTCTGAAGTGAACGTTGTAATCTGGCCTGGGGGGCAGAATACACATTCCGATTTCACAACCCGAGCGGTGACGTGAACGCTTCGCAGAAGTGCATTCTGCCTTCCCGATGTCAACGAGTCTCGAACACTCCCAGTAGCGCATCCTTTTTTTTTTTTTAATTACACGTCTGTTTAATGCTACGCTTTCTTTGTTTCATATCTCTACTTCATTGTTGTAAGTCCTAGGATGTGACACCCCGAAGGAATCCCCGTGACCTGCCTATCCACCTCTCGCCATCTCCATTTTCTACCTCCTCTTATCCAATATCAACCCAGGCGTCTTGTACCCTCATTCACAAGTCACCCTGCAGCCTGACCCTTCAGTTTTGAATTCACCCACCCATACCTCATCTCTGCCAGAGTTCCTTACTTCTGTTTCATCCTATAACGTGTCCTCTTTTTCCACCGCCTGCTCGCTTCTGACCCTCTGGCGCTCACTTCTGAGACGGTCTTTGTCACTCCCACCTCAACGACGCTTCTCGTTGCTACAATCTACTCTGTACCTTTACCTCTACCCATTAATTTCCCTCTGATTCCTCAACCTCACAGTATTTGTAAGGAACTGAAACGTCGCGATACCCCCATCCCTTTACTAAAATAAACAAGATGGTCACTTCTGAAGAGACGCTAGCTGTGGAAGCCACTAGCCATAGTCCAGGGAAAGCCCCATACATTAAACTGCGAGAGACTCGCTTCAACCGATTGTGGGATATTCATTGCGACGCTTCCACTGGTACCTTCTACCACTAAACAAGGCAGTTCTTACCTAATCGATGCTTAACCCGCCTCAGAATACTCCCATTTCGTTTATCTTGGATCATGTCTTTTGCTGCTTGATGAAACCCGTCTCCCCACGTTGTTAAACCACAATACCCTCTTGCATTTGTTTGGCTTACTATTCCCACCTATCATCAACTATGGTGTTAATCGGAGGAAGTCTTGACCCTTGTCCCCAAAGAGTTCTTACCTCTGCGATAGTAACATACAAGTCCTTCTGAAAGGTTATCCCTGACAGTTACCCAACTCCAACTTTGCTCTCTCCGGCCTCAGTTTTACCTTGGTCGCCACCCTTGTTGACTCAGAATATAAACCTCTCCGCATTACACATTCTTCTAAGAATGTTGAACTCAACAGTCTTATTCAGATTCTGTTAAAAATACATTTCACTAATTCTTCACTGTGATGTCTTTTGGCGGTTGCTGATAGTTATAAATCTTGAGCTACAGCTCTGTGCCCTTGCTGGAACCAGGCTTATGACACACTACAAAATATTACGGCCATCCTTCTTCCTCCCAATTACTCTCTCCTGTGCCATGATCTAGCTGGGAAGTCTGGTGGAGGGGTGGTAACACATCTAAGGAATATGTTTACTACAAAGTATTACCCAATGACTGTTTATCTTTGCAACGCTTGCTCCTAGAGAATACATCCGGTGTGGCACCCTCCATTAAATGTCATCTATCACCTGTCTGATGACCATCCAACTTCTATCGAGCAATGCATGGGTCACTTTATAAACTATCTACTTGTCTGATTCAAACGTCTCCCGAGCCTTCACTGGAATAATTCTAATGATCTTGATTTCAATACATTCATCTTGTTTCTACTCCGCATTTCCACAAATCTCCCAACATTAAGGACCCCGCCCTTGATTTAATCATCTCCGAAGAGGATTTGCTCGATATTGAAGACCAATCTCTGTGGACTTTTCTTATCCTTTCCAGTAACTTTGCTCGTTGGTTTTCCTGCAGAGTAAGACCCTGGCCAACCCCGAACAGGCATTATTTGGTTCCTTGACACCAGAAATGTTGATATTAGCGATTTGGCATTGATGGCCAAACAATCCTCTGTGCCTAAATCAGTATGTCTGTGCAGCCCCTTCCAAATACAATGAATGCATGATCAAACTGGTCAATGATTTAGCACCTCTTAAAAGGAAACTAAAAATATTTAATCCATACGCCCCTCTGTTCGCTAGAGAACTTATGCAAAAAATATTTTTAAGGGCTATTTTTAAGGTTATAATTTGAAACAGTTGCCCTCTTTTTCCAACCTCATTAAGCATAATGCTGCACAGAAGAGTTTACAAGAGACGCATCTAATGTGACGCCAACCACATTAAATCCTTTATTGATCTTGCCAAGAATCTGCCAAGCAACTATTTGAAGTAGTGAAATTGTCCACTTACCCATCTTCGTTCACAGTTGAATATCCTTTGAGAACCCTTGCGTGCGTGCTCGCCTGCTACTCGGCAAGCAAGTCAAAGCTTTTGAAGTGTTCCTGCCTTACCTCCCTGTTTCTTCAAACATCTTAAACTTTAATTCTATATCCAGAGTCAAGCGGCTACATTTCAATAAACTTTCAGAGGGGCGTCATGCTTAAGTTCCCAGATTGCCTTTAAATAGTCTCTACTTAAGAAAACCTCAACTGATGCAGAACATCTTACTGGCTTAGTATCCAGACCACTAAATACTTGTTTAGAATCACAAGTTAAATAACGGAGAAACTTTTAATAGAATTTCAGCCCCTTCAGACAGGACTGTATGTAACTCTGCTGTTAGTGATAGCATTAAATCACTGTGCTTCATTCTCGACAAGACACCCAAACTCCAATCACAAGTCACTGATGAGCCCTAGAATGCGTGCTGCCGCTTGCAGCTGTAATGGGGGTTCAGACAGTTCATCTCAGAGCGAGACCTCAAGCCCATGGTTTAATCTGTGTCCAGACTTCATCCTGGCAACACACTCTGGACTGGATAAAAGTGCGCATCACCCATCCGAGGGCAGCAGCAGCCTACTTGGTTATTCAAAGCTAAAAAATGGAACCTATCAATTCTCTGACTGATGCGACAATGCTCCCCATTGATGCTGGATCCGGTCCTAACACGACCCGCATCACGCAAGGTGTTACACACCGCTGGTCCTTTTTACCTGATATGAAAGTTGAAATTATCTGTATGGCTACATATAGTTTCTGGGCAGAGCTGAATGTTTTCTTCTTGAACCCTCCTCTACTTTCAGAAACTGCATGCTGTGGCTCAATTGTTTTCAGGCAATGCGCCCAGAATCTGGAGCAGAGTCTCTCCGCTTGCAACATTCAACAAACACTGGCAAAGTTAACAGGTCTGGCCTTTGCAAGTCTGCAATTTCTTTGTTAATTTTTTTGTAAGACATATGCAAAACCATTCGACGTTTCAAATAATAAAAAGTAAAAATGTACGCATCTAAAGGCGGCATGCACATGTTTACAAAGAAAACCCTTCACAATAACGAATAAATAAAAAAAATGAAATTAAAGCGGAGATTGCTCTACCAACCATGACAATGAGATGTGAGACTTTATAGGTAGATGTGATGAAAGTGCTGCCACTGGACTACTCCTAAAAATAATCGAAGCTTCTATTTTGCCAAAGATAGTTTAACTCAGACTAACAGTTTTTTTTTTTTGTGTTTACCTTTCTCTCATGGCTGCTTTTCTGTCACGGTTACACCCTGTTCTCTTAATATCTTCACTCTTGTTGTGTCCCTCCCCCTCCTCTTGGCTATTTCTTCTGTCTCTTCTTGATCTTCCCCTTGTCTTCCAAGACCTTAGCTTACTTTTAACTGTATCCTTATTCTCACTCATTGGCGAGTGTAAGAAAGTGGATTATTGTTTGGGGTGGGTGACTGCCCTCCGCAAGGAACATTAACACTCCTCGTCGGGGGGAAACCTGAAAGTCACTAAATTAACCAGAGTCCAACCTCCTGGTAGCTATGGTGCAGAGCAGTGAGGCTCAACTTAGGGCAACATGTAATGTTTATGTGTGGATTGTGGTGTATTATATGGTATGGTTGTGTGACCTTATGGTGTATTACACTCGCAAAACTGTCTTGGGTCCAGTCAGGTTCATTTCTAAAACCTTTAGCCGAACCCTGCGTAACTGTGTCTTCAAACAGCATGGCATCAACAAAGGTACTAGTGTAAAGCTTTTAGAAGCACCAAACAACGAAATAAGAAAGTGATACATCACAAAGGAAATCAAACACTTAAAAATAGATTACATTTTTATGAATTTTTAGACACCAAGAAGAGGAACATTTGCTGAAGTGTTCCAGAGATATAGATTTTTTTAAGTAAAAGGCAAGTCTTGGCTTTTTAGTCCAAAGTACAAACCAGCATTGGTAACCGTAAAGTTTAGAAACGTTTGAAAAGTTTAAAAGAATTGTGTTTTGCTACGCAAGCCCGAGTGGGGTGACCAATGCTGGTAAGGGGAAGGTGAGGGATGCAATAATGAGTATTTGGACAGTTACCTGTTAACTAAAGCAGTCTCAAGTCCAGATCCACACTTTACATCAAGACCGCCATAGACTTAAATGGAGTGGTATTTATGCTGGGGATGCAAGATGCTGAGGATGCTGAAAGATGCTCTGTTTGCTGTGCGGTCGATAAGGGTGTCCTTGCGGTTGTTCCTCAGTTTATGGGAAAGGTGGGGCGACTTTGGCCACAGGAGTCGGTGTCCTTCAAAGTCCTCTTTGAGCCAGTAGAAGGCCAATGCGCTTGGGCTATCTATCTCCGTACACAGCGGATCCAGAGGTATCCTTTGGTAAGGGCTGGTGTCCATCTTTGGGGACCAATCTGGGCTCAGACAACATTCCAGTGTCCAGCAGACTTGGGTGCAACTTTTGGGAGTTGAGAATCGGTCTCTTGGGTCGCCCAGCAACAGTCAGCAGTGATTCAAAGAGTGCGGCTACTGACTTGCTGGAATGGGTTCCTCAGCTTTGATGGCCTTGGTACTGGTTCCAGGGGGTCAGCTGCCTGATCCTTGGAGTCAATTCTTCGGTCTGGAGCTCAGGAGTTACTTTTTCACGAGCCAGGAGGCACAGTCCTCACTTTGCTATCCCAAAGTGCGGCGTGCAGTCCAGCAGTCGGTGCAGCTTCTCTTGCCATGTCGAAGGGTCAGCAGGGCAGTCCTTCGGTCATTTCTCCAGTTCCATCGTGATCTGAGTATCAGGGTGCCAAGGGTGCCACATTCATGCCCAGAAAGTGCCCTGGGTGGATGATGCAGTCACCGACCAATGGGCTACCAGAATTCCTCCTGTCCTGTGTCGACTTCCAGCTATGTGTGACATCTAGCAATCCTAGAGGGCACTATTCTGCCCACTCTCAAGATGTCTGAACCCTTTCTTATATGATAGGAGCTTGGTGGCCCACTATAGAGGTGTGGTTAGCTGTGGGCTACAACGCATAGGAAACCCGGTTTGGCCACTGGTTTCCCCTCTCTGTTCCCACCCCCGTCCTGTCTACCTACATGAGTGTGATTGCCATTAGCCCACCAAGGGCAACTGCCTCCTTTGAAGGTCACATGTTGTGCCATTTCCCTGTGTGGCTTTCTGGACATGGGAAGCAACACTTCTCCCAGTAGCAGGCTTCTATTGTTCCTGAGGCTGCGAGTCGTTCACAGTACTCCCCAGGAGGGCAGAAAGCTGTCCAGCAACTGTGCAAGGCCATTGGACAAACAGGGCAACAGATTGGAAACTTTCTAAAAGTTGCCTTTCCTTTAAAAGTGGCATTAAATTTGACCTGGGCATCAAGTCCGGTTTAATGCCAGATTGATTTGATACCGGAGGTACCCATTTTAGTATTCCCATTCAGAAATTAGCTGGCCTGAGGGTTCAGTCGGGAACTCTGTGTTAGCCGATGGGGCTACTAACGTTTACACAAAAACAACAATTTGAAAGTTACTCTGTTAGAACATATTGAAAGTATATGTCCTACTTAATAACATACAGCTCCCTTCCTTAGGGCTCTATCTATAGGCCTCCCTTTGGGGAGGCTTGCATATATTTGGTACAAAAAGAACAGGGTTTTCGTATTAAGGAAGAATTGGCGCTCAGCTTATTGACGTCAGTGTGTTTCTGATTCAAATAGGTTAGTATGGTGCTAACTGGGAAGGGGAAACCCTAATAACCCCTTAATTTGTGCAGGAAAACCCTACCACATGACATAGATCAACAATCCCGTGCACACATACAGTATTAAAACAAGCAATGCAAATGTGTATAAAAAGCAAATTGAGCAAAATCCAACAGAGATATCTTAGTCTTCTTTAATTGGTTGTTAAAGCAGCCAGCCGACACGTGTTTCATCAGAGAGACAGTGGTCTCTGACTCTTCAGGGCTGGGAATGATACAAAATATGACCTGAGAACATGGTAAACAATGGGGAACACATGTTCTCATAAGACGAAATTGACAACACCCATCACTCGTGGAAACCAAATAAGAAAAAGAAGCCCACAACATTTTGGTGTGGGGCGTACCCCTATAATGTTCTAAACGCATCAATACAAATCAACATATGCAAATCACTTTGAACAAATAACTTGCACAACACCCCTAATAAAAACAGGAAATAAATTCATCTGAAGCGTGCAATCTATTCAAAAATCACCGCCCGAATGAAAGAGACGGAGAGAAGTGCAACAAGTGAAAAGCAAATGCGGATACCATTTTTTAAGTAAAAATGGTTCAAAAAGTACAGCGTGCAAAAATGGTAATCAGTGGTCACGATAGACCACAACTCCGGTGCGATTTGAGGCTGAAAGCAATGGAGCCCAGATCAGACACAGCAAGTGGATTGGTTCCAGTGAAAGTCTGTACGAAAAAAGATTAAAAAAAGATTTTGAGGAGGGGCGTGGCTAGCAGCCAAGCAAGATGGCCGCAGCCTAACGGAGCTCCGAGGGTGAGGCCGACTCCCCTGCCATCCGCACACTGATCCGCTCTAGCAACTATCCCTACTGGCGCTGGGCTGGTAGCCTGTAGGAAGCGGCGCCGACTGAGCCGACTCCGGGGCTCCTAAGTGCTCGTGAGCCTGATCGACGCCGGCCCGCTGGTAGTGGCCTGTGCCGCCGGCCGCGACCGGGGCCTGGATTACTCTGAAGGCCGCCTGTGGAGTGTGGGAGCCTGGGCAGTGGCTGTGCCCTGAAGCGATCGGAACAACTGACGCCGGCGACGCTGGGGCGGACCGGGATCGCCCGCGACCCGTGACCGAGTGGAGGCGCTCCGGACTTGGCGGGGGGAATATTGTCCCCGAGCTCATCCTGAGGAACTGCGTCCGGCGCTGAGATCCCCGGGGGCGTCGCCCCGCCGCCGGCGCAGCCTCGTGGAAGGCGCAAGTGGGGGCCTACGGAGGATCGATGGGGAGCGGCCCCCGGGCTGCTGCAGTGGGCCGGAGCCGGGGACTGTGGCCGATCCCGGCGGGGATCGAGGTGTGCCGCCGGATTGAGGGTGGCAGCGCTGGAGCAGACCGCGAATGTCCGCGCCCTGGGGCCTGGTGAGGGCGCCCCGCATTGAGTGCAGTCTACGGCGGTCCCTGCGGAGAGAGTATCGCTGCCGTGATCCGCCAGAGGGAAGCTCGACTGGCGAGGCTGGGGCCGACGCTGTGATCCCCGGGGGGGCTGCCCCGTCATCGGCTCTGCGGCTGCAGCTGCCCCGGCGCGGCCCCGTGGACAAGGTGCGTGGGGGCCTCCGGGTTACTGTGGTGGGCCGGTGGCCGTCCGGTTGTTTGGAGGCTTGATTGCCGCTCCCGAGCTGTGTGGTGACCTTGCCCCCCCCCCCCGGCCGGCTGGGTGACGAGAAGAAACGTCCCGGGACGGCGCCCGCCGGCCCCAAGATGTCCGGGAAAGGGAATCGCACGCACCAACAGGGTAAGCTGGACAAATTTGCCTACAATAAAGACGCGGCCGCGGGGGCCGGGAGGTCGGACGGGGCTGCTGCAGAGGCAGAAGCGCCTAAGGTGACACTGGAGGACATAATGCTTGCCCTTAACAAAGTGCAGACCACGGTAGGATCCATCTCCACGGATGTGTCCTTGCTCAGGGCGGACTTCCAAAAAATGTCGTCCAGGGTCACGGACGTGGAGCGCACCACGGCGGCTTTGACGAGTGACACTACACTCCTGCTCCAACGGGTGTCCCAGTTGGAGGCTGAAACGAAACAAATGGCGGCGAAGATGGACGATCAGGAAGGGCGCTCCCGGCGTAATAACGTCCGCATAACGGGAATTCCCGAGAGTGAAGGGAAATCCGCCATGGACTTGTACATAGAGGACTTAATAAAAACCAGACTGCAGCCTCGGGGTCTCTCTTCATTCTTCTCGGTGGAGCGCGCCCACAGAGTGCCCGGGGGTAAGCCCAAGGTTGGGGCGCCCCCTCGACCGGTGCTGGCCCGTATCTTCAATTACCGCGACAGAGATGTCATCCTCCAGACGGCCCGGGTGGCGCCACCGTTACGGATTCAGAATTCGATGGTGTCGTTCTTCCCGGATTTCACGGCGGCGGTGGCGGCACGGCGGAGAAGCTTCCTGGAGGTCAAGAAGACGCTGAGGGCCCGCGAACTGCCTTACTCCATGGTCTATCCGGCGCGCCTTCGGGTGGTGGCGGAGGGCAAGACCCTGTTCTTCGAGACGCCGGAGGAGGCGCACGACTGGCTCGAGGGCTGGAGGCCGGCGGGCGGCCCTGGGAGATCGGACAAGCGGAGGCGGCGAACAGAGGGGACGGCGGACGCCGTCGACCTGGATCCGGGAGGGGAGATATTGGACCGACCCTGATAGGCAGCGAGACTCCGTGCTGAATGCTTGTGACTGCCTTCAGGGGTGCCTCGAGGTGGAGGCCTTGTGGAACTAGACGGCGCCGGCTCAACGATATTTCAATGGGTGATCAGTTGAACTTTGTCCAAAGGGGAGTATTTGGTCTTCCCCGGACCGCCCGCTCCACTACACGCAAGTACTGTTTGGGGACTTGGGATCTGAGCACTCTGCTGAGTTGGGGTGGCGGGCAGTTTGGAGTCCGTATGGCAGGGAGGCAGGGAGGGGGTGGGGGGTAAGTGAATGTTCGCAAGTTTTGTTTTACTGTTTCTGTTTATAATGTCGTATATGTTTCACCACACAGTACACGCACCATGCAATGCAGGCACGGCCTGTGCCGCTCCGTTCATAGCATCAGCTCTGCGCTGCTCCTGCCGCGGGAATGGCTGACACAACGCTAGGGCGTTCCACTGGGGTCCCCCTCACTCCGGCGCAGCCTCTCTCCCTCCTTACGTGGAACGTGCGCGGCTTAGGCGATAAGATTAAGAGGGGTTTGGTCCTCCAGAGTCTCAAGAGATGCTCCCCTGCGGTGGTCCTGTTGCAGGAGACCCACCTAATGGGCACTGCTAGTAAGGCGATGGATAGATGGGGGTACAAGATGGTGATACACTCTGACTTCTCCTCTGGTTCCCGCGGGGTGGGTATATTGGTAAAGAAACAGTCCCCGTTAATCATAAAAGGCACTCGGGCAGACGGTTCGGGGAGGTTTGCGGCGCTGCATGCCCAATGGGAGGGACGCCCCCTGAATATTGTTTCGGTTTACATTCCTCCTGCCCTGCATGCTGCGACTCTTCCTGCGCTGAGCAGCTTCTTGCTTGATCTACCGGAAGGAGAGCTTATAGTGGGCAGCGACTTTAATGCGGTGGTGGACGGCCTGCTTGACCGCCACCCGGAGCGGGCTGGTGGAGGGGGAGCGTCTCGCCTCGGGAGTTTCTTCGAGGCACTCGGACTGGTAGATATGTGGAGGCTTCACCACCCAACACAGCGCCACTATACATATTACTCGGGGGTACATAAAAGTTTGACCAGAATAGACTACTTCTTGGGTTCGCAGGGCAGTCTCCAGTATGTAGACAGCGTGGAAATCAGGCCCAGGGGCATATCGGATCACTCACCGCTACTTCTACAATACACGCGCTACCACCTGACCAGGCACCGTGTCCCCCCCTTGCACCCGGGTTATCTCCAGGTTCCCGACATCTGCAAAACACTCGGGAAGGCTACTAGTCTCTATTTCCAAGAAAACTCCTCGTCGGTAGACTCTCCGGCTACCCTCTGGGAGGCGTACAAAGCGGTCCTGAGAGGACACGCGGTCGCCTCCATTGCGGCGCACCGGCGCGCGCGGCATCTTGAGCTACAGTCGCTGGAGGAGGATCTTGCCGTGGCAGAGGCACAACAGGCCGCACATCCATCGCCTGCAGCCTCCCGGGGATTGCAGGTGGCGCAGGTGAAATATAAGGAGCACCTGGCGGACTGTACCAGGCGACGGCTAGAGGCCACGCGACACAGAATCTATGATGTCGGGGACAAGACAGGGAAGCTGTTGGCATGGTTAGATAGAAGGGAGGGTGGTTCCAGGTGGATTGCGCAGCTCATTTCGGGGGAGGGTCGGAGGGTAACTGACCCGCGCGATATAGTGAACACCCTGGCGGGCCACTTCGCTGCGGTCTACTCCTCCGCTTCTTCCATGTCAGAGGAGGAGGCGATGTCGTATGTCCGAGATCTGGACGTGCCCAGGTTAGCCCCGGCCGCGATGACGGCCTTGGAGGCCGATCTGACGGTGGACGAAATACAGGCGGCGGTGGGAGCGCTTCAGTCGGGCAAGGCGGTGGGTCCCAACGGCATCCCGGTTGAGCTGTACAAGAGGTTGATAGGGACGCTGGCTCCTCACCTACTCGCTATGTTTACTGATAGTCTGCAGAGTGGCGAACTCCCTCCGGATCAGCGCACGGCAACTATTGTGGTCCTCCCGAAGCCTGGCAAGCCGGCGGAGGAGTGCACCTCCTACCGCCCCATCTCGCTCCTCAACGCAGAGGCCAAGATTCTGGCCAAGCTGCTGGCGGCTAGACTGACGCCGCACCTTGCCGACATTATACATCCGGACCAGTCTGGCTTTATGCCCGGCAGAAGTACGTCCCACAACCTGCGACGTCTGCACGGTGTGTTGGCCCGGACGGGTCAGGTGAGTGACCCGGCGGTACTTCTGTCATTGGACGCGCAAATGGCGTTCGACATGGTCGAGTGGCCCTTCCTGTTCGCGGTCCTTCGCCATCTGGGATTCGGGCCCAAATTCTGCGCCTGGATTCGTCTCCTGTACACTAAGCCATTGGCTCATGTTGCGGCCAACGGGCATATGTCCGGCGATTTCCCCCTGTCGCGTGGCACGCGCCAAGGTTGCCCCCTGTCGCCCTTATTGTTTGCCCATGTGTTGGAGCCGCTGGCGGCGTGGATACGCTGGGAACCCTCGATAAGGGGACTCCGATGGTCAGATGGCTGGGAGGACAGGGTTTCTCTCTATGCAGATGACGTCCTATTGTACCTGGCCTCCCCACGGCGCTCCATCCTCACGCTACTCAATATATGCAGGGTCTTCGGCCAGGCGTCGGGGTACACGATAAATTGGTCTAAATCCGTCATGTACGTGCTGTGTGGCCCTCCGCCGCAACTACCGGCGGATTGCCCCCTCAGGGTGGCGGAGGGGTCGTTCAAGTATTTGGGTGTCCACATCACGGCGGACCCAGTGGTATTCTATCAGAAGAATCTTCAGCCCCCGTTGGACCGTCTTCGTCGGGACGTCCGTCACTGGGGGGCGCTGCCACTGACCCTACTGGGGAGGGCGGCGCTCTTTAAGATTATGTCCCTGCCTCGCTTCATATACGTGCTCGAAAACACACCATATCCAGTGCCCCCGGCGTACTTCCGCTCAATCGCGGCGCAGGTGTCTAGTCTTCTGTGGCACAACCGACCAGCGCGTATTGCACAGTCCAAACTTACCCGCGGCTGGTACGACGGGGGGATAGCACTGCCCGACATCCAACTTTACTACTGGGCGACGCAACTCAAGGTCATCAATTATTGGCTCCATGCCCCGCACTCGGATCCGGCATTTAAAGCGGATAGAGCCATATTGGGCACGAGAGGTATGTTGGCGCCCTTGTATGATGGGCGGCTCGGCCCGGAACTCATTGGTCCCTTGCGACAAACAGTGGCCGTGTGGCACGCGGCCCAGGCCCGGCTGGGATGGAGAGGAGTTTTGACCCAGCTCACCCCCTTGTGGGATGCGAAACGGCTCGGGAGACTTAGGCATAGCAGGGGCTTCGACAAGTGGGACGACATCGGGATCTCCACAGTGGGCGACATGTGGCACAAGGGTGCAGTGATCACCTTCGCGCGCCTACAACAACAATACGAGCTGGCACCCACGGAATGGTTCCGGTACACACAAATTAAACATGCGCTGCTCGCCGCTTTGGGGCCTGGAGCCTCAGTTCCGGAAGCGTCACCACTGGAGGATAGGCTGCTCACAGATTATATGCCCCAGCGGGCAACATCATTCACGTACCGTAAGCTAATAAATAATCTCCCGGACCCTATGGGCACCCTGCGGGAGAGGTGGTCCACTGATGTCGGGGACTTTGATGACCCGGACTGGAGGGAGGCGCTGGCGTCCCCCCGGGAGGCAGGGATACCTTCCAGGCTTCGGTTGGTACAGCTCCGGATTCTACATAGGTCCTACTACACCAGGTACACACTCCACAAAATAGGAAGAGCACCCCATCCATTCTGCCTGCGCGGCTGCGGGGAGGAGGGCACCTTCTACCACACCATCTGGGAGTGTCCAAAAATCCAAGAATACTGGAGGCGAGTGATGCGTACGCTGTCCCAGGCGGGGGGGTGTGTCGCTTGCACCGGAACCCAGGCGCTGCCTACTAAATGTATGGGAGCCCAACGACCTGGGCAGGCAGGCTCAGTGTTGGGCCACAGTAGGCATCGGGCTAGCTAAGCGGAACATAGCGCAGAAGTGGGGGGTGGGAGAGGTGCCGCTGCTGTCTGTATGGGGGCGTGACATGGATAGGGCTATGATAGCCGAACGCTCAGTGTACATAGGGAGGGGTTGTCCCCAAAAATGGTCTAAAATATGGGGGGCATGGAACACATATCGGGGAGATATATGCGAGCCACCACCAACGCTTGAAGATGAGACCCTTGATGCGGACTGAGGTGCAGGCCTTTATGGTAAACATTTGGGGTGTGACAGTCGGGGATGGGCGCCTGTGTGGGGGGATTGCCGGGAGGTGGGGGGCTGAACTGCTTCGGACTTTGTTATATGATGAACAACGATTGAATAATCGACAATTGCTGTACTGTACTGTGGTAAAAGAAAATAATAAAAATTGTTTTAAAAAAAAAAAAAAAAAGATTTTGAGTCCCACTTCAGACAGGGACTTTGTAACTATTTGAGAGGAAAAATTCTCCACGAGCGGGACAATTATGATCTATAGTCTCCGCCATGGAACCAAAGGCAGGATACCTGAAGCAGGGTGGTCCAGCTGGCACTCTGTAGCTTTAGAGATTTCTCACTGAAAATCTTCACTGAAAAAATTCCAATGCAGAATGGCTGAATGGAGTTGAAACCCGGTCTGATGCTGTGGAACTGCCAGTTGGATACTTAACCTGGCATGTCACGCTAAAGCTCTGGAGGAATGTTTTCAAAAGATTCCAAACTTTCTTCTGGTACCCAGACAACCAGAGGAACATACATCTGAGACACCAACTTGGATTCCAGGGAAAAGCACTTGGAGACTCTCAGGGTGTTAGGCAGAGGCCCATAGCAAAGTCCAGGTCCAATTGCCTCTTGTCATCCAGACCCTTCGGGGAAAAGACCACTTGCAGCTTGTTGTGTCCGCGTAGCCATACAGGAGGTCAGCCAACTGTACCTTTGAGTCCACTTTATCACCTGGGTGCTTCAAGGAGCTGGTCAGATACTTCAGAGCTCCTTGCGGTCACAGACAGCCAGTCCTCTTCTGATCTTCCCCAGTTCCCAAAAGTGTCCCGAGGAGTGAGCCTTTGGGTGCAAAGTTTATGCCTGGCACCAGTTAGCGGGTGGGGGTAACTCTTGGCTGTTCCCCGCCCAATGGGATAAATGCACCCAGGGGCAACCCTACCCACATTTGTAGCAGTACCTGTTTGCCATAATGCAAACAATCCCACAGTGCACCTTATTCCCAAAATCCAAGATGGGACCCCCCCCCCTCTCCTTGTGCAAAGCCATTGAACTCACCAGGAGGTGTGGCAAGGGTATTGAGCAGTCTGTGAACACACAAAACTGGTTTTAGGGATAGATTTCCACCACAGGATTTGATGCTAGTCTGATTAGGAGGACAAAAGCTGGGCCTTTTTAGGCCTCACCTGGGCATTTTTTGTGATGGGGCTAGCCCCTTCGAAGTGAAGTTCCTTGGCCCACCACAACTGGTCTTCTTTCCAGGTAGAAGAAAATACCTCCACACAACCAGGCCATTGTCCCTGCTCTGGTAGCCATTTTCACACGGCATTATAGTCAAGTACTTGGGTGATAGCTACTGGAGAGCTAATGTAAATTAGCCTCCCAAGTGTTTCAGACAGGGAACCCTAAAAGTTACTTTTCCTAAATATTTACTAAAAATACAACTCTACCATTGAATTGACTGTTTAATATTAAGAAAAAGAATTGTTGAATTATTTTCCTAGCCAGTCCCAAACCTGAGATACAGAATTAATATTGTAATGTCTCCCACAACACCCTCATCAACAGACTCTACAAAATAGGCATACAGCAAGATACCCTCAAGTGGATCTCCTCCTTCCTGACCGGGCACACACAAAGCATCTCACTGACTTTCTTAACCTCCACAGACATAACATGCGGAGTACCTCAAGGATCATCGCTCAGACCTCCCCTGTTCAACATCTACATGACTCCCCTCACAGATGTCGTCAGGTACCATGTACTCCAAATAAACTCCCATGCAGATGACACTCCACTAATCCTCTAGCTCACCGAGGACCCCTTCAACTCCAAAACCAACTTCTGTGACGCCATGACTAACGTAGGCAAATGGATGCCGCCAAGTCAACTCTGACAAAACTGAAGAACTGATCTTCCGGAAGAACACCTCTGCACGGGCCCACAGCTGGTGGCCTGTAGAAATCAGAGCCACACCAACCAACCATGCACGCAAGCTCAGCATCATCATCGACAGCCAACTAACCATGAATCAACAAGTCAACAGTCGCCTCCTCCTGCGTTCACACACTTCGCATGCTCTGCAGAATCTTCGGATGGATCCCAACCAACACCAGAAAGAACGTCACTCAGGCCCTTGTCCCCAGCCACCTCGACCACAGCAAGGCCCTCTAGGCTGGCCTCTCTACACAGCTCCACAGAAGACCATAGAGAACACTGCAGCCAGACTCCTCCTGGACCTCCCAAACTAACCCACATCGTCCCCCACCTGAGAGACCTCCACTGGCTTCCCATCCAGAAGAGATGCCCGTTCAAGATCTTCATGCACGCCTACAAAGCCCTCCACGACCTAGAACCTGCCTAGATCAACCAACAACTGAACTTCCACCAGCCCTCCAGACACCTCTGCTCCTCTTCACTTGCCCTTGCACACACTCCCCGCTTCCGTCGCAACCCAACCTCAGTGGTGGCTGTTCTTCTCCTACATAACAGACATGGAACAACCTTCCGCTCCACCCCCGCACAGGCTCCTTACTGGCAGACTTCAGAAAGAGACTCAAGATCTGCCTTTTTCGACAGAGGAACGGCAACAAATACCCCTAGGGTGACAGTGCTGCGTATTACAAATGACTGATTGATTGATTGACTCTGGTTTTCTGTATAGAACAGCCAGGCCTGCCTCATTAAATAGCTTTTGAGGCTTTGTCAGTGTAGGGACATGGTAACTTTTTGTACATGTGTCACTTTTAAAAAACATGCACCCTCCCTTGTGAGGTACAAGCCCTACTTAGTGATGACCTATTATTACTTAAAAGGAAGGTCTCTGATGTTCAAAAAGGTTATTTTGACAGTTCGTACTACGGATTAACAGTCAGGCTACAATGGTAGGGCTAAAGTCATTGTTCACAGGTGCACTCTGTGGATTGCATAATAGGTGCTGCATTCCACTGGTAGCATAAGAATAAATAAATAATAAATAAAAACCATACCATGCGAATGCGACAACCTCGCTCCTGACCTCCACAGGAACTGGAAGCTGGAGCATGTAACGCCCCTGACCAATCGGGGCGCTGCTCTCCTGCTGTGAGAGCAGCGCCCTGGTTGGAGGGAGTGGACTCACTTGGCACTCCACAGCGCCCTGGAGGCCGGCACTGACACTAACCCAGCTGTGTTAAGACAGGTGGGTTAGAGATGTTTAAAGTACGCATGTGTGGCCAGCCGTCTCAAGACGGCCAGCCAAAAAGACTTGCGCACTTTAAACATAAACACCCTTCTACTGTCACTCAGCAGCGATCCCAACCCCGTCCTGATGCTTGGCTCGAAACGGGGATGAAAAATAAAATGGTATCAAATTACCACTTTATTTTTCATGGGGTTCTGGGAGAATTTTGAGTGGGGCGACGCTCCACGGCGCCAACTGAGGAGCCCCCCGCCACATACTAGGGACTTATAGGCAAGTTGAACCTATCAATCAGAGATTAGCTCAATTAATCATATTTAAAAGTGGCGCACAGGCACCTTACTCCTCTAACCAGTTTTAAATCCAGCAAAACTAGGGCCCCAGAAAAAAGCGAATCATCTGGAGTGTCCATGCAGAAAAGGCAAATTTCCTACACCAGGTCTTACTTCTTCTCCATTGATGTAACCAAGTCCTCGCACTAGAATTGTGCATCGTTTTATTGCCTCTTTAGACCCCTGCGCCCTCAGGATGACTGCATGACTGTGCACATTTACATACACCGTGCTTCTGCATTCTCTGTACATATCTTGCATTGTAGTATGCGCTGCCTTTGTGTATGCTTTTTTTTCTCATTGTATCATACGCTGATATTCTCTATAAATGCTTCGCATTCTACCATGCACTGGTGTTTTAGAGCCCCTGTCATACTCTGGCATGACTGTTTTGGATTGCATCATGGATTGGCATTCCACATGTATATTTCCGATTACATCATGCTTTGGCATTCTCCATGCATGTTTTGCATTCTAGCACGCACTAAAATTCTCTACCTGTTTTGCATTGTCATGGACTAGCATACTCCTCCTGCTTGTGTCGCATATCATGCATTTTCCTTATCTGTATGTACTTTAGCATTGTATCAATAAGTGCCATTCTTGCATGTTTTCTATTTTTTCATTCACAAGCTACCTCATTGCAAGTTTTCCATTGTATTATGTCTTTGCAGCTGTAGTAAGAGTTTTCCAATGCGTCATTCCTTGGGTTTATTTTATCTTTCCTTATGTCAACATAGAGCACCAGGGTTGCAGAGCTAATGTGACGATGTGTTAAAGGAAATCAGAAACAAGCATTGGCAAAGACAGTAGGTCTGTCTTGTATTTTGACCCCTGACTAATGCATTGGAAATGCTGCTGAAAAAGAAACAAATAAGAGTTACTTTCTTATACAGTGCATCCGTGAGATATTGTTTAATGTGTGTGATGATTCAGTATATTTTTCAAATCAAAAATAATCTCCCAAGCAATACAACGCTAGCACTACTTTAGAGGTGGAATGATACAATAGCCACTAGCATAAGGTGAGACGGGATTTAATCCTCTGAGAACAGCCAATCCCGACGCTATGTATATTTTCAAGCGTTGGTAACAATAGGTTGTGCACACAAACCATGCGTAAAAAGAAGACCGGGGGGAGGGGGAAGACCCAACCCGAAAACCTATTCAAAAGGCTCTGCCTTCCGTGCTCTTCTGAGTTTCGTATGGTTGTTATGTCCTGTTGACACTCCTTTTAGGAAAATGGTGCACAGCATTCCCCGCATCCCCAGCACTCGAAATAACTTGGTAGACTTAACAAATACTAAACTTTGTCGGATATGCACAGGGCATGGCAGCTGGAAAGGCCCTGGCACAACATTAAATGAAAATGCACCCCAGGTGCTATGATCAGAGTTGAGTGCTGTTCTGGGCTATACTGATGGAAAGGCAAAAGAATGGAAATGAGGTCTAGAAGGGACGTTCTGTGCTGCCTCAATGGACGGGGGGCTGAGGGTACCATTTAATAAAAGTCCTGTATCGCACTGCTCCCCCCCCCATGTGTTAAACTGGTAAGAACTTACCTCTCTCGCTGTTCATGCGCTTAGGTTTAGCGTGACTTCTATCTACAAGGTCTAAATGAATGTTCAGGAAACTAGTTTCACAATCCCAGTTGAGTCATGTAGAGAGGTTTCAATGGAAAACCACTTTTTTGGAACCCCACCCCCATGACCTTTCCATACCTGAACAGATTATAACCACACTTGGAAAAGAAATTCAAAGTGGGCCTAATACATTTTGTGAACATTTTGTGAATATTTTTCAGCTTTTAAAAATAACCTTTTGTTGTAACCTCAGCTGTGAAAAGCACAGTCCACACGGAAAGCCTTTAGTGCCACTCAGAAACATTATAAAATAAATGTGCGCACACAGCACAGAACAGTAGCAAACTGCACTTCCCAAGGACCACCATGAGAACTCCCTCCTTTCAGGATAAAAGACACCTTGATTGTCCTTCTTCCGTTTTGCTGATCACCACAGGGAGGTATGGGGCATCCTTTTTTCAGTACGTTGTGTTTCAGTTCTACACTGTCGCTACTTTGGCATAGTCAGTTCAGTTCATTTTGAAGTCCGCTTTGTGATTGGTAATTATACAACACTAGTAATATTAGTAGCTTTCAATGCGTTTCATTGAACATAAGTAGCTCTGAGATAGTCCAGTGTCAGTGATACATACCGCTGCGAGGGCTGGGGAACCTTTTGTATACATTGAACTTTGAGTCACAATTTCCCCAATTTATTGTTTATCTCCTCAATTGAAAAATGTCATATCGCTGAAGCCCAGAGCTAATGGGACTTCCCAAAGGAGCACTTTTTGGTCATAAAGATGCCCTTTGCAAACATTTCTACCTGGTCTAATGTATTTTTTGTATTTGTGCGCTGTTACACGTATCAATGATAGACAGCCAGAGGTAGGGAAACGAGGTCCCTTGTAATGGCAGTAGACAGCGTAGTTCACATAGAGAATGAGTTGTCCAAATTGCTGTTCATTGCAGGTGCCTTGCAGAGTGAGTAGGTGATAAGCTCCTGGTAGACCTTGGTCCGCCTAGAATCCTTCACTCCAATCCTAGGCATAAGAACGGCCGGATAGGTTTCCGCAAACCCCACCTATTGACGGGGCACACCGTGTTCCATCTTGCTCTCCTCTGCATTTTGTTGCATTTTAATTGGTAGAGACCTGAATGGCACTGAACCCTAAAAGCACTGACCTTGAAGTGCTTTTTGTGCATGCATAAAGTGCTTTCAGTGCACGCAATTGATCCTTCCACGGATCTCGCCTTGTAAACATATGGGCAAAATATCCAACTCTCGCAGACGTCACTTGCGCACAGGATGTACCAGACGCTGTCTGATACCAGACGTTTTATGGCCCTTTCAGCTAATTGCCGTCTCCGCCCTTGACCCAATAACGCAGTATGATAGATGTGCAGTAAAATGTGGAATCTGTCCCCTCTGTTGGCATTCCTTCTGTACAGTCTCTCGTCTGAGAAAATGTTTCAAGATCACACCTGCTGGTTCAGCTCCATCTTTTGTGGCAAGTGAAGGCGCCATTATTTTTTGCTCTCCACTCAGTTAATTTGTCACTCCAACTTTCGGCCACCAGTTATTCGAAGTGGAACTCCAGGGCCCCAAAATGTATGGGTGCTCGTGGCCATGCTCACCCTAAGTCATGCGTGTCCTTCTTCAGGTCTTCTTCTGTCCTCTTTTTCTTCACTAGAGTTAGAGCTACTTTTGACATTCTAAGATTCCTCGTTTTCACTAACATGTGGATTGGGGGAGGTCACAGAAGAACAAGAGAGAAGGGCAAGATCAGGCACATTGTGCGTGAAAATGTAGGTCTTGTCCTGCAGCAGCCTCAAGTTGGTTGTCATGAGTGTTAAAGATAGGGTCAGCACCAGCGCATCTAGTGTCCGGGGGGGATCAAAGACTAGAATTATTATAATTTTTTTACGTGAGCACAGCTCCATTCAATTTTTTTTTTTTACCAGGCAAATATTTTTTGCTTTTTTTAATGCTCCAACCTTACAGTGGCCTGAAGTACTTTAACCACAAATTTTGCTCCTGCCCGAAGACATGCTATTGGTTTTTGTTTCCTACAAATAGAGAGAGGACTGGAGCCACCTCAGTGGGATTCAGACATGTAAACTTCAGGTGTCATGTAGGTTTCCACATAGAGGGCATTTCGGGGTGGTGGAGGGTTTCTTTCTTTTTACTTCCTAGCGGGCGCCATCTTGAGAAGGGCTTTGACGCTCTTCCAGCGCCATCTTGGGTATACCGGAGGGTCGTTTTGCTCCCCACCTGGAGGGACTATTTAAACCAGTCCTCCGAGCGCAGCGGGATCGCGCAGCGGGTCGGCCTCCGCTTTGCCAGAGTCTTGCCAGAGTCTTGCCAGAGTCCTGCCAGAGTCCTGCCAGAGTCCTGCCCGTCAGCGTCTCGGCAGCGGCCGGAGCTGGACGGTGGGGTGCCTAATTTTGTATCTGCTTGTAGTACCTCTGTGTTATTTCACAGATATGTTCTTCTATACTTCGGCAGATTTACTTGCCTTACGCCCCCCTAGTGGCCAATGTCATTCTTTCTTTCCTGGCAGCCGGGCCTTAAGTAAAGGTTGTCCAACTTGCGGTTGGCGTCTTCCAACGTTTATCGGAACTGCGCTGGACAATATTCCGGCCTCTTATCAATGTCTTCTTCTTAATACTAGATCCTTGACCTGTCACTCCCTTGATATCTGGAATTTACTACAGAATTCCAATATATCATGCCTATTTCTTACTGAGACCTGGCTGAGTGACTGCTCTGCACCTGATTTAGCCAATGCCATCCCTCCGGAATATAACATCTTTAGGAGGGATAGAATATCAGGCAGAGGGGGAAGTGTAGCTCTTGTGGTAAACAAAAACATTCCCTGCTCAACCTTCCTGGTAGAAAATATTCAGGGATGTGAAGCCTTGGGTTTCACCCTTCAGCTCTCCCCCCTCCAGGCCTGTACTGGGATTCTCCTGTATAGAGCCCCGGGACCTGCAGGGCCGTTCTTTGATGAACTACAAGTAGCTCTCTCCGTCCCTTGTCTCAGATCTGAGCATTGTATCCTTCTTGGGGATCTTAATGTCCATATGGATAATACAGCGGACCTTGATGCAATGAAACTCAGTGACATCACAGTTCCATTAGGATTGTCTGCGTTTCTGCAGAAACAGACGCACAACAAAGGCCATACTCTTGACCAGATTTTTTCAACAAAATCTATTACGATAACGTCTATACAACCAGTATTATGGTCTGATCATTTTTTGATCTACTTTTTTGTGCCTGCCACTGCTCTTACTCGGGTGAGAGAATCAATAGAGACCACGCGAACTTCGCGCCCTTTCCATCTGCTTTCGGTGGATATGTTATCTGAGGCCCTTACCACCTTTCCATGTCCTCTTTTGGGCAATCTGGAAGAGAATCTTAGTCTCTTTCAGAATTGGCTGATAGTCAGATTTCAGACCTTAATCCCCGAAAAAAAGCTTAAATCAGGCGAACGTAGAGCGTCGGCCCCATGGTTCACTCCCCAGCTAAGGGAGCAGCGGCAGGGTTGTAAAAGGGCTGAGAGAGCTTGGAGACGAACCTATGATATGACTGAGAAATTGAAATTTCGAGCAATAACTAAATCCTACCACCAGTCAATCTGGAATGAAAAAAAGGCATATTTTCAGCGTCGAATTGATGAGGCTGAAAATGGCTGTAAAGAAATTTTTAAAGTTGTTCTGGATTTCACCTCTCCAGCTATCTGTACACCATCTCATACTCATTCAGAAGTATGGATTAAACAGCTTGCAACTTTCTTCACCAGTAAAATCGCAACCATTCAAGCCTCTCTTTTCCACCCTAGCTCTGTCGGTCGTGGGTCCCTTATCCCCCCCTTCATTTAGGGAGGGTCTAGGCCCTTCTCTTTTACAATTTCCACACCTATGCCTTGACACTTCTCTCGAGCTTTTGTTAAGCTTGAAATCAGGTTCTCCACTTGATCCGTGCCCGGCTAAATTTCTGGGGAAGGTGGCATCCGCTTTAAATGCCTTGCTGAACCCTCTTCTGAATTCTTCGCTGTCAACGGGAGTGGTCCCGCAGGCATGGAAGCATGCTCTGATCCTGCCATTGATCAAGAAGCCTACCTTGGACCCCCTCATCCATGCCAACTATAGGCCTATTTCCCTTCTCCCTGCTCTGGCGAAAGTGGCCGAGAAATTTGCACATCGGACGATTTCCAATTTCATCGAAGGAAACGACCTGTTGCATGACACACAATCTGGGTTCCGTGCAAACTTTAGCACGGAGTCGGCTCTGCTCGAGGTCACTGATGCCATCAGGGAAGTACTCGACTCTGGAGGAAGGGCCATGTTGGTAATGTTAGATCTGTCGGCGGCCTTCGACACCGTCCCCCATGATCGCCTCCTTGTAAGACTCTGGGAGAGCGGCATTCGGGGGACGGTGTGGAATTGGCTTACATCTTTTCTGGCCGGCCGCCGGCAAACTATCTGGGCGCCTCCTTTCTCCGCTGATATGGCTCCACTAGAGGTAGGGGTACCGCAGGGTTCCATTCTTAGCCCCATGCTATTTAACATCTTTATGGCCCCCCTGGCGGTAGTCGCGGAGTCCTTTGGCGCCCAGATCGTATCTTACGCCGATGACACCCAGCTCCTGTTCACTTGTGATAGGGGTGGGTCATTCGACGGCGTACAGATCAGGGATTGCCTTGGTGCGGTTTTTGAGTGGTTCAGGTGTAATGGATTAAAGTGCAATTCCGATAAGTAGGAGCTGCTCTTTTTTTGGTTGCACCTGTGAACCAGATTGGAAAGCTTGGTGGCCACAAGATCTGTTTCCACCTGACAACGTGTCTCTCAAGGCTAAAAACTTGGGAGTGATTGTGGACAGTGAATTGTCCTTTGGGCCACATGTTTCCTGCCTCTCAGGTAAATGCTTTGGCATTCTACGGATGCTGAGGAAGTTTCTTCCTCTGGTGTCTTTTCAGCATAGGAAGATTATTGTTCAGGCCTTGATCGGATCTCGTCTGGACTACGCAAACGCCCTTTTCTTGGGTCTACCAAAATATCTTTTGACCCGTTTGCAAGTGGTCCAGAACTCGGCAGCCCGTGCTATTTACGGGCTCCCGAGAAGAGCAGGCGCCACGGCTTTACTGAATTCTTTACACTGGCTACCAATCGCTAAAAGAATTCTTTTTAAGTGCCTGACTTTTGCCTTTAAAGCTTTACAAGGATCTGGCCCTAAGTACATAAGGAAACGTCTCTCCCGATATGTACCCAGCAGGTCTTTGAGATCATCTTGTCTATCCAAAATGACAGTCCCGGCTATCAGGCGTGCAAGGATGGGAGGTCGATCTTTCCGCTACCTAGCCCCGAAGGAGTGGAATGAACTTCCACTTTCTCTCAGACAGGCTCCCAGTCTCCTTACTTTTAGAAAAGAGCTTAAAACATGGCTTTTTACTAAATAATTTTTTTTACTAAATAAATTTGATCCTTATTTTCTGTCTGTTTTTTTAGTTGTTATGTCTTGTTTTTGCCTGCCGATATTCTTCATCAAAGCGCCGGGATGCTCCTTGGAGTAGCCGAGCGCTATAGAAGAAATAATTTAACATAACATAACATAACGGGCGCAGTGATCTGAACGTATTTTAAAGTGGACGTAAAGGACGGTGGGGATCAGAGTAAGAGACTAAAATAATCCATTTTCTGCTTTCAGAAATATATCTCTGTATTTCTGTTGAGGGGAAAAGAGCGCCCTATCTTATCCCCCCCACTCCAAACCTTAAAAATATGAATGTCACGCAGGGTAATTGGGTGGCATTTAGCCCTTCTGAATGGTCCGATTTAAGTACCGCTGCCATATCTAGGTACGCCAAACTACTTCGACTGTCTGCCATGGCTGAAAGGGCCGCCAACTGTTCTTACATTATTCCTACATCGCGCTCCTACGTGCACCGGATACAATAGAAAGACAAACAAAGAAATATCACGTTGGAAAAAGCTTTGCCTCTGGGGGTTCTCTGAAGGGCTGGTGTTCTTGAAATGTACTGTACATGTCGCAACTTGACAAGTCGCTGCTAAAGGCAGTCATTACTTCGCCTACCAGATTGCTGTTTCCCTCTGATCCCGCCCTGTGCATTGAATGGCTGCCATGAGGATTTTGCAAGGTGAATAGAAGGTTACATTCTTGTGACGGGAAGCCCTTGTGCTGTTTCTTTTTCTCATTTCAGGAATCCAAATGTAGAGCTGAACTACTGACATCAGCGATTTTGTGGTGCATATTGAAAAGCAAGTTTGCTTTGACGGCAGTTCCGTGCGCTTGCCTTAGGCCTTGTAAACTGTCTGGTTTGTGGGTGCGAAATGCAGAATACGGTGGTCGCATCAGGACAGGAGAAGCGTATCGCATGTAAACGTTAAAATAAGTTGTGCCATGCAAAAGAAAATACTTTGTGTTTACAGTCTAACAAAATGCCAGCTGCAGTCTACGCCACGGCTGGACACTTGAGTTGTCAGCTATTTTTTGGCCCAGTGGCTTTAAGTGGAGCAATCACCAAACTCTGCTTAGCACAAGAGAGCACAACATGGCTGTTTCCTACCTGATTTTCAAAGGAGAAAATAGCGTCTCTTCAGTGCCATTAGGAAAATGCCATGCTGTATTCTGGGTAGCTACTAGTGGGACTGAAAGTGGTATATAATGCTGAGGTCAGAGGAGCAAGTGAGGATAAAGTTTCGATGTTGTTGCAGGAAAATGATTTACTGCATGTAAAAGCCAATCCTTAAAGGGCATCTCCCACAAAATAAAATAAAATAAATTGTCCTTTAAGTCCCACCCCTGCCGCTTTTGCAGTCGGTGTTTGTAAATTCCATAAGATGCAGTGGAGTCATTACCTTTTGAAATTGACACCCACGTGACCTCCCAGTTTTCAGTCAAGACACCCTCTACCAGCTTCACTCACGTCTGCCAGAGTAAGGGCATCGCCTTATGACATCACGGAGGGGAGGAGAGAAGTCTGCTGTATCCCAGGGTACGCTAGGAAAGTACTCACACTCTTCATGCCCTTCTTCCTTCGTCATCATGGGATGTCCTCCGTTTGGACCACTGTCGTCCAGTTAAAGGGCGATGCCACTAACCAACAGTCATGGCCATTGAAATTCTATGGCATTTAATAGTAGGCCGGACCCATCAAGTCCAAGTCAGTCACATCAAAAAGACATGTTTTGTCCACTAAGACAGTGGTTTGGCTGCCAACCTTGAAGACAGGACCTTTGTTTCCAAGACCCCAAAATATATATTAAGAAGGTCCTGCATTCTGTAATTATGCAGGTAACAAGAGTACATCGTTGGAAGAGTCCATCTATATATACTGTACATTTATCCTTATAGTATTTTTTTACATTAATCATGGCTTCTATGAATTTCTCGCCTACGTATAGTACAGATACAGTCCTATTTACTCGCTGTGGGCAAAGCTCATTGGAGCCTGGCTGGCTCTTGGTGTCATAGGGGCTGCTGCCAGGGTTGCGCACCGGCAGAGACGGTGGAGGCTGCACCGGCACACAGTTAGCAATCCCCCTACCTGTACATGGGACCAGGGTAATGAAGGTTTGGAGGGCAGTAGGTCTGCCACTTTAAGGTGGGCACTCCTGCTCCGCCATTTTATAGCGGCCATTCAACTTGGAAACCTCCCTGCCCCCGTTAACTCCAGAAGTACCACCCCCCCTCGCTATTGACCCCAATCTAATTAAATATTGAAAGTGCTCATGAAAGAACAGTATTTTATTGACACTTTATTTTTGTGTCTTTCTTTTAAGTCACCGTTCATGTCACTCTTGTTTTTATGTAGCTATTTTGACCCAGCATTCCCTTATGTTTTTGCTTGCTTTAAGACCCGCGACACCCTTGCCAGGCCACTCGTTGCTGCGCAGTGTTGAGAGAGCCGTTAGTAATATTTCCACTGAATCGGTCTAGCTTCCCCATCCTGGCCCGGGGCCGCGTGACTCCTGGAGAGTGGAAACCACATTCCTCCGGAGGTGTTCCCTTTCATAGGGCAGCCTCTGCCTCGGGTCAGAAGGCCGGGTCCACGCGGACCGTAGCACAGCAACAAAACAAACCCTCATTGTCGCCGGCCTTGTCGGGGCGGCTCTGTTTACTTAACACAGGGGCCTGCCAAACAATGCCGTGCTTTCCAGGCAGGAAAGTAAAAGTTTCCCTCTGCGCGAGCGCGCAGGCACGCGCACGCACAGTCATCATAGACCATACTAAGGGCCACGCCCAGACTCAGACAGCGGATCATCCCGGACAGTGAAGCACGTAGGAGTCTCCCTAATAGTAACGCCACAGTGGAACCTACGTGGCTGACGTACACTATATTGGTGACTCGGATGCCCAATGTTGCTAGTTTGAGGATGCAAGAGTAATGGCTTTTAAAAAAATAAATCGTTAATTGAACGGCACAAAGTACTGAGAAAATGTATCAAGCCACAACAACCTTTGGCAGAAGAAAACAAGCATTTGCAATGCAATAGGTCGCGCATTTGCGAGAGTTTGTGCTATTGGCATTGTAAGTGTCAATGCCTTTTATTTATGTGTTTTAAAACCTGCAAGTGGTGCATAAACATGCCCTATGTACTTGTAGTTGTTGCTCACAAGAAGGAAGGCTGGCAGTAACTGTGCCTCTTTTACTGCCAGCCTTGCTTCTCGTAAGCAAGGACTATAAAATGAATAAATAAATAAATTAGTACTATAAGCACAAAGTGCATGTTTACGCACAGCTTGCAGGTTTTCAAAACACATAAATAAAAGGCATTGTCATTTACAATGAAATAGCTCACACTCTTGCAAACGCAAGACGTATTGCATTGTAAATGCTTATATTACTTAGGAGGGACTGTGAGAATAACGGAACGACATTGAAGAGACAATCAGCCGCTGCTAAAAGGGATCACATGCTGAGAGCAAGGAGGCGGCTGAAATACACAAAGTGCTTCAGTTTTTGACCACATCGATGGAGAGCTGATGAAGTGCCAGGAGTTTGCACGGGTAGACAGACTTCCAAAGAGAGATGTGCACAACGCTGGGTCCTCTGCAGAGTCCACGCATTTGTACCTTGGTCACCGATGGCAGCTCGGTGTAGACTGATTATGTGCTCTCTCATTGCATAATGTAAAAAAGGCATCTACCATGAGGGGGAATGGATGCATTAGGAAGGAAGGGTGTGCAAGAGTAAGGAAGGTAAACCCAGGTGTTGTAGAATAGAGGGATGGTGTGAACGTGAACCGGAAAGAAGAGGAGGCCAGGTGTGCATTGCAGAAAAAAAGGGAAGGGGCCCGAAGGATGGGTGGACTGCAAAAGATTCGCAGAAACGCACATAGGAAGGAGAAGGGGCAACCCCACATTATAAAGAGGCTGACGCAGGTGAGTTCCAAGAAGAGATTGAGAAAGTGTGCAGGAGTAGGGTAATGTGCACCAGGAAGTAAATCATTGGGTGAAGTGTGAGGCACAAGGAGTCCGCTCAGACACAACAAACTCGCCAAGGTAGAAACCCATTTTAAATAGTCAGATCCATTAACTGCTATAATGCTTGTTTAAAATGTAGGCACTTCCTCGAAAAGGCTGGATTGTACAAAGGCTAAAACACTATTGTAAGAATTACTTTTAAAAGTAGCAACAGCGCACAAATATTTTGAAAATATTGTCAATAAACTACGCTCTGCAGCATAACATTTATTGGTGCTTCTGACTTACAGTGGCCGTGTGTGCGAAGGGTCAGAGAGGCGCAGTTATGACAACAGCCTCATCACAATGCATAAAATGATGCACAAGGCTGATGCCACTCCCTGGGGTGATTGAACCCTGCGGTGATAGTTCAATAATGGAAAAAAGGGCACTTAATAAAAGAAAGGAGGTGGAAAACAATGCAGTATTGTTTCGCTATTGATTGCCTGCTCCCCTATACACAAATTCAATCAATTGCAGCACCAGAGACATCCCCGTGGCATGCTAGCAATGGCAACATAAAAATATTTAGTTCCTGCTTACTTGGTGTATTCACAGAGACCTTTGACTTATCACATCACAATCCTGTACAGAGACAGCTGTTAGCACACGCTGCTGGGATTTGCAGTCTGTCAGCTGGACGGTGGTGCTATCCTTTCAGTATCCTGTACACTTTTAATGAATACGGCGGGAATTAATTTCATCCAAGGCAGCCACACTTCCGTAAAACGAGGCTGCAAGGGCGCGACTTACGATCGAAATGCATTAGGCACAACAACAATCAAAAGCCACTGTCGTGAAGCACGCAGAATTCAGGAATCTGGGTTGCTATGCGACTTGGAGAACAAGCGCAATATACTAGTGGAGAGAAACCGAAACCAGGAAGAACATGTGCCTGCTTTTGCGATCACAATAAACAACAAATAAAAGAAAGTCACGGCCACTATTGAGGTGTGCCGCACTGGTTAAATTAATTTAAAAAGCGACCGCAGGGCAGGATGTGCCCTCTACGTCACCGCACAACAAACCCCCTCCCCTGCCACATTTTGGCATCCGGTGTACAGCAAAAGCTTGGCTCCTTTTGTATAACACAGGCCCAGGCTGTATCCCGTGGCAGAGGGACAAGCACAGGGAGGCAAGCGCGCGGTGGGAGTGCCCGGGAAAGCTAAATCAAGTTGTTAACATGAAGAAAATTGTTAGAACATAATGAGTGGCAGAGGGACAGGCATGGGGAGGCAAGCGCGTGGTGGGAGCGCGCAGGAAAGCTAAATCAAGCGTGCAGTGGGAGCAGAGAGGAGACGCCATGCACGTGCACATCGCCTGTCCGTGCGAGGTCATGGTTTGTCTCCCTTCGCGCACCAAACTGACAACAATAGTCTCGCCAAGGCGAAGCAGCGCTTGCGCTGCGTTCGCTAGGCGAGACCTAAAAATGAATACTTGCAACTAAATGATTAATTCCTAAAAACATGCTTAATGTGGTACATTATACATACAAACACGTGTGTGTACTCCTAAAACTCCTACACACTCCCCCCCCCCCCCCCCCCCCCCCCCAATCTATATTCAAAGATTTTAAATGACTGGAAATAGAAGTGGGGGTGATAATTTGGATCACGGGATGCGGTGATTGGCGTGGGGTGAAATTAAGCCCTGAAGGGGTTGATCTCGTCCGGGTATCTTGCTATGAGGTACTTGACTATTGAAAAAGCCAAAATGGAGATTCCACGTAAATGATGATGGTGTAGATAGTACCTTAAAGCAGAAGATTGGATTCATAAACTCACTAGCTGACGATAATGGAAAGCTCTGACTTTACCTCTAGAAATATGGTTATGTACCATATGTGGCCCAGTAACATTTTTTTTTGGTACAAGTTTGCTAATAAACACAGATTAAGACATTTATTTCTACAGTGCAAGTGCAAAGGATTTATTGTTGGATGCTCTCTGTGCACACTTATTCATCATGGACAGTACAATGTAAAGATGTCTGTGCACACACAGAGGTACCATTACTCCATATTTTGTAGTGGTACATTATGCACATAAACACAGTTTTGATCCCACCTGACAGTACAGCACGTGGCTCCCACACTACACAGAATAGCACAAGAAAATGGCTCGTAGTCTACACCCAAAGCCCCCATACACTGTGCAGCGAGAGCGTGAGCATCCACACTTTGATACCACCATTACAGATTTTAATGCACTGAGTCTTTCAGGATACACTCTGGTCTCACATGCAATTGGATTGCATGTGCAGTGTGAGTGTGTGTGGATCACAAAGTGATGTAATTATAGGTAATACTGTGATTTATTCTGCACTTGCACACCTGTGATGCTACCAGAGACAGAAAAGTGAGTGTCTTTCAGAATCCACTCTGGGCCTGCTTACGATGTCCGTTGGAAACCTCTGGCCGGAGGCTTTCCGACCGACATGGTAGGTTTAAAGTCCAACAGTATTACAATGACGGCGATCAGGGTTTAAACCGGCCTGGGAATCCGACCCTGTTACGGTGGGTTCAAGGAGCCAGTTGGAATGGCCTCATATTCCCTTAAGGATGGCGTTTCCGCCGCGAGGATTATGATGTCGGTTTCCAACAGCCTTTCCATGTCAGCCATTCCAACATGGAAAGGCTGTCGGAAAGTGACTTTGGGGGCCCTAGCAGGGCCCCCTTCCCCCTGGCCCTGCGCTTAGGGGCCTGGAGGGCACCTATGATACCCCCTGAAAATTCCTATACTGTGCGGCAAGTTGCAGGGATTTTCACAAACTTCCATTTCTCAATGGGAGCTTGTGTTGCGGGTGGTTTCTGCCCGCCGCACAAGCTCCCATAGAGAAATGGGAAATAGCGACCGCACCACGTGCGGCCGCATTGCATTCAGGTGTGCGGAACCTCTGACCTATTGTCGGGTGGTTCCCTCACTGAAACTGTGTCGGTCGGCAGCAATCAGACCGACATCGTAATCAGGCCCTCTGTCACAGAGAGTGCAGTCATGCTTTGCTATAAGTATTTACATCGTTTTCAAGCACATAAAACATCCACTTTCTATTCCATAAAGTATGTATAGTCACATTGAAAAATATATATCTTATGAAGAAGAAGTGCAGTTTTCTTAAATAAATTGAACTAAAGTCAGAGTAACAATATTGTAGAGTACTTAAAAATCATATCAATTCCATTGCAATTGCTGAGTTAATGTTTCCTTGGTTCTTAACTCGGTGACACTTTTATTCAGATGTATTTCACATAAATGCTCACTGTTTATCAGCGCTTGTTGGCTTTACATTGAAAAAATGAATACCATAACTTCCAAAACAGCCACATTTTAGATTTACATTTGCGCACGACTCTACCTTGCTATTTTTATGGAAAATAAAACTGTTTTATTTACTAGCATGACTCTTCCACTAAGGAATAATTTGAAAACAATTTCATTTTAGAAAGCACTTCAAATAATATTTTCTGCACGCTGGTCCACGTCACAAAAAAGGAATAAAGAAATGCTAGTTTGCTGAAGTGGAACAGCATCAGCAAAAACAAAACAAAAAAGCCACGGCAGCCTGATGAATACGTGCACATGCTTCACCACACATGCATCGTGATCTTTGCCAATTTTTTTCCATTCACTTTTTTCTTTATTTCAAAGTAGTTTATTAATTTTATAAACAAGTACATTAGCATTTCCGTTACGAGGTACCAGCCAAACGTGGTTGGTGTTGCAGTAGTTACAGGTTCTTGGTATACGTGTTTAGCTGAACCCCTTTACATTGACTTGCTGGGAAATTAAGGATAGGATGATAGAAAGAGAGAGGATAGAAAATAAAGGGTGGAGATGGGATACAAGAAGTGTTCTATAGCAATAAGCCTAGTCTGGGTAGTAGCCTTGTTTGAAAACCGACGCCCCTAAGTGGCCTCACGAGGGTTCATAGGAGTCCAGATAAGTGCTGAGCGACTTCCACATCCCCCTAGTAGCTGGTCTCCAGGGTGAGTTTTGCAGGGCATTGCTATCTGCGCCTCTGAGGTATGTCACCCAGTTGACTCAGCCTTTGTATGATGTCTTGGCGGTATCCTTCCAATTGGACAGGACCATTTTCACTGCCGCGGTCAGCAGGAGGTCTAATAGATCCCTGTCATGCTGTGAGGCAAGTCCTGTGGTCTTTTCATTTACTATTCCAGCATGGCATATGCCAATCTTGGAGCAGTAAATTCAAATAAGAAAACCTGTGCAAAAGCACATTAAAGAGAAGAGAGTGGCCAAGTAGTAAATCGCAGTTGCCGTGATCTCGTAAGGAGATACCCTCCCTCGTTTAAAGATAAAAATTAAAATATACACACACACACACACACACACACACACACACACACTCACTCAGCGTAGGTAAAGAACCAGGAATAGCAGTTTCTTACCCTTGCAAATTATATTTTTCCAGATTAGAAATGCTGCCTGTATTGGGAAATTCGCGAATCCAGATTTAGGGAAAAGTTTGTGGGCGTTTCATAGTGAGTCTACCTGAGAAAAAGTGGTGAACAACCATGAACGAGAAAGTTTGTGGGTGTTCACCAAAAATATTTACACTTTGGAAATGTGTGGGAATTTAATCTTCATAATGGCATGATTAAGAGAGATTCCAGAATGGAAATGGGGATTGAACATCCCCGATATGGAGTGCGGTGATAGTGAAGTGGTTTATCCACTGCAAAAAAATATCACCGTGTAGAAACCCAAAAAAGTTAAATGTGCAAACATGCATGTGCATTCAATCTGCATGTGAAAATTGCACTTTTCAATTTCGCTTGCAAAACTATTTTATGCACTTGAGTTCATAAGAAAATTTAGAAAACTGTTGTAGATTTAGTGTTTGGCAGATGAGCTTGTCCGTCAAAATGCGACGAATATCTCGCCCACCATATTACAAATGGCGCAGGTTATAATGCACTTGTAATATGGTGGACGGGACATCCGCCACGTTTGTGACAGAGTTTTGCGGCCGACTTACTCTGAATAAGGCCGTTAGAATGTTCCAGATGATCATATAATAATACAAAAAAATCTCTAATTCTAGAAACCTTGGAGTGTGATAAGTTATGCAATGTCCTCAGAGACCGCTTTCGTTAATCCTATATTCTGCGCAACAGCCTTAGGTGGCATACCAGCGCAGAAAGGCTAATAGGATTATTATTCAAATCCCTCACGTGTGACGATATCCATGTTAACTCCTGGCATTTTTTTTTTTTAAGAAGGGCTTTTGGACAAAATATGCGATAGGTCTTATGATCAACTCTGCCCACAAAGCCTATTACTGGGATGTAAGGTGCCGGGTCACAGTCACTTTAGCTGTGACAGAAGTTAGTCCGTCCTAGCTTTGGGGAAAGGAAAGTTCATCATGGTGTCTAATCCTCTTGAGTTTGTTTAAGGACATACAACAAGTGTAGCCTGGGACACCAGTAAACTGGAGGGGAAAAAAAGTCCCTTCACTTTACTCCCTTCGTAGAATGAAACCATATGCCCCTGAATTATCTGCATTTATTAATCATTATGTGCAACATTCATGCCAACAATATTTTTAAAATATTGTTGTAATCAGTGAAAACATTAGTTTGACGAACAAAATGATTACAGTGATATTATAATGCATTAGCTTTTGAGTCCCACAGGTACCTTCATCAAGTGTAATAATGGAGAAAATGTGTAAGAATGGGGTGTCGTGGGAGGTAAAATGATATTTACATTTTTAAGGCACTGAAGTTAAAACGGTCACTCTCTGCCCTGCGTGCTGCCCTGTCCCTCACGCCACCATTAAACCGGGCGATGAAACCTGTCATCCAGTGAAAAGGCAGCCACAGGTGCCTGATAGGCAGGGGGGGGGGGGGGGGGAGAGAGACAAACCACAAGACACACCACGTGAGGCTGGCACGTCCTAACCCCCTGGTTTTCCTCGGGCTGGCAGCCTGAAAATAACCTGCCTGTTGATGCATGCACAACCGCTCTTGGGGGACTTTCACTTCCAGTGCCAACTTTGAAAAGTTTGCTTACTCCTGCTTGCTTTGCCTGGTGGTGCAACCAAAATAACTGGTGCGCGGGCTTCCACCCTTAACGTCACGGTGACATTGATTGTTTGTGCGGCAGAGACTGGTAGGTCAGCAGCTCCACGCAGTCGATGGCGAAGGGTTCCTTCATCATGTTTAGCTCTCAGGACATGTGAGTAGCTAGGTGGCCTGTAGCAGCTCCACGCAGTTGACGGCGAAGGGTTCCTTCATCATGTTTAGCTCTCAGGACATGTGAGTAGCTAGGTGGCCTGTTGTAGCTTTGTGGGTCAGAACAACATACTGAATGCTGTCGTCTTTGGTGACTAGGGCTTCCAAGATGTGTGTCGGCCGATGTCTATGGGCAGCATGGCTGTGTGAGGTTCAGGTGTTGATACAGGTGTTGGTAGGGCCAGCAGCATTGTGGGCTGCTAAGTTTGTTCTGATTAGCATGAGCTGTAATGCCTGTGCTCTTGGAACTTTTATGTGCTGGTGATGAGTGGGTGGTGGATAAAGTTAAAATGCAAGTGAAATCTGCAGTTTACAGCTCACAGATATGAAGCAACCCAACCAGTGGATTGCTTTCTATTTCCAGGTATGGTAAGAAGGGCTGCCCTGTGGTATTATTTAGTAATGTCAATTCATATATAACCCTTCTGTTACACAATAATACCATAACACTCAACAACTATAGCTTAATCATCTTACTCTCACACAAGATACATATGCTACAGGTTTTAGCCATCACTCAGGCCTGTACTAGCCGTCATCAACTGAATACAAATGCAACATGAAGGTATTAACATCCACAGATTCATAACTGGAGCTATTCAAAAACGTTTTGCCAGTCATAGCTCGCCTATCAGCATGTCTCACAATGGATTAATATGTCTGTAAATAATTGCATTTCACCTATTTCTAACCCTTCACACAGGTACACTGATAAAAGCGTAGATTCCACACCCGTAGAGATGGGTAAACAGGTTTCATTAATCACTGTGAGAAGGTAACACGTCCTTGGATGCTTAAATCATGACCTGTGGCTGCCCACAGCTAGATCAGGACACGTTTCAAATCAGACGCAAAGTCCTAGCTTTCAACCACACGCAGACAGATGCTGCCACACCTCGGAATTTAGAACTGAAAAAATGCCCCTTTGAATTCAATTTATCCAAATCTACTTTCAATGAAAGCCATATGTCCTGAGAAAGGGAGATGTGTTCTCAGAAATGTGTCAGCTGTGTCCATTAATCACAAGAGTTTATTTATTTTTAAATATCCCCCATCGACCAGAAACATCCAGGGGTAGAAATGTCATTGCACCTCCCCCTCCCGGGGGTGGGTAATTTGCATGATACAGTCAAACTGCCCGAGTTTGCAGAGTATCATATACAATTATTTTATCACAGTGCACGCTTTTAACTCTCCATATTGAAATGTGATTCACTGAGTTTTAGCGAGATATTTGTAACGATGTCCTAGGACTTTAATGAAATGCACTATCCTTTATAAAAACGATTTACAGGCCGAATCATAGTTAAAGAGATTGTTAACCAATCAAAAAGACTCGCAGGCCGAATCATAGCTAAAGAGATTGTTAACCAATCAAAAAGACTTGTAGGTCGAATCATAGTTGAAGAGATTGTTAACCAATCAAAAGTTTATAGGGTGAGCTCATTTGTTTTACGTGTGGCATTTGGGAAGTTAACGTCCAAATGAGAGTGCAAGAAGGAAGGATTCCTTCTGCTGGCGTGAGCACCCTTCCGTGGGCAACTAAATAGCCATCTTCAAAGCTTAATTCAATGATGTTCAAAAACTTATGAGCCTATGGTCGGTGATTTTGAAATCAATTTATTTATAATGATAATTGCTATTAAGACTCCATGCAAAAATACGTGCTTGCCAAGCTGGGAATGAATCATCCAACTTTGGGTAAATTATTGATAAACCCAATGCTTCTCGGGTCCAATCATTACCCTTCATCAGGGGAATGGGACCCGGGGGGACCGCGGCGCGAGCCGGGTGTCCCCCTGGGAAGGTTCGCGCGATGGTACAGACCACGCAGCGAATCACGAGTTAGGTAGGGGGCGGGGCTTAGGTTTTTACCCGGGAGAGGCGGTTAGGCGGGAAACGAGCGCTGAGGCAGAGGGACGGTTGTTTTTTGTGACCCTCCCTCCCACCCTCTTTTTCTGTAAAAAATAAATAAAAATAAATAAATACAAAAATATTAATAATAAAAAATATATAAAAAAATAAATAAAAAAATATATATTAATGAATTTTTTGATCTTAAGTCACGTTTAGGACAGGTGACATTTTGTTTCATTTCATGTGTGTTTCTTTCATGCGGTTTTTTGAGGGTTTGGATAGTCTGGAGCGGGCTTATCCTTCCCTCTGGGGCGGGGGGAGGGTGGAAGAAAAGCTGGACAGGTAAACCAAAATGGTCAAAAAGGAAATGATGCCATTGGGGCAGTACATGGGGTAATTTATGGTAAATTTTGGTTGGGGTATTTTTGGAATTGTTTGTGGCAAAAATGTTTGGGAAGCAATTTGATAATATTTATATTGTCTCAATAAGTGGTTCTTAGTTACCTGTCCTAATAAAGTGACCTTTTTTGCTAAGTCAAAATTTGGTGTGGTCTGTCTTATTGCGCGATTCGTTATCATAGCTGCAGATACCAAGAACAAAAAAGGCAATTCATTCTACAGTCTGCATTTGGGAAGTTACCCATTGGATAGTACAGCGGGTTAATGCCATACTTCTAATGATTGTATACACATTAGAGGATAGTGTTCCTAATCCCAGGGAGTACATTCAGCCAATCATCATTCGGAGGCTGATAACATAAGTATTATAGACTTGGGCCAGCAATTACACATGCCAGTTACAGTGCTTTTTGCCAGCAAGTTCAGGGTGTATAGTGAGTAACTAAAAAGAAAGCAAGCTTGATGAATGAATGTTGCTGGTTTAACCGCCCACTGCCTAATAATACTGACGGTAGAAGCCCTACTCAGGCTCATATTCTTACAACATAAACACCCCTTTTAATAAAGTAGGCCCCCTAATGCATGACTGGATGATTAACAATGATGTTGTGGTATGAAACACCTTTTGAAATCATAATTCAACAACATAAGCATTCAGTTTCCAATGAGCAATTATCATTGAGCATAAAATTAAATCACACCCTGGTGAATCAGTCGGCAGTATAATGTGCAATTAGATAAAGATGCAACCAACAAAAAAATATCTGAATATGCAATATGCAGTAACGGAAATGACTCACTTTAATTAAACGTGCAAAAACAAACAGATTAAAATTTAACTTGTAGTAGAAAAAAAAAATGCTGCATTTAATTCATTACAGCAGATTTGCACACAGGAACTCTACTGTGCACAGACATGATAGTAAAAATCAAATTGAGTACCAATAAATGCACAGCATTATTCACACAATTTCAATGTCCAAAATCTATTTTGATTAAATTTGTAAAATATATTAGATGGGGAGAATCAAAAGCATAACATTGGAATTTGGACCACATAAAATAAAAATTGCTAATGCAAAATTATATCAATAAAGTAAATTACTCTTGGCTAGAAATGCCAAGATCATAATGGTTGGAGTGGTGTAATTTAAATTAAAAGATGTACGCAACGAACTGTAAAAGAGAGGTTAAACAGAACTTGAGGAGACGTGGCACAAACTGGGTAGGGGACTCTTACACATCCAGATAAAATGGTACACATCCCTTTAGATCAGGCAGGTGGTTATGTGACCCATAGAAGATGGTCCCGAGCCTTGACTGTCTCACTCGAGTGAGAAGGCATCATAAATATTATTTTACATCACTCTGGTCTGATATGAGGGAACCAAATTATTAAATTAGGTCATAGAACTATATTTCTCTTATACATAAGGAAATGGAAAAGAACAATTCTCATCTAACGCAAGGAAATGGAGAAGCGTTCAAATTTTGGGGTTTTCCACATACACTGCTCAAAACGGTTCAGATTGCAAAAAGTTATTTATTTGTTAACTCTGCTCTTTTATACATAGAAAAAGAAAGATTACATTTTAGCTCATGCATGTTTGACTTGAATTACCAATGAGACGTCAGCATAACACTATAGGCAGGGCCACTGAAATTATACAATTTTGCACCCGCGACATTTTCTACTCAACTATTGATTTTCCACATAATCCATTAGCTGGCATTTTTTGCTGCAGAGTTCCCGAAAAAAACTTGTTTCTAGCTTAAACGGATCAAAAGTTACTAAAAATGCAGCATCGTGTTGCTGCACAGTGGAAGACACTTCGCAAAAGTTTACTGCTCACCTGTCTGTGACTTATTTCTGTAGTTGTGTGTCAAAAGTCGTACTAATTTGGTGAAACCTGTACCTAGAATGTGTTAGCATTACCTCATCGTTTCGTTTTTTTACACATGCTAACAAAATGTGAACGGGGCAAACAGATTAGGACTTTCATCCTGAAAATATAAGCATTTTAAGGAGCAGATTGAATAAGGGCAAACCTGCACAGCTACATCACATCGGAAGTCCCGCCTTCTGGAAGCAGGATGTGACGCTTTCTAGCATTACGGCTTCCTGCAAGAACAATAGACTGTCTTTGAAGGTGTTTTTTCAACACGTTGGTTTTAAAAATACTGCGAAAAATATTTCCCGGAATAGAGTTCTCATTTAGTGACGCGATTAATCATGTGCAGCTCCCAGCTCTACCGTTTTCTCGTCGGTTTCTTAATTGCTCAGTGGCGCTTCAAGAGCTTCCGAGGGCGGGCTAATCGGGTACGACAGCGATTTGATTGCAGTCACGTGACCCGCACCTGCGGGGGCACGTGCACTCGAAGGTGCAATGGGGGTGGTTTACCCAGATTAAAATTAGCCGTGGATCAGTATCATTAAGAAAGTTGAAAGCAACGTCTCTAGCCCCTGGGCAACACAGCTGGGGGTCCCTCCCTTCCTGGTAAGTGCAATGAATATAAGCAGCAGCTTTCAAGCAGCCACTTCTCTACCAGAAGCGCACACAAAAAAACAAGCATTGGCATAGCCAATATGTCTTGCCTTTGGGACCTTATAAGTGTTTAGCCATGCAACAGTTGCATAACTAAATACTTATAAGGTCCCAAAAGCGAGACCTATTGGCTATGCCCAGCGGCCGTGCGGCCGCGAAAGGAAAGTGATCGCGATCAAACATCAAAGCGGCCGTGTGGCTGCGAAAGTGAAAGTAATGGCGGTCAAGCGCGGCGCCCGCGCACATGCACTGTAGGTCTAGGCTGGCCTGGTAGCACTTTTGGGATCCCTCTCAATAAGTCTCGCCAGACCAGCGCATCCCTGGGGATAGGGATAGGGAGAAAGAAAACTTGGAATAATGGATTGGTAAAGGCGGAATGGCGTTTTGGGAAGCCGGTACAGTTTGTCTCAGGCCTGGGGAGGAGTCAGTTGACTGGCCAGACCATCTTTGACCAACTAGCCGACTCAACTTGATACCATGTTTTACCCTCTATTTTCCCTCCACTTTTTGCGGCATTAGAACTCCCTTGGGTGTCATAAGCGGCCTCCTAGCTGCTAGGATTACCATCTTTCTTAGGGAGCAGCAGCCATTTGAGTATGTTATGGTGTTCTGCAACAGCTAAGAGCTGGTAGATGGAAAGAAATTCTGGTAATATTGTCAGCATTCTTATGTTGCATGACAAATGATGGTCTGTTTGCTCTAATACCCACTCTGAAATGGTTTATTCAGCTCTTAAATACTTTGATTTGTTTATAAGTTTGCTATTTTAGGTTTATATCTCAAATGGAAAAAAAAATACCAGAGTGTACTTCTTTTCCCAATGTTTTTGCTGGTCTGGATTTAAAAATACAGGTCAGGCCAGTACAAACCGGCCAGGTGGCAGCCCTTGAAGCAACCGACATGACATCATGTTCTCTTCTCCCCTCTTTGCAGTTACCTCCCACCTTCGACCAGCTGATTCTGTTCCCATCACTGCCTTAGAGCAGCCCCAGGATGCAAGAACAGCTATACAAGCACGCAAACATTGTGAAATGCTAGTGCATTTTCACACTTACCAGGAAAAATTCGGGAACCATTAGTTTTGTGGTTGATTTTAAACATAGCAGTTCTACTTGGCCCACCAGATAAGCGGTATTTTAGCAACCTGCGCTGTCTATTATCAGACAGAAAATCCAAAGTGAAAAAAACATGGACTGAGTGATACACTTTGAGAAGAACTAAAGCCTCGTTTTCACCTGCGCTGCACTAGAACTATAGTACAAAATAGTGTCACCACTCACGGTGTAAGAACACCAATGGCTGTAGTAGGCTTACCCATTGTGCCATGACGTATGCTGTGGTGGTCAGAAGCAAACTATGAAAGACATTGGGCCAGACCAGGGATGTAGAGGGCTGACGTCAAGACCCTTTACGCACGTGTGTGTGTGTGTGTGTGTGTGTGTGTGTGTATATATATATATATATATATATATATATATATATATATATATATATTTCTTATGAAAATGTATTATTACATCAGGGTGAAGCAAAGGCTGTCTTTAGGCCAGACCTAAAAACAGTTGTGCTCAGATGGCACTCCTGCTGGATGGCACCATGTGATGTAGCTCATGGTTGTGTTTAGTCACTTCATCATTAGAGTAGAGTAGTAATTTTTTTTCATGTTCAAATATTTTATAGATTTTTAAAAAAGATATTTTGATTAATTTTCACATTGTTAAAGATCACATACATTTTCCATTCAACAGTTTGATTATTTATACAGTGTTTTACCGTCATGAGGGAGGGTAGATTAATTACAATCATGGTATGTCCATATGTTGCTCTCCAGCGCGCTGCAGTTAAATATTTTATTGATTTTGATCATATATAAACAAGACCATACAAAAAAAAGAGTATCAGAAAAATGTACACGTTATAATTTGCTAACTAGTTAACTATCAAACAGTTATTTAACATTTTAGTTTCGGCTAAACAATCTTAAGTACCATACATATAATTATATACTGTAATAAGAGAAAAGCAAGAAAAGGAAGACAAGAATAATATAAAAGAAAAGAATTAAAGATAGAAAATAGATAAATCCTTTCATAGAAAGAAACATTTCAAGTTATTATGACTAGCAAAATTTGAGTAGAACAACGTAGTTGTTTCAAGAATAGTTAAACAATTATTCATTTACTCAGCAGATTAGATATAGTCATGGCTGTAAAGCTATATAATTATCAATTGGTTTCCAAAATAAATGATAATTAGAAGTGTTATGAATAACACCTGTAAGGGATAAATTGGCTCCTCTTCTGGAAAAAATTATCCATGCCCACCACTTATGTGCTGACAGTAATGAAGCATTTTTCCAATTAGCAGTAATAGATTTCAACGCAGCTGAAATAAAAAAGCTTGCCTTCAAGATCTGTCAGTTTTGTTGTAATAATGACTGATTTACAATTTAAAAAAAAAAATGTTTATAAATCTTTTTATTAAACATACATCGGTTTCAATAAACAATACAGAGGTATCAGCAAAATTATACATTGTAAAGAGGCACAAGACGGGAGTGGTCATATTCTTTCCGAGTATAAGAGGGGAATGTCACGGGGTTAGGGAGTCATCTTGCGCAGCACATTGGGGTGGCACACAAATCTCTCCATGGTATGCGTTCCAGGGACTCCATATACGGGAACATTTTTGGGGGCATCCCCAGGCCGAATATACAGTTTTCTCTATACATACACCGATCAAGGTCTCTTTCCCAGGCTTCAAGAGTGGGCGGGTGGGCTGCACCCCATATTTGTGCAATGTTTCTTTTGACAACCATGAACCCCAGTGTGGCCCACTGAGTCTGGTGAGTGTTCAGGTCTGTAGGTTCCCATATGTTCAAGAGGCACCTACGTACCTCTGGGTGAAGACGGACCTGCAGCACTGCATTGATCGTGTCATGGACCTTGCACCAATAGGAGCTGATACATTGACACTCCCAGATGATATGCATGAATGTCCCCATATGGCCGCAGCCCCGCCTACATTCTCCATTATCGGATCTTCCCATAAGCACCAATCGGGGCCCCGTGATATATATTCTATGGAGTATTTTAAGCGGAACCAACCTGAGGCGCGCCGGAATGGCTACTACTCTAGGGGATGACACTGCCTCCTGCCAGTCCTCGTCATCTATTTCCACCCCGTCTCATCTCCACTTCTCCCGCAATGATTGGAGGGAATCTACTATGTTATCAATTAGTTTCTTGTAAATTAAGGAGATAGTTTTTTCGGGGAGGTGACCATCTAAAATTCTGTCCTCTAAGGGTGAGGCTTCAGGAATTGAGGTTCCTCTGGGAAGATGAGTCTGAAGCGAGTGCAAAATCTGTGTGTATCGGAAACATTCGGTGTCTGCCAGTTCGTACTCCGTCTGTAAAGTATGGAAGGATTTGACTCCTCCCTCTCCCCAGATGCCCTTAATATGGGAAATGCCAATGATGTCTCATCTATCAAACCCCTTTGATTTCCATAGGCTGCCCAGTTTCTCAGAATCCCAAAACGGTGTGGCCAAGGTCAATTTCTGCCCCCATCCAAGAGAATTTGTGGCATCATGCCAAATGCGGACTGCGTGGTTGGTGGGGCCTGTCAAGAAGTTTCTTTTGGGTCGTGAATATAATGCCCTGCTACAGTTGCCTCCGGAAAGGAGCCATTTATCCATGACGTAGCCGGGATCATCAATACGGCCGTATGTCCCATGGTTGATTGCCGCTAAATGTGCAGCCCAGTAATATTTTTTTAATATCTGGGAGGCTAATGCCTCCATCGTACCAATTTAGGGTCAATTTATTGAAGACAATGCGAGGTTTGCCATCCCACAGCAAGTTCCTCTGGAGACTTTCGACTTCTTTAAAATATCGAGCTGTACAGGGGCTTTACAAATTGTTATGGTATAAGGCAATATATCAATAATATTCAATATTTTCGTTACTATATTCCAAACATCCTTCCAAAACGTACTAATGTTTGGACAATCAAAGAGCATATGTTTTAACAGTCCTCCTTTTTGAGAGCATTTCCAACATACACAAGAATTCAATAATTTAGTTTTAATTAAACTAAAAAGAGGCTATAAGCAATTGAATAAAATTAATGTATTTGTTTGATATATAGAAATGGGCAACCTTCCTGAGACGTTATTCAGCCAGATTTTCCGCCAAATATCGAAGGATAATACTATATATAATTCTTTATTCCAAAAAGAAGTTAGGAAAATAATATTATCATTTGTACTTCCATTCAATTTTTTATAAAAGAAAGATGCAGCATGGGAAGAGGAGACCAGGGTTTGTATACAGCCAAATCAGATGTCGCATTCTGGGGAAAAGTATTCTGGAAAGAGTCTAGTATTGAATTGCACAATAGATCGTATTTATAACTATCTGTAGAATTTAGTTTGAACAATTGTTGTAGTTCCTGAAAAAATAAAAAAGTATTGTCACAGTATATATCTTTCAAGTAAAAAATACCAGCTTTAATCCAGGTATTCCAAAATGTTGTGGATCTATTTAACTTAAGTCTAGGATTATAAGAGTAGTAATTGTTTTATGTGCTTTCATTGGACGTTCTCATACAGTGAAGAAAACTGACAATATAAATACATTCAAAACAGTTAAAATCTGGAGTATAAAAGAGATTAAAATATAAACAGTCAATGAAATTAGTTAAATTGGGAGGCTGCAGATAGCCTAAATTATTCATTACCAAATACTAGGAGAAACCAAAAACACATTTCATTTGGAGAAGGTATTAAAAACAAATTAAAGCACTAACATTTACACAACCAAAAATACTTCTATGATGCACAAAAAACAACATATTGAAGTGCCATCCTCAAAAATCATCCACCCTTTTCCAGAGACAAGCCAAAAAGATACACAAAGGTAAGAAATGTTACAGTTTGGGACCAAGTAGTGGAATGAAAAACACTTATCAGTTAGTTCCACAAAATTTTAATCATGGCATGGCCGACACAGAACGTAATCTTCTACCTAAAGCTTGTGTTGGTTCATATTGGTGTTGAGATTTTCAGGACCAATCTTGTTGACAAACTTAGAGATGAGATGTATTATTTTAAAAGGTATGCGCGACCAGAGAGCTTATATTATGTCCTTATCAATGAAGATATTAAAAGGGACCTGGAGATGTCACAAAGAAGAACATGGTAACATTTTCTTGAATATTTATAGGTAATATAAACACAATTTCACCACCGCCCCAATTGTGGCATTTGAAGATAAATTGGCTCCTAATAGGAAGTCCAGGAGCAATTACTGCTTGGACAGGGAGGAAAACTGTAGAGGGAGACTCAATACTACTAGCAATAAACCATGTGCTGTATACAGAACTAAAGCCCACATGTATGCCTTTCCTAAGTACTGTAAATGACAGGAGTGCCTTTAAAAGTTCTTGGGAGCCTATCACAAAAATCCCTGTCTTAATGCTATTGATGCGTAAACGGTTGTGGAGCTGCTGTCGGGGCCTTTGGCACTTTGCTAGACTGGTCCCGCTGGCCTATGACCCGCATACAGATCTATGCGTCAACAGCATAAACGCGAAGGCCAAAAGAAATAATCTGAGTGAGGCCATGAGGAGGAGGAGGAGGAGGAGGAGTGGGGGTGAGGTGTGGCGACGGCGGCGATGGTGGCGGTGTGTTAGTTAAACGGGCGACACTGTAGAGAACCTCTTTAGATGGCGAGGGTAGGTCCCCCCTTCGCAATCTCTGCTGCCTGTTGGAGAGGAAGGTGTGAAACCATCCATGGCCTTCCCAGAAACGCCCTTAAATCTGGCTAGCATCATATAAAGGGTCTTTGTGTTTTAGAAAGGAGGTGGTTGGGCAGTTTGGGATATAGCCAATAATTGTAAAGTTCTGTGGCAATGTAAAAATGTGTTTGTCATATTGGATGTTTCGCTGTAAGACAACGGAGGATGGATAATGTCTGTGTTTTACCCATTAATTGGAGTATTCTTTTATAAGGAGAGGTTTGTTAGGACGTCTCAGTCCCATCACCCCCCTACAGGAGTTGTGTGTGAGTATTTGTTAAGTGTAAACATTGACCCTGATGGACATCCTGGTGCTGGCGAGAGACAAGGGCAACAGAGAAAGAGCCACCCGCTCAATAGAAGCCAAAGAAGATAAAAAGGAAAGATCTCCGCACACTTGAGTAGGAGTTGTTAAGTGCAAGCAGCGACCCCTAAGGCAGTACATGTCCCAATGTCATGGGATTACTGTAGTTATACAGTTTTCTGTATTCATCCTTATGGTAGGTTTTTGCCCTCAAAAGGTCGCTACAGTTACCTCAAATAAAATATAAAAAATCCTATCCACTTTCAAACTTTTACCGAAGATCACTGCCTGAATTAATGTGGCTGATGACATGGACAATGTTTGCTTCCAGACACCGAGAAAGGCCAGGATAATTTAGCTTTGGCTGTTCCCACTACTGGTTTAAAGGACATTATCAAACTAGTAACTTATAACTTGCATATTGACTATCATTAAACAAATTGCCAGATATATTCCGGTACTGAATATGCCCGCCGTTTTACGAAAAATACGTATATATTTGATGGGCAATAAGCTAAAAACTGTGTAAAGTTCATCTCAAAAGGTGTAAACCATTAGCTACTGCACGTTGCCTTTGACCTAGTACAGCACACCGCTGCCTTTTGTCGACCTCCGGGCAATACAAATTACACCTACATACATAACAGCAAATGTGCCAAAATGCCAAACTTTCCGCACTCAAATGTCAAAACAGGTTTACATTGTGGAATATTTCGCACTTGCTGACGAAAACAGGAAATGACATACCGGGGAGTGCTGAAGGATGCTCTGTGCGTTGGAGCAGACATGGGCCATATGGGCAAGCTGCATCACTCAAAGGAGGCAGTGTTACGGGTAGTTTGGGACTCTGGGTAAAGGACCTGTTCTAACCGTCACATATTGAGGATCAAAACACAGGTTTTGGGCAGGTTTATCCATGAGTTTTGATGCAGGGGGGGTCTGAATAAATATAATGTGAAGAGCTCGGTGCCGCTATCGAAAGTGCTACAACAAAAATCAGACAGGAAATGGTTAAGAAAGGAAAAAGCTGTTAGCGGCTTACCCTGGGGAGAGGTAATATTTAGAGGTTATTGAGCGGAGCTATAAAAAGGCCTAGCAGTGTTTCAGCCCAGCTAGTGTCTGCTGGAACACAGCCAGTTTCTATGGCAACAAAGACTTATACTTGCTGCCAGGGCTGCAGGGGGAAAAAAGCTCATAGTTTTGGCTTCAAATCGGGGAGGGTGGGGGATGGATTTATGTAATCCGCCGTGTTTATAGTCAGAGGCTGGCAGCAGCCTTGAGAAATAATTACAGACTCTCCATGTCGTTTGCACGTGTTTTTCCCTGGCTGTGTGGCCCCTGTTTGAAGTGTTTTTTTTTAGTTTAGTGCTGTACAGTATCACCTATGGATATCACGTGAAGTTCTTATGGTAAATTGTGACTTCCGGTCCTGTAGACACTCTTGCCCAGTTTTCAAGGCCTTTGCTAAAAGCGAGGCAGTACTAGGCAACCGCCTAGTGTACCACTAGCGGGCAAGAGGGGTTGCTATATTCCCCCCCAGAGGTCTTCAATCTGGGGGGTGGTCCCCTGGGGGGCCCATAAGTGATCTCAGGGGAGGCAGTCTTTGGCCAAGAGAAGCATCGTGTTTTGTTTTAAGTGTTAAAAGTATGAGCGGCAGTAGGCCACCTCGTAATGGGCCATCACTAACAACTTGTGTCATGTACACCCTGACTGGGAGTATGTGTAAGAAGCATTTGCAATGCAATAGGTCTTGCAATTATGAGCGTTTTGAGCTATTGGCATTGTAAATGACGATGCCTTTTTTTAAGTGTTTTTAAAACCGATAAATAAAAGGCATTGTCATTTACAATGCCAATAGCTTAAACTCTCGCAAATGCAAGACCTATTGCATTGTAAATGCGTGCTGTAAAATTTTAAAAAAGTGTTAGGAGAGAGCGTGTCCTGCAGGACAATGCTATTTGAGAAAATAGTGCTCGGAGGCTGTAATTAAACCCTTCTGAGCAACAACACACGTAAAAGGGGGTGTCGCCATGGGAGGTTACAAAATGAGACAAGGCGGTATAAAGGAGGGACTACTAAGCCTTTAAGTGGTCAATGACACAAGCCAATGAAAAATGTTGGCGGAGAGTGGGCGGAGCTTAAAGTCCCTCCCTCAGTTCAGAATGCCTCCCAGATCAGCTCATGCGCTGCCTGGCACGACCTAAAAAGGGGTAACAGAGCTTAACTGCAATGTTTAAATATGTTTCACCATATTTAAACATTGGCAATTTAGCAAAATAATTGTGAAAAAATTGAGGGGGGCCTGAGTATTTTTTTTTACAAGGGCGGGGAGTGGCACAGCATTAAGAAGTTTGAAGACCACTGCTCTAGAGGATAAAATATAGTGCCAAACGCCCCCTTGTTCTTCATATAACTTTAACGTTGTTAAGTCTTTTGTAAATAGGAGCTCTGATTGGAGAATTGGATACCTCCATTTTATTGGAGAGTTGTTACTGTACTTTAAAGACCAAATTTTGGTTTGTACTTACATGTGATAATTGGAATCCATGGGTATTAATTGAAAATATTTCAGTGATTAATGTGTCAATGGTAAGTACAGTGTTGTGTGCAAAATGAATGCAGTTCGCAAACCACCTATCTCTAAAAAAAAAAAAAAAAAGACACCATTTATATTTCACATAAGAGGGTTATATGTTTTATACCAATAGCACTTTCTGGAAAAGAATTTACGTATTTTATATCTAGCAGCTAAGGGTGATAGCCAAACAGAGTGAGCCCTGAGAGCCCTTTCTGATGGGGTGCAGTGAGAGGAGACTGTCCTAGTGTTAATCCTAAGAATCTATAGATAAAAAAGTGTGAATTAGTTTACACTTGTATCTCCCTAACATGCAAAACAGAAAAATTAAATTGCAATTAAAGTACATACATATTGTTTCAGAAACTTCATAATCATTCAGGGTAAAGGTGTATGTAAACAGCTGTTTCAGCTCCAATAATTAGTGAATGAGCCTTCTTCAGGACCAGCAATTCAGACTATTTATTAAGATGTTATTCATACGAGTGAAGAGATCAGATTTTAAATGAGAATATTCACTGCGATGACATAGCAACAGTGGAAAAGAAAAGCTGTTTACCAACATTGCTAGGTCCTAAAGGATTTCCAGGCTGCTCTGACAGGGCTCTCAGAGACCCCCTTAGTTAGAGTTGCTCTTGTGGCATGTGTGTGCTGGCATGATCTGTATTATGGACGAGGCTGTGCAAGTGTCTTACTCCCCCAATGGATAGCTATCTCACGTTTGGCAAGGAGCAATGTTATTTGCGACATATCCGCGCAGAGGTTTGGGTATGTCTCGCATATATCCCAATAATGCTATTAAGAGGGAGGGTGCTATCGTCGAATGGGTCATAAGAATAAGGGTGTGAATACTTCTCTCCAGTATGATGCAGCTTTACTGCATGTCCATGTCACGTGTGCATAGTCGGCCACCAAGCGGCTGCATTTTGGGCAATCATGTGATTGGGTAGGGTCCTGTTGGGCTGATTTAGCAGGCGTAACATATGCCCTGCGTAGGAATTTGTAAAGAATGATCTTATGTCTACGATTGAAGGAGACGAGGCGTGTCGGCCTGCAGTGGGTATACCATACCTCATCAGTCAAGGGCTGACCTGAATCGGCCTCCCAAGCAGTCGGCATCTTGGAGTCTCGGGCCGGAATACGGTTTGAACTAGTGTGGTATCTTTTGGAAATGAGTCCGTTCCTGTCCGTGTTGGAGATCACCAGTGTCAGTGGTAGAAATTTGTCAGGTGCCAGTAGGTAGGATTGGATCTGCGCCCAATGTGCGCCCTGGAGGTCTTGCAGTCTAGAGTGATCCCTGTAAGGGGCATTCTGAAACCGTATGTCTTCTGTTCTGGAGCATACATGTCCGTCAGGGAAAAGATCACCAAAGGTGTGCAAGTCATACTTTGACAATATACATTGGACTAAGCGTTCGTGTGTGGTAGGGATCCAGGGATTGTCAGCTAGGGCAATCGCAGTGGAGTATATCAACCGACCGTCAAGTATATGTGCTGGTCTCTTCCAGGCCCAGCTAGCCGTGGGTAGTGTCTGTATTTTGTGCGGGTCGAACGGAAGACCTGCCGGTAATTACGTTTTCAGTGGTGTTGGGGCTGCAGGATCCATTTCGGTCAGTGCAAATAACATAACATGTGTATTTGTAAAGCGCACATTCACCCAAGGGTATCTTGGCGCTAAATAACAGATGTTTAGTGCTGCAGGAGGAGCACGTGGGAACACATTCAGAGGACGGACTTGGGATCTTTTAACTTGCATTTCATTAAAAAAAAAAAAAAGTGGTAAACACAATAAGAAAATTATGAAAGAAAAGGACTTCGTGAATATAGCATCCGCACAAATTCTAAATAAAAATACCTGGTTGGCGTTTAAAAATATACATTTGCACAAAGCGATTTTTCTTTTTTTGTCAGGTTCATTGGGCGCCTGAGAGCCAGACATTTCCAGTCACTTTGGTTATTAAAAATGAAGGCCACAGTTAATCACTAGCTTTCCCCCCCCCCCCCATCAGCCTCCTGGAGGGCAGCTTCTGAAGGAATGTAGCAACAGCACAAAACAGATGTCATGCTAATAGTATTTATTGGCAGAAGCATTGCACATAAGCAGAAGCTGCCATGAGTGATCCTGTGAAAAAGGAGGCTGCAGGTGTGATTATGAAAAAAGCCCCAAGTGAAGAAGCGCCCCTCCTGACTGGTGAGAGACGATCCTTTTGAAGTGCATGTGTGGTGTTGGCAGCTCCTGCTCTGTCTGAGCTTTTTGTAAGTATTTTAATAGCAGACACCGGTAAAACAAAAAAGCCACATGCCCAGAGGATGATGTCGGCTGTGAATAAAACTATGAATCAATGACAAAGCCCAGACTGAACTCATGAAAGAATGCGGTTACAGGAAGAGACCATGTGTGGTGGGCCATGTGTTCTGATTTGCATAATTATGCGTCCCACGAGGCATCACTACAGTGCGTCTTTGTTCACATTACTTCCCTTGCCCATTGTATTTTTTTAAAATATTCTGTGGTAATGAATACATGTCTGGGGCACAAGTTTCAGCATTTTCAGCAAATTAGTGGTTAATGAGAAGAAACAGAATGAAACTACTGATGTCCACGTGGGCTGCAGTTATGGGGTGGCACTGTGTGACAAGGACTGTCACAATTGACAGCAGTACCATGATTGGCTTAGTTCTCTGATACAGGGGCTATGACCCACTTTATCTTACTGACTAAAGGGCCGTTCAGAAAAATAACAGTGTGTGTGAGGTATGAGGCACTTTCACGCTCGAATTGTATATTCACTCTACTTTGGAGTAACTGCTTGATACAGTACCAATTAACAAGTCATATCTTAAGAATTTTTCATTTTCTACTCAATTTATGATTGATTGTTTTAACATTTTGCTTACCGTTCCCACAGTCAATCATGCATGAGGTTAAGGTTTTTAAGAATATGTGGAAACATTGCTAAAGAATGAGAATGGATTTTTTTTCTTTTAAACTAAAGAAAAACTAAACTAGTTGGAAAGAAATAGGAGCTATATATGCACATTTGGGGTGGGAAATGCCGCTGAGGATGTTTGCGAATAGCTGAAAAAGTCTAGCTTTGTGTATGTTCCGAACAACCCTTTGGACCCTCTGAACTTGTACTCTGAGCCCCCATTTCCCACGCCCTTAGCTCGCGTTGCAAAGGAGGAACGTGGCTGGTAGGACACCGTCTCGTATGAAATTTACAGTCGCAAATTCCATATCCCTGCTATGAAACCGGATATACGAATTCCTTCCGACTTTGATTTTTCCAAATCTGGCCACCTCATGATATTCGAAAGAAGTTTTATAAATCTGTTCTAAAACCAACCCTCTCAGTAGTCTGTTTTCTTTAAAGCTGCATGTTTAAACAGATTTTTTTTTTCCCAGTGTCAAAAATCCCCTGTAAAATTGAAGTGAATCTGGTGTGAAGCATCTACATTCCTGAATTGTCATCTGCTGCCCACTGGATGTGTTTTGAAACATTTTTTTGTGGTGTGTGGTATTTTGGAATTTCAGCCCAAACTGACCGACTTGGTAGGATGTGTCAGACCATGCACAGATAAAGCACCTTTTTTTTTTTTCATGTGTGTTCATGCATGTCATAAGCTATTCATGCAAGATCCTAACACCAACATTTTTTTCACCAAATAGGGGGGTAACAGCGTACCAGTGGTAGGTGTGGTGTAAGAGACCTGATTTGGTTTTGATTCAAAAGTGATTTATAAAGTGCTGCACACATGTAGGCATCTAAGTGCTGATAGTCACCTCAGAAACGTATTTATTCCCTTTATTATTATTATTGCTTTAATTTTTTTCTGAAATGACAGTAGTTATTTGAGCACATCCCATCCTGCAATTTATTCTACATGCTTAGCAAGGGGTCATATATACATTACTCCGGGAATGAGAGTTGGGGGATGAAGGAGGGGGGATAAGAGGCCCTATTCACAATGCCATTGGCTCTCGTAAATCATGTTTACACCCTCAAGTGACAGGATTTACAGCTGCTAGATGTTCACAGAAGGTATCCTATCGCTGCGTAAAGCTAAGCAGGAGTAAGTCAAGCCATAGGAAGTGGGAGGATGAAGGAGTGGTTTGCTTTCTGAGTTTGCGAACATTCGCAAAATACTAAAAGACCCTTTTACACTGTTGAAATTGACAGAAATTTGCTCCTACGAAGAGCTGAAATAAATTCTTTCCAAGGTGGGAAGTGCAGGAGAACATGCCCAAACTTGGTGGGTGTTTAGTGGAAAGGATTTCTCCATTGAAAAAGTGATTTTGCCACTGAGGAAAAAAGTATAGTTGCTCATTAGAGTTGCCTTCCCCCTGGGAGGAATTGTATTTTGCACACAAAGCTGTATTTGACATGGAAAGAAGCAACTGGCTGAACTTTCCAGGTTTACTATTGGTAATAGCCAGGGTTTTGAGTTTTAGACAACCCTCCTCCTCCCCCCCCCCCTTATGGAAATACTATCTGACCAGTATTTGTGTGCTATATTAAACTAATGTGATATAGGTGTTTGTGCTTCCAAAAATCTGCTCTGGTGGAATTTCCAGTGATTCTACGTGCATCTTAGAACTGGTACCTCCTATTTGAGATACTCTCTCTGCAGTAAATTAAAGCACTTTACTCCCTTGTGAAACTAGGCTCAAGCTATATAATAGACCCAAAATAAAAAGCAAATGGAAAATTCGAAGTAAAAGGATGGAACTACCTTATGGTGCAGTGAAGTGACTTTCACAATGTGACTTTCACACTGAGACTTTGTCCTTCGAGCAAAAACCCAGCACATTTTGTAAAATGTAAGAATATTGCCAATTTATGAGCAAAATGTAATTGCCGATAATTCAGTTTTAGCTTGTTTCTCTGTTGAATCGCCTAGTTAAAGCTGTGTGGATGCAACACACACATCCCAACACATGAGCCACACGTCAGATTGTGACAGCGCTTCCATGATTTAACAGTGGAAATCATTACTGTAAATTGGATTATCAGGGAAAAGCCCACTCACTTGCTTCTAAGGGTTGCGATGATTTATAGATATTTAATCTGGAAGTCTTCATTTATAATTTAAGTGCCCGTTTAATGGATTCTCCAGCATATTGTTGCCTCAAGGGCATCCAGCGAAGACAGCAATCCAACTTAACATTTGGACTCTCCGCATCAGTCCCCGGAGGCCCTTAGAAGCTGCAAGATGGTGTCTCTTGCTTGCTGCCAATGTATAATCAATATTTGGTCATGATTGCGTGTCTGCTGTTGCAGACAATCTCGCACAATTCCATATTTCATGACGGCTGATTGGTGGCTTGCTGTCAAGCCTTGCACTGTTTTGTAAATTTCTCATTGGATGAAGCATGCAGTTCCCGAATGCGTAGAGTGGCCAATCGCAGACATTTTAGTGTTGTGGGACGTCCGTGGCATCGCGGTTCAGATGGGGCCTGTGGCCCCAGCTCTATTTGTTGTCACGTCTTCCCCGCTGTGCTCCACGACTGAAGCTGTTAATGTGCCAAGAGGCAGCACAGAAGAAAAAGCATTTGCAATGCAATAGGTCTCACATTTGCGAGAGTTTAAGCTATTGGCATTGTAAGCGACAAAGCCTTTTATTTCTCTGTTTTGATAATTAACATAAATTAAAGGCATTGTCATTTGCAATGCCAATAGCTCAAACTCTTGTAAACGCTTGACCTATTTCATTTCAAAGAAGCGGCTGCCATTGTCCCGGGCTGCTTGAAAAGTGAAAGCACGAATGGCGCGCTGAATGTTGCAGGAAAGCATGGCATGTCGTGCCTGCAGTAGCAGAAACTCATTAAAGAAAATAGTGCTTACACACTAAATAAGACATACCGTGTAACAACAGAAGTAAAAGGGCCAGTCCTCATGGGAGGTTACAAATGAAGACAACTAAGGAGGGGCTAACAAGCCTATTAACGAATCAGATCGGGGAGAGGAGTTGGCCTAACGGCAGGGTGGCCGACCTTGAATCTGGGGAACTGGGTTCGAGTCTCGGCAATGACGCTGAGCATCCTGTGATTCTGGGCAAATCACTTAATCTCCCCATGCCTAACAAAAATGAATGTGTGTCCTCATGTAACGTAACTGGTGCTATGTAAAACGCTCTGATAACCCGATTCGGGTCAAGTTCGCGCTATATAAAACTCTCTAAAAAAAAAAAAAATCCAGCATTTACAAAGGACAATGACACAAGCCAATGACAAGTATGGGCGAAGAGTGGGCGGGACTTCAAGTACATACTCTAATACAGCACACCTCGCAGAGCAGCACATGCGCTGCCCAGGCTCGACCTAAAAACGATACTGCACATTGCCACACATGTTAATTTGTCCATCTACCATTCACTGAAAAGCAGTGTTTGAGACAATGCATAAGCCTACGTGTTTGCTTAAAATTTTCAAATCCGACTTTCTATGTATAGGTGTGTGTATATGGGTGTGCTTTCTCGCTGTCTCTCTCTCTCTCTCATATAAACATCTGGACACCTCACCACACAGTCAGATTAAAACATGTTCATTAAAGCTCTGTGTGTATATATATATATGCTTTTTTTTAACTAAAAAAACTAAAGGTTAAAGTGACGTCTTAGATTTATAAGTCAGTGACAGCATTGATGTTTTGAAATTTAAAAAACTGGAACTCACCAGTTATATTTAGTAGAGCTAACTATAACTTGTGCCCCTGCCCTGCATTGCTTATGACCTCACATATTACATCACTCATACTCATGATATGTTCTATTACTGCTGACACCTCAAATGACATAATTGATGACATCACTGAAGACATCATCCAAGCTTCTTTTGCACTAATTTTTCTATAAACACATATGGCATTAGAGGTCTGAAATTAAGGAAAAAAATTGATCATAATAATATGAATCATCATTAATGGCATCATAATATATACTACCCCTTAGGTCATGGGTACTCACAAACTTTCTCTCTGGGGCCAAATTTACAGTGTGGTTTGTGGCTGAGGGCTGCACCGGTGGGGGCGGGGTCAGTGGGGGAGGGGGCGGGGCTAGAGGGGTAAATAAAAACTGTGACCGCACACATGCCCCTGCAGAGGACGCATTCATCCACTGAGCCACCAGACCTGACTTACACACATCTCTCTCTCTCCATATCTCCCTCCCTCTGTCTCCCTCTCCCTCTGTCTCCCTCTAGCTCTGTCCGTCTCCCTCTGTCTCCCTCCCTCTGTCTCCCTCTCTGTCTCCCTCTCTGTCTCCCTCTCTCTCCCTCTGTCTGTCTCCCTCTGTCTCTCTGTCTCCCCTCTCTCTGTCTCCCCTCTCTCTGTCTCCCCTCTCTCTGTCTCCCTCTCCCTCTCTCCCTCTGTCTCCCTCCACCTCTCCCTCCCTCTCTTTGTCTCCCTCTCCATCTCTCTCTGTCCCTGTCTCTGCCTCTGTCTGTCCCTGTCTCTGCGTCTGTCTGTCCCTGCCTCTGTCTGTCCCTGCCTCTGTCGGTCTGTCCCTGCCTCTGTCTGTCCCTGCCTCTGTCTGTCCCTGTCTCTATCTCTGCCTGTCCCTGTCTCCATCTGTCACTGCCTCTATCTGTCTCTATCTGTCTCTCTGCCTCTATCTGTCTCTGTCAAACAGGAAGCTTCCCAAAAGGCCTGTTTAAAAGTCAGCGGTGAAAGCGCTTACAGTTGACATTTAAAGGGCCTTTTGGGAAGCTTTCAGAAGGTGCCCTGAGGTCACAGAGGCCGGCAGTAAACACCGAAGATGGCTGCATTCACTACGTATGCTTCTGCAGTCATCTTCTGTGTTTACTGCCGGCCGTGGAAACTGCAAGGCAAGGTCCGCGGGCCACCAATGTAGGCCTGCCGGGCCGCTCTGAGTACCTACGCCTTAGGTGAATCAAGCTTGTGGTATGTGCAACGTTGACCCTATATCATATACTTCATGCATAGCCGAGTTCATGTTGACTATCAACCACGGATAGAAGAGTAACCTGTACTGGATATGGTGTTCAATCTGTTTACAACTATTTAGGGAAAACCAAGTTCCTCCAGATACTCAAGCTCTGTCACATAACTAATGCGCTACTACGGACAGTCTTTACTTATATCAAACCCCTCACAGTCACCGAACCTACACTGAGAAATGAAGTGGATACGAATAGAAAAGTTGGTATTGTAAGCAGTGTTTATTATATGGCAAGAATTTTCGCTGTACCACACTGTTTGCAGAGACTGAAACTCTCATGAGAAATACACCAGAGAGTATTAAAAGTTATGCAATAAAAACAGTGTACACTACAAAACTTGTCCAAAGAGAGATTATTCACTTAAAATAACCACGGTCTAAAGGTGCTAAAGATCATACTACCTGCAGCCTTCATACTGTGGTGAAAACTGTACAGACAACCCATCTTCTGAAGCAAAATAAGCATATGTACATAGGTTAGTACCTGGTGCACACAGTCTTCTATGTGAAGTAGAAATTGTCAGGCTGAGGCGATTCTGTCTAATAACTCAAGGCTGCTTACAATACTTAGTATGTAGCATCTTTGCCCAGTTGGAAACTTTTTCTGCAAAGTCAAAAAACTTGTGTGGAATATGCTGAACACAAGTCATCAACTGTCACCTACACACAGAGTTACTCTTCAATACAAAGAGATAACCTGTTCAATACCTCAACACACCTTTGGTGGTTTGGATTGGGAGCACATGCATTTTGTAAACACCATTTAGCTGCCCAAGGCCTGTATAACATTACGTAGAAAAGTAACATGGTAGTTAACCGCCACTATGTAAACTATAAAACAAACTAACACACTCAATGGATGATGTCAACACTGATGTCATGTTGCGGGCCAGCCAATCAAAGCACGAGCTCCCCCCCCGAGCCTCTAACTCCTGCGGAAGTGCAATGGCTGACTGGAAAAGAAAATCCCCCTCAACCAATCAGATTGATCCATTTTTGAATTTGCATGACTGCTGGACTCTCACAAACCCGACCGTTCCAATATATAAATGTTTTTGAATCAAAATTTCTCAAAAACTACTGAACTTATTTATACCAAATCACAAAAAGCAATCTTTCTGGACCAAGATCTAGCTTCCTTTCCAAATTGGATGTAATTCAGTTTGGCAGTTTCTGTTAGTATTGCGTCCCAAAACATTTCGGGAAAATGCATGGGGAACATTATGGAAACCAACTGCCAGTTAGTGGGTAACTCTAAAGAACAAACAAACAGACAACAAACATACACACACATGCTCTCTCTCTCTCGTTACAGTTAGGTCTGGTAATAATATCTTACCGAACGTTTAAAAAACCTGAAATTTACTGAAAAAAACAAAGGTTAAAGTGACATAGTTAGGTGAAAATGTCTGTTAAAACAATGTTTGACACTCTAAAAAAAACACTGAAATTCATCATTTATAGTTAACTGAAGTAACGATAACTCACGCCCTCACCAGGCTCAGTGTTATCATCAATGATGTTATTTCAGTTGTTGATCAATGATGTCATAGAACATGTAATGAGTGTTGTAATATGGGAGATCATAAGCAGTGCATGAGGAGGGCGTGAGTTATAGTTAAGCGAGTCCCCGAGTTCTAAAATGGCTGCCAAACATCTTTATTGAGGTTAGGCAGCCAATCAGATCTTACCTGTTGATCTGTTCGGGCCATGGTACTACTGCGTCTGTCTATCTGTCTATCTACATACACACAAATCTCAAACCTTAATTTCTCCAAAACTCTTGAAGGAATTTACACCAAGTCACAAAAAAATCACGCCTTCTGAGTTAAGCTCTAGCTTCCTGCAAAATTTGGTTAATTCTGTTCAGCAGTTTTGTCTGTATCGCTGTTACATTTTCCTATGGAAAACTGTAGGGTATGGTTATGCAGCTGTCAGATTGCACCAGATATTTTTAAATCTGCACAGACAAAAACACGCTTATACTCTCCCCCTCTCTATTGTGAAAGCCTTAAAAAATGTTGGTTAATTTCACAAAATCTTGTGTTTTCGCTTACTTAGTGCCCCGGCCGAATTTGCATTCCTCTCCCTTTCCACTTCCCCGTAAGCCCCGCTCATGCGCCTTAGCATTAAATGCCAGCGTGATTGTTGGAAAATCTGAAGCTCACATCCCCAGTCTCACCGACCAATCCACGCCCCTGTCTCCACTGTAACCAGTAACAACACTTCTTGAAAAACGACCCGTTTAATGTAGCAAATAAAACGGGCCACGGGAGAGCCCTCTTGTTCCTGTTCATGTGACCAAGACTGGGCCCCACCAGTGATTAGATGAACCTTGACCCCATGGTTGACATTCGCACACAGGTCCATGTATCTGGGATCCGGGCACGACCATACATGCCAACCCTCCCGATTCAGGTGGACGACTACCGATTTCAAGGCTGCTTTCCCGATTCCTGCATGCAGAAACCCGATTTATCGGCGGGTTTCAGACGGCAGGGGCTGGACTTGTGTGACTCGGATTATGCACCAACAGTAACCTGCTCCTGCTTGCAAGAACACAACATTTTTGTCACGCATTCTTCGTCTGACATAGAAATTTCTCTGTGCTCCTGACAAGTTTGGAAAAACCGTATATTTTAATTATTTCTGATATCCAATCCTGCAGCAGCACACTTGCAAGTCTCATACACGCCGATAGACCCGATGCAGGCCGCAATAGACGTCAATGGGAGAAATGCATTCTCCCGATTATTATGCTTTTTAATCTCCCACTTTCCTCTTCCAAAATGTTGGCATGTATGCACGACTTGTGGTGGATTCACTTTGTTGGCACTGTGTCAGTGGAAGTATAGGCGAGACAGCCCCAGAGGACTCTCACACTGGGACCAGGGGGTAAGTAACAGGAGCTGTGGTAGGCTTGTGAAATAACGGTACCCTGTGTAGACATTCCACACTTGTGGTTTCTTGTTATCTGCTTTCTGATTGGTGGTTGTCGCCCACAGTAGCGCTCCGCCACTTTCCAGGCCAGACGCAACTCCCTGAGGGCGGCGCCGTAACAGGTTGCGTGTTCTTGTGAAGCCGCTCTCTTACCTGGCGCTCTTGAGTGCCTTCTTCCCCTGACAGTAAAAAAACAGGTTATTTGTGCCTTCTTCTGAGAGAGACTTTCAGATTTCAAGCCTGAATGGAAGGGGGAACTGAAATGGAAAACAAACGTCAACTGGGGATCCATCGAGGCAGAGGAGCTGCAGCGAAGCCGGCCTATTGCTTCTAAAATACTATCGGACCCTTCTGTGGGTCCTGGCGCAGTGTAGTCAGTTGCATTTTGCAGTGCTTAATTTGTGAAACAAAATATATATGTAAGGGCACGAAGTTTTTAATAGGAGCCTGCGGCCAACGCTGCTGAATGCCACAGCTTGCCTGGTCTTGCATTTATTCCACCTCATGCCTCTTACTTCCACCACCCTACTCACCTGCAATTCCTGTCTCTATCTCACTCTTTCAGATTTATTTCCATTCCTGTTGACTTCTCTGAAACTTTTTTTTCTCTTTCTCCTTTTTTTTGTTTTTCTGCTTCTCTGTCTCTTGCTCTGTGTCAAACTTTGCTGTTTTCCACTTATGTCCCAGTCTATTGGCTACTTAATTGTGCAGTTTTGGATGCCAAAAATTCCTTTTTGGGACTTGACTCCCCGCAGTCTAGATCAGCCATGCAGCTGAGGCTTAATCCAGGAGATGATGAGGGTTTGAAGCTCATAAATAGTACAGAACAAAGCAATAACTCTCAATAAATGGTGCTGTCCAGTCAGCGCTTTAAAAGTATTACAAGCAAAATGTAGAACAGCAATAAAACAGAACCAGAGAAAACAAACACTGTCAAAGCCAACAGATCTGTGTTTAATGTGCCAATACATTCAGCACAAGCCCATTAAAGCCAGGCAAGAAGCAAAACTGTACTTAAGGCTCGTTATTTGTAAAATAGTTCCTTATGTAGTTCAGTGCCAGCACTTGAGTGGCGGTGGAAGGATACACACAAACCGCCAACAGCATTAGGTAAGAGATGAATACTCCACTAGGCATAGCCATCATCTGATTGAGAAAGTTTCAAGCGAATGGCTGAAAGAGGTTGCTCAAATATTGGCTGAAAGGGGCGGACCCAAAGCCCACTCTGTATGCTGTAAGCAACAGGCCTTTTGACAGCATCGGGAACCCCACCCACCTTCCCCTTCCCATCATCCCTACCCTCTTTTTCGCCCGAAAGCTAGTTTGTGGTGCTGCTCCTGACAACACGTGCCGCACATGGAGATTAGGGGAGACAGCGTTTACAACGCTGGCAATACCACGCAGGTACATAACGCAGTCGTTATAACGACCGCGTTGTTGCCACGCGTGCCTTTACATCGCAAGACGTTTCAACAACTTGCTCTAGGTGGTGTGCAACACCAGGGAATGTGTTGGATTTTAAGTCCAACACCTTCCCTGCTGTTGCGCTTACTGGAGTAGGAATAGTAATTTATACCATTCCTAAGTCCAACGTGCCACCCAGCGCAAGTCGTTGAAACGACTTGCGATGTAATGCCAAGTGTTGTAACGACTGTGTTGTTACTTACCGTGCGGTAAAAGCACGCGTTGTAACGTCATACATTCGGAGGTTACATATGGCTCCCGTTTTACATGTATGCATTGCTATCTTTATTGGTTGTTTATGATATTTTGGAATGCTGAGACTCACAGTATGATGACCAGTATCGGGTACTACACATGGTAGTGCTGTACAAAACGTAATAAAAGTGTGTTTTAAAAAACCCCCACAAAAGTCGGGCCTTTTGACAGCAAAATTCATGCTTCAAAAAACATACGGTCCTGCCCTTTCCAGGGCCGAGATACTACTCCAAACAGTTTTATAACTCACACATATACGGTAGGTATTGTACTCCAGCCTACTGGAATTATACGACTCTGGCTGCAGTTTTCCACATAATTCTGGATTTACTACACTTGCTACATAATCCACCGTCTACCGCTTAATTTGCAGATTTCGCCAATAAATTATTTTGTTTCTAGCCCACAGGGAAGGCAAGTTATTTAGAAAGGTACCAGATGTGGTGCTGCGCAGCGACAGAAGCGATGCAAAGTTTACCTGATCACCTTTCACTTTCTGAGTGCTTTATTCAGGTGTTACACTAGTATTGAGGTCAAGATTTTGCCCAAACTCTATTAATGCGTATTAAAATTACAAAATTGTGTAATAATACTCCTTGTGGCGCATAATTTTTCTTTTTTGATGCTTTATTTAGTAGACCTTGTTGCCTAATGTGGCCCTCTTATCTCATTATCCCTGTGGCCTTGACTATACTTTCAATACCATGGAAGTCTTTGGGTGTCAGTCCTCTTTCTGTGGCTTTGTCCCCAGACAATGGAACACAATATGTGAGGGATGCTCTGTAACCTCTCTCCTTTATCCTAGTTGTATAGGGCCCTGGATTGCGGGGTGACAACTAAGCCGGTTAGAGCCCAGGCAAGAATCAGCCCAAATTATCACAACGCACAAAAATGTTTTGAACACTCCAAAACTCAATACCCATTGGGTGATCTGAAATTCTCATTCACAGAAAAACCAACATTAAATTCTACTGGTTAAGTCAAACACCCAGCTGGAATTAGCACTGAACACAATTGGACACCAACTACCAGTTGCGTCAGATCACTTGGAATGTTCTCCCTTTCTGTTCAGCAGCTGTCCAAATCTCGCTGGATCTGCATTTGGACCCAGTAGGAACCATATGTAACTGGTTAATTGGAATGTCCACCCTAGGAGTTCCTATAGTGCCTTTGCAGATGTCATTGCTAGGGTTAATGAATAGCTCGCCTTTTGGGGGCCTGTTCTTTGCATTTAGCAGTCATCTATTATATCACTGGGGGGTGGGGTGCAGCCCCGCACAGACAGCTCATGACCCGGAGGTGGGGCCAGCCGAGTCTCTCGTGGGGACAGGAATGTGCACTCCTGCCCAGCTGGCCGCCAGCCTCTCTGGCTGTACACAATCTTTCTACCACATGGAGATGTCGGGTCAGCCCTCGCGGTTTCCATGTTCCCTTAATTCTTTCTGGCAGCTTTTGAAGCCAAGATTCCAAGCTAACCTCATCACAACTAGAAGCATGTGCACGGTCATGTAGAGAAAATCTTCAATCGTGTGCCGAAACTTCACTGTCAGGGTGATAACTTAATGCCTCAATTTGCATTTATTTCTTAAGAGCTCTCTATATATATAGATAGATAGATAGATAGATAGACATACACACACACACTTTTTCCAGTTAAACCAAGTTAAAGGGAGTTTTGGTTAACATTTCAAACTGTTTCATTTCGCCATGTATGGTTAGCTCCAGACTTTATCGCTTGGGCAAGAGCCGCGCAAGCCGTAAATCGCACTCTAAGTGCAATGGACTCCAGATATAAACCAGGTTACATGTCAGTTTATCTTGTCGTAGCAAGGAAACCTTTGTCAGTTCTCCATTCATTATTTATAGTTGACTGATCATCGATGTGTCCTTTCCTGAAGTTGCGCTTCAGCCAGGTGGTACTTGCCACACCTCCTTTCCTCAATTTGATAAACGCGCCCTCTCTATAAATGTCCACAAGATTTATTCTGATGTATTCAGTCAAATCTTTTATGTGCCAAACACATGGCCTTGCACCGGGCAACAAGATGTACTGTACAGCTTAAAATGGCTTTTTTGACTCCGGTCCACTGTATGTAAGATTAGGTCATGATGATGCTCTGAAAATCTGGAATGGCCCCTGCTTCAGGGTGTCATACTTTTTTTATGCGAAAAACAACTTTAGACCATAGAGACAAAAAACTTGTGAAATTATGGAGTGCAAAAATGAAAAGTATGCTTGCGTGTTCCTTGATTTCCACTCATGACTTGTAGATAGCATGCAGTTCACAAGTTTGAATCCTGGTAAGGCCAATTTAGCCTTTCATCCTTCTGAGGTCAGTGAGTTCAGTACCATTAAACTGGGTTTTAGTAGTAACTTTATATTACAAGGCATAGAAACAGCAGAAGTGTGGTACAAAAAGCTACCTAAATTCTAATTTGTATTGTCCATAGTTTATAACTATTTTTGTACAGACATTTGTTTCAGGCGTATTCTGTGCATATGAAGGAGACAGAAGGCCAAGTTCCTTTATAAGGTCATGAAACTCAGAAGTTACTTTTAATGTATGGCAGAAGGTATTTTATAGCTTATAATACAAAGTCATACCATCACACTTCCCATAAACCGCGTACATCCTTGTTGTCTTGTGCTATCAAATAAAGAGATAGTATGGCTGCAGGCATGAAGAATAACACTTTAATCAGTAGTGCAAAATTAAACACCCCAAAAAGCAGTTAGTAATCTGCTGCAAAAATAAATTAGAATCAGCCTAATGTAGATCGGGGGGGAAAAGTAAAAAGTTGTAAATGGGTAGAAACATGCAACAAAGATTCTATACTACCTGTAATCACCCATAAAATGCAAAAAATAAAAAATAAATTGTTATGATGGCTCATTTCACGCTGATCAAGGTTTACTTTAGAAAAACGGACCAGAAGACCAATCTTGTGGTCATTGTTTGAACTGCAGCTGTAATAATGCTGCGTGGCCGCCCTTTGACCTTGGTTGCTGGGTCAGGCAGTGGGTATTATGGTGTCACAACTCAACTGTAATAACTTAATGTAGTTCACCAGATGCATCATTTCGGTGTCTAGAGATACAACAACTCGTCTGTACTAGGACAATTAGAAACGGGCGCTTTCAAAAGTATTTCATGCTCCTATGCAATATAGCTCCCTATGGATTATAGCTCCCTATGTTTTATAGCCCCCCCCCCCATGTGTTATAGCCCCCACCCCTGAATTCCCACCAAGCCCCGCAGTATTTCATAAATATCGTATACAGTTAACCGGAAAACTATCAGAATAATATTAAGGTTTGCGGTTTTGAAATGCGTCCTGGCAGGGCGAGAGAGTTGAAGCACATCACGGGACTGAGCGCTTCCAGGAATAATGATTAAGCAGTACAGCGCGGGGGTGGGGCGTAAGGGGCGGGGTGAGGGATTTGCGGTTTGAAGGTTTTCTTTGAAAGAGGATTGATAAATGCTCTCCACGCAGGGCATGTGGGGGCGGAAACAAGGGGGGGGGGGGGGGGGCGGGCTGTTAGACTGTGAAACATGGAGGCAGACTTCCGTTCTAAGTGTAGCGCCTAAGAAGGCGGGCGTTGCAGATGTGGCCGAACGCTGCAGTGTAGCCCAGATTTCGTCATAATGATGGAGTCTTAACATGTGTCCGCCCACTTCACAGCTGGCAGTGAGAGATGGATGTGGCCAGCTGCGGCCACCCCCGTCTTGAGAGAGCTGCTCTGGTATCTGAACCTCGGCTCTGAATGTTGCTGAATTTATGTAAATGTGTTACTGTAGCGCTGCTTGCTAACCTGGCAGAACGGCGACTACCGCAGCGCTACAAATGGAAATAACGTATTTACAATCCAAGAACACACTGCCCCGACCAACTGTAAGACATCACCTCCCAACACCTTTTTTGGGCTCTGCTACCCAGCTAAAGTGGTCGATGCTTAATTGCTGGGCACGCCAGCCTCAGTTTAAACAAGCATTGGCATAGCCAATAGGTCTCGCTTTTGGGACATTATAAGTGTTTAGCCATGCAACAGTTGATGTTGTTGCACCAAGGATATTGTGCTGCATAACTAAATTCTTATAAGGTCCCAAAAGTGAGACCTATTGGCTATGCCAATGCTTGTTTTTATTGTGAGCATAAAGGTAACCACATTTAGGTGTCAGTATGTTTTTTACTATTTTATTTTGTGGCATTTGCCTGCATTTAAAAAAATGCTATTAAACCAGAGAAGGCCAGAACTATTAGTGTTGCCAATGCTTGACTATTAGTGTTGCCAATGCTTGTTGATAAATGCTATGTAGCTAACTTGCAATCAATTCGGTGTTGTAACTTGTTACAAATACAGCTCGTTTTTCAATGAAAGGGTTTCATAATAAAAAAATGTGTTGGGCTGGAGTTAAAAAAAAAACACAAACTAAAATAAAAAGACATAAGTTACAACTGACACTAAGACAAACAGGGGGTTACACTAGACGAGTTCCTGGTCCCCTACGAACCCCCGTGAACAGAACTAGAACAGAACTAGAGAGGGCCAGAAAGCCGCAGATACGACCCCTCAAATGACCCCCTCACAAGACCAAACTGACCCACAAGGCCATAACCTTCTTGTACACTATTTTTTGTTTTCTTTCTTCTCGCTTCCCTCTTGTTTGCTCTCTAGCAATCCCCGGCTCACACACTCTTTGCTCTTAACAAGACAGTGGATAGGGGGGCAACCAAACATGTATACCATGTACCTGTATTTTTTGACAAAGTCAGCCAGTTGGGCTGCCACCCTGTAACGAAATAGCGATGATAATTGTATATATAAAAACCAATAAAAAGATATTGAAACTAAAATCCTGCCAAGGCAGTTAGGAAAATGGTCTCCATTGAATCCCACTGAACCAATTACAGCACAAACCGAACAACCTTGAGACCTCAAAGCCACTAAAACAAGCATTGGCATAGCCGATAGGTCTCACCTTTGGGACCTTATAAGTGTTTAGCCATGCAACAGTTGCATAACTAAACACTTATAAGGTCCCAAAAGCGAGACCTATTGGCTATGCCAATGCTTGTTTTAACTGCTGCAATCTATTGAAGCCTCACGGAAAATATCAAAGCGTTCGCGAAAGTGATCGCAATCAAACATCAAAGCGGCCGTGAAAGTGAAAGTAATTGCGGTAAAGCGCGGCGCGCGCGCCCGCGCACCTGCACTGTAGCTCTAGGCTGGCCTGGTAGCACTTTTTGGAGCCCTCACAAAATGTCTCGCCAGACCAGCGCATGCGCTGGCTCAGGCGAGACCTAAAAACTAGAAGGTATATAAGGGAGACAGGAGGTTGTTGTAGCGCAAGGAGGAGTGACTTAATAATGAGCATTGAGAAGAGGAGACTTCCTTCCTTCCAATCCATAACAAAATAACCGGGGGCTTGGCAGAGATATACAATCTGAGGGTAAGAGAGGTTTTATACATGGATGCATCATATTATGTTCTTGAAATTCTTATTGTTTGAGACCACCCCTCAGAAAAAAGAATAATCGCATAGCAAAAGGGTTGTTTCACCTGAGAATCTGTAGTATACATAACGTGAATGTATTAACTGTATCGCTGATATTTCTGCGAGGCGTTGAAGATACACTAGGGAATTTTGGTAGACCAAGGTTGTGTGGTAGCCAAGGGAGTTCAACCATCAAAATGGACAATATGAAAATGTGAATAAATAAAATATTACAGTCTACAGCAGTCCCAACTCAATCGGATTGTCTTCCCAAACTATTATAGGGCAATACAAAAATGTAAAGCTTATGTAGAGGCATAAATAAGGGTGCGCCTTATCTCATTGTCATATGTTATTTTATATGAGGTTTGCTTAGTGCTTATGCTGCCCAATGACTGCTTCCATTTACAGAGGGTCACTTTAACAACAAAGTGGGACAGACTAATGCAAGGGTATGGCGGGAAGGTTACGCCTAAACATGGGCACATGGTTCATTCAGGGTGGGTAGGGTACAGATAGTTCAAGAGTCTGTGGAAGGTGCCTTTAATAGTCTGTTGAGAGCCGTGTTAGGTTCTCTGAAGGGGTACTGTAGATGTTTCCTAAAGATAAGGTGATGTGTACTAAAGGTGAGGGTATGTTTGGAAGTTCTTCCTGTTGGAGGACGAGATTAGGTGTGGATGAAATTTAGTTTTTTTTCTATGAGTAACAATTATGACTTTTGTGAAAATTATAAAAATGAAACAAAATATCTTGGAAGAGTTACGTGCCTGAAATTATACACTAAGTATGTCCTGGCGTTGTAAAATTCTTTGAGATACCTGTTCAGTGAACACGTTTAGTGCAGGGCATGCAGAAGTGGTAAACATCCAGTTGCAAAGTTTCTGCAGGACATTTTTTGCCAACAGTAAAAAATTACACGAAAAAAAAACATAACTGGGAGACAAAACAAAAACTAAGCAAAATAAAATCTATTCTTACACAAGATTTCATTCACATAAAAAAATGGTCTGGACCTATCCACAAGTAGCTAATGTTATGTTAGCTACCATTACACACATACTATGAACTGATTTGTCAAGGGACTGAAATGTCGAGTGCACCCTCTTCAGGGATTTCAAAATCATGGGCGGGAGATATCTGTGCACTCCTTACTATCTGCAATCCGTGTTTTATACACATCAAAGTTGCACTTGCATATCTTTGTGGTCCCTGTATTTGTAAAAGATACGCCGGATATGTGTTCATAAAACAGCTCTAATATTTGCAAACATTAATTTGCCAAGTACCTCTGAAATGCTGTAGAGTTTACATGAATGGTGGCTCCTCGGACAGCATCACCACAAAACCACAACTGCGACGTCAAACGTTATGCAGAATCCATTGTTTTTAAAACGTTCCTGAACATTCAACAGTCAGCCTGATCTCACATAGCACAGTCAACACGACACAGGCAGCCGTGGAAGGAAAAGAACATACAGGCAAGCTTCGGGTCAGAGACACTCATATCTCCAAATGTATCAAACCAGCCGGTCAGAAGGGCGAGGCCATTGCTAGCAGGTATTAAGAGCCTGTGGCGGAGTTCTCAGTTGGAAGCATTTATAGCAAAATGAAAGAAATAGATGTTTTTTTCTATTTCTTTACTTTTGCTATAATCGCGGCACCCGCCCTTTACTTTTAACATTAAAAGTGTAAAGCGCCGGTGCTGCGATTATATCAAAAGTAAAGAAATAGATGTTTTTTTCTATTTCTATACTTTTGCTATAATTGCGACACCCGCGCTTTACTTTTAACATTAAAAGGGTAAAGCGCCGGTGCCGCGATTATAGCAAAAGTAAAGAAATAGAAAAAAACATCTTTCTTTCATTTTGCTATAACAGCGGCACATTCGCGCAAAGCGCATGTGCCGCGATTCTAACAAAAGTAGATAAATAGAAAAAAACATCTTTCTTTCATTTTGCTATAATCGCGGCACATGCGCTTTGCGTGAAAGTAAACAAGGGATGCGCGCGCAGCTGTTATTGGAGAGGCGGAGCGGGCGCGCGCGCTTGTGCGCGTGACCGCAAGTTGGTGGCTGCTTTGGTAGCACTTCCAAAAGCGGCTTACTAATTGTCCCGCCAGAGCAGCGCATGCGCTGGCTCAGGCGAGACCTAAAAACGAGCCTTGTCAAAAGCAATTGGTCACGCCTTGTTGACCTGTTGGCTTTGCCAGTGCTTTTTTTGCCGATGCTGTACAGCATGGAGCAAAAAAAAAAACGAAAAAAAAAACAGAAAATGCCAGGATGATGCTGATGCAGAGGGCGCCGTTCTATGGGCATTTGCATGCGGGATGACTCCTGCGGGATGACACTAGAGACATTTTCTTTTATTTACCGTTCTAAGATGGTGGGGCGCTAATTAGATCGATATATTTAAAAAAAACACATTTTCACAAACTGCTTTTTGGTCAGACAGCAACCCGGTAGCAATTGGCACCTGCCCAAACCTCAAAAACAAAATGGGAAAAACAACAATAATAATAATTGACTGTAAGAAGTAAGGGAGCAGCAAAGGAGTAACGGAAGGGGGGGGGGGAGAGTAGGGAAGGAGCAGGTGGGTTGAAGTAACAAAGGTACTGGAATGCAGAGTGGCCTGGAAGCAAATGGCAGCTGCCAAGTATTTTAAGGGAAGGGGGAAAGCTGCACAGAGACAGAACATATATACTATCGTGGAGTGAGTAATGCAAAATAAAAAGTAGTTCCCTAAATGTGAACAATGGATTGCGACAAGTCAATCAATCAAAAGGATGGTAGAGGCTATGCAGAGGAGGGACAAATGCAAGACGACAGACAGCAAGCCGTTGATTAGGAAGACAGCAAATGAAAATTACAATAACGCCAAACAATGGTAAGCAATGGGTCGGTTCTACGCACAATGAGGGGGATATGAAGAAGGAAGCGGCGGAGCGCGGCGTTAACTTTCCTTGGCTTAACACCGCGCTCCACGCTTATGAAACGCAAGGCTGCACCATATTTACAAGAATGTGGTGCAGCCTTGCGTTCCCCCCCTGTGATGGCTCTAAGTTTAGTAACTTAGTGCCAACGCAAGCACCCTTGCACCAGAGTGCAAGGGTGTCTGGGTGCAGGGGAGGATTGTTTATGTGTAGGAAGGTGTGTCTGGAAAAAAAGGTAGTATAAGGAGGCTTAACCGAAAGGGCCTGGAGCTCCCTCTCCTGGAGTGCAGATGTTATTGCAAACAGAGAAATCATTCTAAGCGTGAGGAGGCGCAATGGACAATTGTGCATTGGTTCAACATGGATACACATGAGATACGTGAGAACCAGATTTCAGGACCATTGTAGCATCACAAATGTCTTAGGCAGGAACGTATGTTGCAAACCTTTAAGGAAACGCACTACCACTGGTGGTTTAAATAAGGTTGGCTGGTCCAACAAACGGTAGAAGGCTGAAATGGCTAACAGATAATGTTTAACAGTGCCAACAGCAAGTCTTTGCTTGGAGAAAGACAAACCAACCAAAAATGTATGTGACAGTTTGACTGGTAATGGATCAGTCTGACAAGTACCGCACGAATCCACAAACTTATCCCAGCGCCTGACATACACCAATTTTGGGGAAGGGTGCCTGGCTGACAACGACGACTTAGGGAGAGAGGTCAAAGGAAATTACCTGTCGACGCTCAATCTCCACCTTGGAGGTGCAGGTGGCGAAGGCTCGGGTGCAAGACTGTCCTGCTGCTGCAACAGAAGGTCTTCCTGAAGGGACAGCCGGATCGAGGACAGATACGCAAGCTCAGAAGTTCCAGAGCCACTAGCATGACTTGGGCCCAGTTATTCCTCATCTTTTTTAGAACTGCGGGTAGAAGATGCAGCAATAAGGCATTCAAGAAGTTCCGTGTTTCACTCCATGCGGAATGCATCTTCGAGGGAGAGCCTTCTTGTGGACTCCAAGGGACTGAAGCGTGGATACTGCGCCTTCTCAGCGATGGCCCTGGCTGTTAAAGATCCTGTTGGGTGATGAACCAATAGGGAAATTCCTTGACAATTCAGCCAGTTCCAGAGCCGTAGATCCTCCTGGCACAGGATTCATGACCTGACCATTGAGAAATATGTTCACATGGAACTCATTAAGAAAGGTAGCACCTTGCAGGATCGGACGTGCAATTAAGAGCACAATTGTTTTCAAAGGGATTCTGTATTATCTGGACCCTTCTCCCCTACTTTATCCTTGCCAGTGGACTGCAGGTATTGCGGCCACTACTGAAATTCGTATAACCATGAAAGCCATGAAACTATATTAATTCTCCTTGACTGTTGAATCATCCCGGTTCAGTCCACACACCAGTGTTTTTAGGGATTGCTGCCTTCAATTGATGTTCTCCTAAAGTACCAGAGACTAGACGTATCATTTCACCTAAGCAAACCCCCGTTATCTTCAGTCCTGATGAGACCCTATTTTTCTGAAAGGGTCGAAACGTCGTCGACACAAGTGTAGAGACAGACAGAGTTTCTTGCCTTTTGAAGATACAATTGTTGCATGACTGTTTGAACCTGAAACTGCTGTCCCGCATTTGTATCAGCAAATCGCCTTTGTTTTGTGTTAATTCTTATATATATATATATATATATATATATATTTGTTTTTTCACGTTTTTCATTATTTCTTTGGTCTTGGTTGACTACACACCTGGGGTCTGTTACTGTTTTTCTTTCACTTAACACTGCCTATTCTTTACAGTTATTGGCAGAATTTATGTTTGCTTTGGAACAAACTCCGTTCGGCTGAACCGTGTTACATGCTGGTTGAGTTATCATTGCGCCTTCTAAATGTTTGAAATGTTGCATTGATGTGTTTTGGATTCAGCTTGCACGAAAATAGCTGTGATATTCACAAATGTATGTTGAAATAAATTCCATGTGAACGTATTTCTCAAGGATTACTTGAAACCCCTGTTCGCATAGACATAAGGGTTGCTCTTGTTGTTTTGATTAAATTTAACCATGACCTGACCTGTCCTACTTTTGCAGTACCACATGGCGGTGGTGTTTTTCATGAGGATCTGCACTCGCCTCCCCTCAATGGTTGACAGGAAGGTCTTTAATGCCAAGCAAATGGCCTACAACTTTAAAAAGTTGATGTGTAGGCGGATCCCTGGCAGAGACCAGAGTCCCTATCTCCACCTCTCGACGATGACCATCAGAACCCAGCAGTGAAGCATCACCACTGTTAAGGGGGGTCTGCCTCTGGTCCAGTTGCGGTCAAGGGGCTACCACCGAAGACCTTTTGATGTCTCCTCCAAAACCTGGATGGGATACAATAGGTTCTCCTTGGTGCTGGGTACACTGAAGCTTCAGTTCCCACTGAACTGCTTGCATGTGACATCTGGCATGATCGGGGAGTAAGATGCATGAGGCTGTCTCAGAACCATGCTCATGGAGACACAGGACAGAGGATGAAACATCGGGATTGTAGTCCAAATGTCCTGGGCTCTTTGGTCCGGAGGAAAGGTTTGAAAGCACACCTTATCCAGAAAGGCTCAGATGAAGCAGGTTTTCTGTAAAGTCGTCTGATGTGACGTGGGCAGTTTGGTTGATAACCCTGATGATGTCAAGAGGCTCAACTGCATCTATAGTTGGTCCGCGACTGATGATGGGGAGCCACATTTAACAGCCAGTCATCGAGGTAGTGGCAGACTGGTCCCCCCCCCCCCCCGTTATGGGCAGTGACCATTGCCATCACGTTTGTGAACACACGAGGGGGACTGGTGAAGCTGAAAGGAAACATGGCAAGATAAAAGTGTATATGACCACCTTGAACCGCAGGTATCGCCTCTGGGCCTGCAAAATGGGAAGGGAAAATATTGCTTTCCTGCAGGTCCAGCACTACCATTCAGTAACTGGGATCCATGGCAAATAGAACCTGGGCCAGGGTAAGCATCTTGAATTTTTCTTTAGCCAGGAGACATTGAGAAGGTGAAGATCTTGGATGGGGCGGAGGCCTCTGTCTATTTTCAGCACAAGGAAGTAACCGGAATTACATCCAGTCTCCACTTCAGAGGCAGAAACTTTTCTATAACTTCTTTGTAAGACCGGCAGATGGCCTCCGAGAGATGGTTTGGTGTAGGTGGTGGTAAAGGAAAAAGGAATGGCAGGGCATAGTCAGTTGGACAAGCAGGACCCATTTGTCGGAAGTAATGTATTGCCATCCTTGCAGAAAGTGGCTGAGCCTGCATCCTACTGCATGGCTGTGTTCTGCTATGTTCGGCTGTGTACACTGCAGCAGTCACGCTTCAATGGTAGGCGAGAAGCCACGTTTTCGTTTCTCACCCTAGTGGTTGACACAATAAGTGCTGCAGTCTGCAGGTGACGGGTATCTTTTCATTCCGTGGGTTTATTTCCACACCAAATACTATGGCCTTGTAGATAAATTAAATATGCTAATCAGGAATTAGGCAATTTCTTCATGTTTTCGGGGTCAGAGCACATACACTGAGCACTGTACATCCGTGCCCCAGCGGGCAGAGTCTGAAAACCAGCAATTAAATAGGGTCCAACAAAAGGCAAACTGGAGATTGCAGGAGTAAGCCGAGTGTGTGAATCTGCAGCACTACACGCTACAAACAGATGATTGCATGGAAACCTATTACACACACACACAATATAATCATATGCGTTGTTATAGGCGCGTGTATGAAATTCCATATTATCTATAAATCTGTGCTGTATATTTCTAACCATGCGTCGATGTATAAATGCTCTTATTTTTTAATGAAAATACGGGCAGAGTCATTCAGGATTAAAATCCTCAGGAAGCAGGACTATCACCAGTTAATTTGCCTCGATAACAGTAACTCACACCCATGGTGCCCTGTTATAAGCCCCCCTTTCTGGATGTGGTTGGCCTGGAGATTTAAGGATGCTTTGGTTCCTTAGCTTGCAGATTTAATGACTTTAGAGGTACCTAAACATTAAAGCCATCAATGCACTGCTAACTCCTTTCGCCCTGCTGAGCGATTGTTTCGATGGCTCCCTCGTGTGGTGGGTGGGATTATCGCATCCAGAGCAAGAGTTAAGGGTCTGGCAGAATATGCTAGAAATTAATGTTTCTGCAGGCTTCCAAAACGAAAATTCCATGGTCGAAGTGCACTGAGCAGAGGAAGAAAGAAAACCTTTCTCTGTAGCCCAAGGCTGTCTGAAGATGCATGGCTGAGGCCACACATCAGCTCCCCGGTGCTTACTTTAACCTTGACCTGAATCTCGGCTGCCAGAAATAGAGCAAGATTCACAGTCTCCGCATAGAAACAGCACATTTATTTCACCAGATTAGACAAGACTATCCGTGGATAACGGGGAGAAAGTACGCCTATTTAAAACGGATTTAGTTTGAGAATTTTTAGGTTTTAATATATTTATCAAATTTTTTTTTTGTGCAGAGTTGTATTTAGCGCAAACTTGACCCGAATCGGGTATCGGAGTGCTTTACATAGCACCGGTTACGCTACATGTGGACACACATTTATTTTTGTTAGGCACAGGGAGAATAAGTGATTTGCGCAGAATCACAGGATGTTCAGCGTCAATGCCGAGACTCGAACCCAGTTCCCCAGATTAGCGGTCGACCGCCCTAGCCGTTAGGCCAACTCCTCTCCCCAAGTCAAATGTTTTAACTAAATTTTCAGAGCTGTACCAAAAGCTGAGGATGTAGAGGTCGTTGCTGCCTGAGCCCCATTTTCACCCGTCGGAAACTAGTTTGAAAACATTTTGATTTTAATATTTTTACCAAATGTTTTAACTAAAGTTGTAGAGCTGGACCAAAAGCTGAGCATGTAGACGTCATCACTGACTAAGGTCCATTTTCACTGTCGGCTTTGTGGCTCAGCCAAGTGCAATATATGAAACAAAAATAACAGTCAGTGGAATGCTTGAATTAATCTCAGCTGCTGGTAATTACTCTGAGCTGCATTCCAGACAGTATTTTTTGCTCAATTTGCCCCAGAAACAAGGACCAACCATATGCAAGTCTTGGTCCCGTGCCAAAGGTGACAGTCTTGCTAGGCCCTGCCCCCGCTGTAAAAGAACACAAGCACTCCTGGCCCGGACTCCTCAGTAAAGTGCAGTTTGAGTCCTACAGCACTGCAAACTTGAGATAACATCTGGGTATACCTGTTGTCACTCAAAAATCTAAATTTGTGAGGTGAATACTTTTCTGCTGCAAGTGGGAGCTTAGACAGCTTGCACTCAAGTGCATGTGGCAATCTGTAAGTCAATACTCTGGACAGACCCTATTGTGACTTCTGCAGATGGTGAATGGTTAATTAGAGAATGGCCCAGGTAAAGTCCAACGACCTTCCATACATCTAGAGTTAACTGGCATTTTTTTTAAAGATCACAGGAGTAGTTGTCCAAATCACGGACATGGCGTATTTTTTATTTAGTTTTTGTTCACAATCTTACCCTCCGTTATTAAGAGTGTAGATGTATGCAATCGGTGCGACATCCCCTGTGTATGAAGGTTGCACAATTTGGCCCAATATAAGGGTCTAATGCTATGCATTAACCAGTCTCAGCATAAATTAATTTATAAAAAAAAAAAAAAAGACTGGAATAAACAAACTGCCAAAAATGTGGTGAGAGTGACTCAAGCAGGCCCTTGCATACTTGGCTTTGATAACCAATGATATTGTGTGCTGCAGCCGCAACATTGGCTCTCTCCAGACTTCGTTTAGGAATGGGCAAATCACGGTGGCCAGAGAATGCTCTCCAGGAAGTCTCGCTTCAGTGTGAGGACTTATGGGAGGGTTCCTTCGGTGAGCCAATGCTTGTTTATTTTTTGTTTGTTTTTGAATTCACCGCACCTCCACTGAGGGTACTTAGAGCTGGAGCACAGATCCCTGCATCTGTAAAAGGTGATTATGACACTAGTAAATTTGCATTGCCTGTGTTTGATGTAACCAGTGTGGCGCTAATTGGAAGCCAGGAGAGTCTGCACCATGGCTGACTTCCAAGATATTTGCGTAAGATAAAGTTACATCCAGTAAATCTAAACATCCTGAATGGAATTAATTAACAAAGTCACTGGTCATCCTAAAAACCTGGCCTGGATGGATCCAGCCAGTCTAAACTTGAATCCCAGCAATCATGTTACTCAACATACATGACTGCGCTGTCCAGCTGGAATGGACACAAGGAGGTTGCCTATGCCATTGCATAATACAGTGTATGGTCATAGGCATGGGACAGTGTGGTGAACTGGTGTCTTCTCAGTGTAGGTGCCTTGCACCAGGATCACAACTGGATCAGCGCCTCCAAGCCGGGCAGTTTTTTTTAGCTCTATTCACGTAGGACTTTGGTTCCAATATCTTTAGGGGTTCAGAGAAGGGGGGTGCATACTTACTTGGTTGGTGGCAAAAATTGTCCATGTTTTCGACAGTCTCACACACTATTAAAATATTGACCGAAATAATAATGAAAAGGAAAACTACAAACACTAAAATAAATATTCATGGTAGTATTTTACTTCTGGCCCTGAAACTGCAAACTTTCACTAGCAAAGATGGAAACTAGAGGTGCTTACTCGGAAGACATCAAGTGGGAGGTGTGGGAAAGGTGATAAAAACTGCAGCAACAATAAAATAACAAATCTACAGACAAAAGGGAACAGTAGGGTTCGGGAGGAGGTGACAGGAAATAGAATTGTTAAGTTAAATTGAATCAAAAGTAAAAGCAGAAAAAAGGAGTGTGATCTGAGGAGAGAATCCATTATAAAGCAACTCACTTCATTAATCAACACAGCTAACGCAACAAAAACACAATCGCCCCAACAAGCAAACACGATATATTCTGTTTTAATTTTAACCAGTTACCATTTCTCCCATTGTGCCCTAACATGCAAGAATCCGTTTGCCTCCTGCGTCGTCCTTCGTTGCAGTCGCTGGTGTGGGCATCGACTCTCCAGCAAGGGACCCCCGTGCTTAGTCACTGCTGGTGGTTGCAGGTGGCGGACACTGGCAAACCTTTTTAGGGCCTGGAACTTTTTTTTTTTCATAATCTGTGAGAACGGGAGAAAGCAAGGATACATATAATATGACATAGAAAGTGTAGGGAGATGGAAGAAAGAGGCACGAGGTGGAAGCAAGACTAGACTAGACCGCTTTGGTATTAGGCAAACCTGGCTTGTGATGGGCTCTGCGCACATCTGTATTTATTTACAAATTAAGCAGTGGCCTCCTCACTTATGAGAGGGTTGTCCACATTTGAAAGGTCCACATGAACATCTGTTGACAGAGCCTTTCGTGAGAAGATGGCACTCAGCGTACACCCGCTCACCAATGCATTTTGCGACTTTGACCGCGACTCTGGTTGGAGTCGCGGTACCATCAACGTCGCTGATACCTGAATATTACCAGAGCGAGGAAGTGATCTCCATTACCAGCGGAAAATTGACCTGCAGAGGCAAGAGAGTACACAGAGGCGTTGCTTGCTGGTTTTCCAGGATAATTACCCTTGTAGAGGATGGCCAACAGCGCCCTATGTGAGTCTAGTATAGTCTTCGCTCCCTCGCCCTCCTGTTCTATTTGCCGTCTCTTACTAATGTAAATCTAATCCGATTGATGAATAGAGTAATTCCCTGGCAAGAGCACTCAAGGGAGCGGGATACAAATTCTCACATTAAATGAATTACTCACAAGTAAAGTAGGGCATTAGTGCTTGAAAAACATCCTTATGAATTGAATGTTCCCATAAATAGAATGTTCTTCTATTGCCAGACCCAGCCAATCTATAATTTTGCATAAATAGCAGGCAATTTTGCATGGAAAACCGCGCCGCCCATCCATGCCGGACGCTGTTGAAGGACGGGCTTGTTATTTCTGGTAATACAGATCTCGGATACATAAATGCTTGCGATGCGACTCAGTACCCTGTGTATCCGCAAACTAGAGGTCCTATATATTTTCACAAATGATTGGTTGCCACAGCAGCAGTTTTCATCTTGATAACCTTTTTTTGGAAACTGAAATTGTGTGTGTTTTTTTGGTTTGTTGCATCATTTATTACATATCGCCCAGCTGAGGTTATTGCTCGACTGGCGAAGGAATCTGCTTAGTTTGTCGATTCTGGGGTCTGGGTCAATAGATTCTTTACTGGCTTAGAATTCAGACAAACAATGGCAAAGCCAGTAGGTCTCGCTTTTGGGGCTGTTGGCTTTGTTAATGATTTTTAGCTATGATCTACAGCGTCCCCGATGCTGTGCGGTGGGTCTAAAAAATGGTTTTTAAAAAAGCCTACGAGATGCACCTACATCATTTAGTAGGCACGCGCACCACGCATGTGTGCGCCTACGAAATAAAACCGGTGCTTAAATATAAATGAAAAAATACAAAACCGTGTTTGTTTTTTTTAAAAGCAAATGGGGGAAGCAACATGGGGTCAGAAGCAATGCGTTGGAGCCGTACGGGGCTGGAAGCAACATGGGGGCTCGAATGGGGGTGGAGAGCAAAGGAAACTGGTGAGTGAGCAATGTGAAGCTGGTGGGAGAAGAACCCATCTGAGAAAGCAAGGTGGGAGAAGCAGACAAGAGCAAGCTCATTACAGAGGGGGTGAGTGAGAAACACACGGGTGAGAGAGAGCAACACAGAGCATGGAGGGGGAAGAGAAGCACACTAGGGAGACAGCTGAAAAATACATGCACGCTTGTGGAGTCCTTAAGACAAAACAAAAAAGTGTCCCTTAAAAGAGAGCTGTGGAAGGGCACAAGTAAATTATAAAATCTCCCGGGGAGGGACAGACAAAAGATGGACAAGGCAAGCCATGAAATAACAAGCAGGCAAATGACAGTGACAGTTAAGTCAACCAATGGTAACCAATGGGCGGGCTGCAAGGTCCTTGGTGCTGAAGGCTGTCTTGGTAAACAGACTGTGGTCTGCTGGTCGTGGGTTGAGGCAGGGTCTTGTGCAGTGTTTACTTTGTTAAAAATTAAGTGCTGGGGCCTTTCTCTGGAGGCCACCGCATCCTGCACCACGTAATGCCCCTATCAGCACGGCCAGCGACCGTACCAACATCACACCTAACCATCGCACTCCTGCAACTGTGACAATTCAGACTATTTCAGGCCACACAAAGCTATAATAATGGTGTGGGAGGCTGCTATTATTCATTTTTAGTGCAGTTTGACTTAATAAACACAGTTGTTGCTCTCATCTCAAAATTAAACAGGCAGCACCATGTGGTGGACTGTCACTAGAGCCGGTGCTGACAATTGAGTGCAGGTGTGGGGCACCAGAAACCACCTGCTGAAATTAAGCACTGGTCTTGTGCCCTTCCTCACGACCCTTGTCAGGAAAGACTATGGGCTGAGCGGTCAGAAGTCGCGAGTGTCCTGCTGATGTAGCATGGAGTCCTTGCAGGTGTCTCCCTCTCCATTGTCTGACTTTTTCTCTCCTTGCGTCAGTGCTTGTGTCTTTGTACACCATGGACTTTGTGTCTGTCTCTCCCTCTCTTATCAGTGTAAGAGTCGATCACCTTCATGTCTCAGTGTCTGCGTCTCCCTCTCCCGCCTCTGTCCCTGTGCCTTTCATGCCCGAGTCTGCGCCCTTGTCTGAGTCACTTTACGCCCTTGACTCTGTGCCTGTAGCTCTCTGGCCCATTGTCCGAGCCCGTGTCTTCTTGCCTGTGTCCATCAATTGTACCACAATCACAACAAGGAAGGAGCAGAGGGACAGGGAGGCAGGGATGCCCACCACTCACATGAGCAGTCAACACAAGAAGCTTCTGCTCCAGCCCCATGCATGTTACGCCATGTGTGTAACCTCATGTCCTCCATTCAGACTGCGAGGGCCAATGATGTCTAAATCTGTGTCCCTCTCCACTGGGCTCTGTGCCTTTTATACCCTGACGTATGGGTCCTTGTCTGTGTCTTCTCGCCAGCGTTAGTCCCTTTATGCCACAATGTCTGAGTCTCGGTCCCCCATGTGCAAGTGTCCGATTGTGTGTACCCGCCTCACTGTTTGTCTCCTTTATACCCTGAAACAATGTATAAGGGTCTGTTTCTTTTGTGCCTCCACGTCTGAGTGTGTCTCTTCCAGTGCAGGTGACAGAATGTGTGTCTTCTTGTGCTTGTGTGTGTTTTATATTATTGAGTTTCATATATAGGATGAACTTGACCCGGAGGTGTCAGAGCGCTTTACAGAGTAAGCAAGACAATTACAACATGAGGTATTTACAGAGTACAGAGAAATATTGATATAATAATGATAAAGATGCAAATGGTGTACGGCGAGATATGGAACAAAAATAGCACAATGATTGCATAAAGCGTCAATACAAACACACGAAAACCACGATATAAAAGAGGCGTCCAAAGAACAGTAGGGCGCGCGAACTGAGAAAGTTCTGAGGTAGATGAGACAGTAAGTTGCCAGGGTGAGGAGGGTAGATACATAGCTTGTCACACCACTCTTGCAACAGCCAGTCTGCCCCTGTAATTGAGAGTAATGACCGCCAACGCCCATGGCAGGGCAGCGCCCTCGCACACAGACCAAAATCAAGGCGCTATGCTATTCACGCGATACCTTTCCCTGGGAGTGGTCTGAGAGTACAGCTGTCACCCATATCTAAATCAAGGAATGTGGGTAAGCACAAGGACTATATTTCTAGGGGTGCATATGCCCCCAACATATGGGTTCATTACAGATACTGTGCACATGCGTGGTCCTGGCAAGGAGATTCCTTTTGTCGGTGGTGGTTACACTCCCCAGGGAAGGATTACTTGGTACCTTGCTGCGTTCTGCTGCCTCCACTAGGGCTGTGTCCATCAGTCTTTTAGGCCTGCCAGGGGCAACATGGGCATCAGCAGTGTGGGATGTGCACCCCCATGCTGATGTCTCGCCTACTGCATTTTTCCACCTCTGCCGGCCTGCCTATGTAATCAAAGGCAGTTGCCACTGGTGGCCATGGCATCAGAATGGTGAAATGGTGGTTGTGTACCGCCTTTGCGCAAATGTAAATCTGGGCTTTGTCACTTGTGGGTCACTGGGTACAGTCAGCATGAAATAGCTGAGGAGGTGGAGTGTCTGCTGTAGCTTATCTTGGTGTCACCTGTTGGTCACGGGCCAGATGTCATCCGCCAAATAAAGAACCATTGTGTCAATTCCAAGAAAGGCAGCTTTCAGAATTTCATAAAAGGTGGCACCATGTGGCAGTGGCTACTTCTTGTTTCTTCGCCTACCGACTGCGCGGGTCATCGCAGCGGCACACGATGTTCTCTGACGCAGCTGTATTGTGGCATTCACGCGGTTGGCCAGGATTTGAGTCCATCTGCCTCTGTGAAGCTAAAATAGACTCTTGTATGACAGCCAAGAAGCTGGGATCAGCACAACAAAGGTATATGTGCCAGGAAAAAGGGCATTAGAGACCCAGCGAGGCTTGTTTTCTTTGAGGTCAAACCTTTGTTACCACAAGGACCAGTCGACCACCTGCTGCTGGGAGCACGTGTCACTTGGCTTGGGAGAGGAAACCGTCTAGTCCAACTTGTAATTTGCTTTACACAAAAGAAGATTGTTTTTAAACTTAGGTCTAGTCTTTTTTAACTTATCCTCTATGGCTTGTATGTATTCTGAGGTAGTGATAATACAGTGAAAGGCCACTTTCCTCATTCCTTTCAGCTCTCCCAATCTACAGGCTCTTCACTGCTACCAATTTTTCAGAACCATAATTTGATTGGTGAGAGGACCACAATCTTTGGACCATGTGCAAGCTTCCTTGGTCCCTTGGCACCCTTCACACACATCAGCCGCACCAGTGCACCGGGGGTTTTCAGAACAAAGCCACCCAGGCCTAGAGAGAACTTCACCCCAACAGCTAACGTGGGGCTGAAGAAGCCTACAGATACACCTGCCTGGCTTACTGTAGCGAGTCATCCTACCTTCATTTTCACGGCTTTCGGGACCTAAGTGCCAAGCGTAAGGACCGCAGTGTAGTAGCGACAGCACTGGCCAGGCATCAAGCCAGCAGGCTGTGCAGGAAAGTTGAGCTAAACTGAGATGTGGTCTAGGAAATGCCTTGTTGGCTGGATGTGTGAGGTGCATCTTGTAAGCGGCTTCCCTATAAACCCCACCTGCAGTGAGCTGCCCCTGCACACTGTGGCAGGCGGGCAGCCTGGACATTGGCCAACAAGCAGTGGCACCTCCTGTGGTAACCACCTCTCTGTGAAGCAATTGGATAATGTAAGAGCTTCTCTCAAATATCTCTTATTAAGTATTTCCTTGACTGGAGTGGAATTATATTTTAAAAAACAGACTAGAATTGACCTATAGAATGAAACAGTGGAGGGCACACAGGAGACCACGTTATAGCTTTAAACATCTGGTCATTGGCAGCGTCTTAGTGTGTTGTTCCTACCTCTGAAGGTGACTACACTCTGGCCCTGACACTGACACAAGACGCCTACTACCCAGCTGGTTCTATTGAACCTATAATAAACACCTGGACACTGTCCACACATATATTAAATACGTTTTTCTCACTTGAAAAAGTTAATTGCAGTTATTAATTAACTATCAGCAAAACTGTATTTAAACTTCAAACAACGAACACAATATCTTTAATTCAGCTATTACAGTTAAGAGTGTAGTGCAGTGGTGCGTCCTCGAGCCGACTGTGAAATTACACCAGCGTTTTACTGGTCACCGTGGCAACCTTATCCTTCAGCAAGAACCTCTGGGCAATCAAAATATCCGCTCCGTAGGGTGATGTTAGAAGCCTTTGGCATCCACATGTTCAGAAGACTGTTTTTGGAGAGTAGAATCTTTACAAAAATGTATTTAATTTCCTGTGGATTAATTTTAACTACCTGAGTGAGCGGTTACAAGCAAAATGAGTATCTGGGCAATGGGATATATGACCTCTGACCATCAGCTTTGCACCCAACCCCATAACGCTATGTCCTTGTCCTATTTCAGGGCATTCTCAATCAATATCAGAATTTATGCAATATATTGCAATCATTATTTTGTCTCAATAACTACATGCTTTGGACTCTGTGGCTATTTCTCTTCGAAAGATGTGACACTCTTGCATGCAAAATTAGTTTTTTCAAAATGGCGACCATGTGGACAATCTGAATTGTGTGGGGTACAAGACCGCAGAAGAGATGGGGGAGAAGTGCTCTTTATTTCGCATTTAAAAACTTAGGGGTCAATTACGATGCCGTTCGGAAGGGCTCAAAATTGGATTGGGGTTTTCCGAATCAGATTCGGAAGGCTTGTTTCCGACAGAATCAGCAACCTTTCCGAATGAGCAATTACAATGTTCGGACTTTCCGAATCTGTTCTGAATCCGAACTGAAGGGCATTCGGAAAGTCTGAGTCGTTTGGAGCCGAATCGTGTGTGTCTACGAAAGCTTTCCGAATGAGCGATTACGATGGCGGATTCGGACATCCCTTCCGAGTCGGTTGTTCTGACTCTGATCGGCTGTCAGAAGCAGACTTTGGGGGCCCTTAGCAGGGCCTCCTTCACCCAGGGCCTTCCGAATCGGACCCGTAGATGTACCCAAGGGACCCCCCTTTCCTACCATGCACAGTGTGACAGGCATCAAGGGGTGCTCGCCACAGGGTGCACGATTTTCCCCAGCCACCTCATCCTTCAATGGGAGCCTGTGTATTCGTATGGAACACAGACTTCCATTGAATTCAATGGGATTCCGATAGAATTGCATCCGGATGCATCGTAATCGGTTGCTCGGACTCCCCGAATCCGAGTCGGTCGGAAACCATTCCAAGACCAATGCTGTCCGACCGAGATCGTAATCCACCCCTTAGTGTTCTTTATAGAGTAGTACACCTGAAAGGATGAAACTGGAAGTGGTAAGGACGCAACTCCCCAATTTTATTATTTTTCTAAAATGGACAATTAAAAATAAAATCTGTGGTGCAGGAAGTGGTGTAAAATACTTATTTAGCCCACTTTATGCCCTGAATTCAAGTCGAGTGCAAATTCATGTGCAAATTGAGCACTTGGTAAAGGCAGATTGCATAAAGTTTAGTTAGTAGGTACCAGGGCCCATATCATAGATAGGGTGCACTTTCTTGTTTCTGCATACTCCCGTTGCACCCCTAGGGCACTATGTGTAACACAGTCCCACGTGCACAATTTGCACCCCATTCTGAGTCTCGGACCTTGGAATGGAGGTTTACGCAATTTGTTCTTGTTTCCTCTCGATTAAAGTTCACAAAATGGTAAACCGTGCTGTTTTCCTGCCTCGTTTCCACCACATTTGACCTGGTGAAATTCAGTGGGCAAGTGTGTGCAGTTTTTGCAAAGGGTGCAATCCCTTTTTGTGAACTGAAAACTACTAGTACAGAATTTACGTTTTTTTGGGGCCACACCGGGGTGGTCTGTGGTCTTGCAAAGGAACTTTGCTCTGGTCACAGAATTCCTCTTCGACTTGCAGTATTGTTATAACACACTTTATTCTATATATTGCAATTATTAAAAGTTATTTTTCTGTGGTACGTTGCATGTGAGGTTGCTGTTAACTAGGATGCTATATATATATATATATAATATAATTATTTATTTATTTATTTTCTGGCTCGCCACCCAACTGTTTTGTTTGCTACCTGCCCTTGGCTGTATGAATAACACCATGTCTGTTGCATGAGCCCTGGCGTGTCTGCTTGTAAAACAGTTGCGTTATCTGATGGGGCAGACCTGCGGTCCAGAGGCCACTTCCTCTTTCCAGTGGCTTTCGTATGACAAACCGCTGAGTCCTCACTGAGAGGTCACGAACATCCCGAGGCCTACATTCTTCAGGGCTCAGACGCGTCCTGTTCTGAGGTTGGTCTGCAAGCGGAGTCCTCACTGAGAGGTCATGAACAACCTGAGGCCTACCTTCTTCAGGGCTGAGACGCTTCCTGCTGCGCTGAAGAAGGCCTGCAAGCGGAGTCCTCACTGAGAGGTCACAAACATCCTGCGGTGTACCTTCTTCAGGGCTGAGACGCTTCCTGCTGCGCTGAAGAAGGCCTGCAAGCGGAGTCCTCACTGAGAGGTCACAAACATCCTGCGGTCTACCTTCTTCAGGGCTGAGACGCTTCCTGCTGCGCTGAAGAAGGCCTGCAAAGAGCCAGCATTCTATTGGCAGCGACTAGTGGGGCAAAGTTCGCCGAGCTCAAGCCGGTGTTTCACTTCCTCCTCTCCGGCTTTGTTTCGAAGTTACAAAGGCATGTCGCGCTGCTCTTCCACATCTGTGCCGGCATGTGGTGCTTCAAGAGGTAGTATGTTGCGTTTACTGAAGTTGGGTGGATAGCACATATCACAATAATGTTTTAGGCCTCCAAGTGGTGTGTGCAGTGTCAATTCTACAATAAGGCAATTGTAGGCACTGTCCTCCGTGTAGGGTGGGTAAAATCATTTTCACTGTCGCTGGGGGACTCACTTATACATGGTGTCACTTACTCATGTAGCCACTCACTCGTTGGATTCAGGAGGTCTGGAGCAATCCTTCTTGTGTGTATTAAAATAAACTGTATTTGCTCTACCACTTTGCTGGTAAGTCTTTGGTTCCTCAACCATTATGTGTAGGTGTCTGTGGTGATAAGGTAGCTCAGCCGGTTGACCACCTGCTGCTGGGAGCTGTGCGCCACCTGCTAGTAATGTGCTTGAATTTTGGCGGGATTGATTCAGCCTTTTGTGCTTCATTCAGAGGACGAAAAAAATGGGTATTGTTGACCGAGGACAGTAATAATAACAATATGAATTTACAGTGCTTCAAAACTGTAGTGCCCCGGGTGCCGGGTGACACGTATGAACGTGTAGGTAGGCCCATGCTCTTAATAGGAGACAAACAACTACTTATCCCAGGATGCAAAGTAGTGAATACAAATCTGTTTGAAGGCATCACCGTAAGCGAGGGGCAATGCAGAAATGATGCATTTGCGCGCGTGGAATGCACTCATTGTCCTCCTTTTGTGGTGCACTGTAGACTGAAGATGAAAGGCTGAGCCGGCCCTGCTGTGAGCCAGTGCGTGCCAATCACAGAGGTGTGGCGTGCTCACATGGGACGTGACCGCTCAGCGGCTGAGGCGGAGGCTGGAAACCTCGAGGGAGATAAGCTTCTGTGCTTACAGACTTGCTTCGTCTGCAAAATTGAAAGGTTTTTTTTATTTGTAGTTTTAATACTGCGGTTAGTGTGCGCTCCCAGTGCTGGCACGGAAGTGAGCTGAAACACAGGGATGGCACAATTTGCTCAACGCGTGAGGGGTATAATTTAGTTTCACTTGTGGTGAGGCAACCACTTTTAGGACGTTTCAGCTCTTATCTGCCCCGCTCATGGTGGGCCTGCTGCGGCCCATGTGAGCCCCCGCCTGCTGGGAATGCCCTTATTACGCCAGGTTTGAGTACCCCATATTGTCTCGTAGTTGTCGAGAGGGCTGTGCTGAAGGCCGTCTACATGGAACATGGGGCACCAGCTGGAAATGTGAGCGATCCCTCCTATTATTGAGACCGATTCGGGATCCAGCCTGCCCCGGTGCGATTTCTGAACCTGGCCTCGGTGCAGCCGTCCTAGACCGGATCCTGTCCAGCAGCACCTGTGGAGCAGCGGCATCCAGGGGCGAGGAAGGCATCTTAGTCCCGGCGGAGCCCAGCCCGGCTGGGAACAGGCGGGAGCCGAACAACCTGTTGCCTTTGCCATCAAGGACACAAAGGTGTGCGGCTTGTCGTCACTTCCCACAAGTGCTTAAGCGATCAACTGTGATCTGGAGACAAGTGTTTTACTTTCCAAAGCGTTGTAGTAAAGTGACGCACATGCAATGTAAGAATGTCAGCTGTATCTAAACATGGGGGCAATCACACCAATAACCATTTACATCGCACTTGTAATACGTATTTATCATCACCCAAAGGAACCCTCCAGGAACGCTTAGAGGTAACCCTCTTTTACAATGTTCGCTAAGAAAGACTGATCATGTTTTCACAAACTATTTTGAATATTGAAGGAATTTCAAGTTTACAATCTTGATCGATGTAGTTTCAGCGCCTCTGCCATGTCATGAGCGCACACAGTCAGCCTCCTATGCCACTGCCAAAGGTAACCTGTGCTCAGAAAATACACACCGTCCTAGCACAAAGGGCATCATGCATGTTTAGCCTCAGCTGTCTGCCTACAGGCATGACACTGGTCTTTACGTGCCTCCTTCTCTTCTCCATCCCCTTCCTACTTCTATAAGCACCAAATGTATCTCCCCTGCCCCTCCCCCTTGTTTCACACCTCTCTCTGGTGCTCCCTAAGGGACTCCGAGACCTTCTTCCTTTGATGTACAAAAGGACCCTTCCTGCACCTCTCGTTTTCTCCAGCTTTCTCTCCCCCTCCTATACATCATAACCAGGGTTTTTTTTGGCCTCTTATTTTCTCCAACCTTCTCTTTCCCCTTTCGAGGTCCGCAAGGGTCTTTTCTTGGCCCCTTAATGTCTGTCACTTTCTCTCACCCTTTTATTGGGCATCACACGGATCTTCGATTGCCACTTATTTTTTTTTTAACCTCCTCTCTCACCCTTAGGGACTTCCCAAGGGTCTTTCATTAGCACTTTATTTTCTCTAACCTTCCCAAACCCCTCCTGGGGCATCACAGTGGTCTTTCCTTAAGCCCTTCCTGTTCTATGCATTAGCTCCAAGTGGCATAACGTGTGCCTTTTGGCACCTCATTTTATTTGAACTTTGTCCTGCCATGTGGGACATCACAGGGGCCGCCCGCCTGCCCACCTTTTTATCTCTTTCTAAGATATTTCCCTTGCCACAGTTCTCTCTCTTTCCAGGTATTCTGCTGTTGTGCACATTGATGTCAGTCTGTCTGTTCTATTCTCCTCTTGTGGAGTTCTTCAGAATCGCAGCCATCTGTGTTCACACTCCTCCTAATCTGTCTTCTGTCATGGAACACCTTCCTCCTCAGGGATCTAGACAGCTTCTTCCCTCACCCCCTCCAGATCTTGGTTTAGTTCTCGTCTGGCAGAAAGGCCTTCAACATCTACCTAGAGAACCACAGCCCCTCTCTGGAGAAAGTGCAGTTTAATGACCGAGCAGCTGTACTGACCGTACTAAGCTTTTGAGAATCCGTCATGATGAGAGCCAAGTAAGGTAACCCCACAACTGATGGGATAGAAGGGAGAGCAGGTCAGAACATCTGCACAAGTCTGTGACCAGCCTACAGGCCACAGTGCCACATTTCAGGCCTGCGCTTGCATAAGTCGCATACGTCGTGATGAGCGTAGGGCTGAGGAAACAACAAATGAGCTGGGTAGTCGGAGAGCACGGGATGTGAAGGGAGAAACGGCACACAAGAGAAGGGGCGAGAGCTAAAAAACACATGTTCTTCGTTAAAAGCGTTAAAAGCAAAGATAAAAAAAAATACAAGGAATGGAAAGAAAACCATTGAATAAAAAGAAGCAAGCAAATGAGATTGACAAGAAAGCCAGCCAATACTAAGCGGTGGGCTGACCCAAAGTCCGCCGTAAGTACTGGTGCTATCCACAAGAGGGCGTTTGGCAGCAGAGAGCTAAGGCTGTCAGATGAGCCTGAACACAAGACCGAATGAAGGAACGACTCCACTGATGGTGAAGGATCTTGGGGGGGCTTTGGGGGAGGGCAGCGAATACGCAAAACATGTATTTTAAATGCACATACATCTGAAGTTATTGTTTAGGTGAAAACATTCAGCAAGTAATAATTGTTATTTTTTTACAATGCAGTTTTTACAGTGAAACTATGATATGCCACGGTTTAACTATGAGAGCTGCGTGGGTTTCTGGGACTGTAAAGTCTTTTGACGGGAGTGGGAAGACCAGGGATTCATCAAGGACGAGGAACTGTCTGTGGGCCGCCCTAGTGCCCGCCACTGCACCGAGGTTGCCCGATTGTTCTTTTAGTAGAGCTGTATGTGCAAAGTAGATTCTACTGTGTGTTACCCTCTTACCAAGTTTATGTGGCAAGTGTGAAGAAGACCGAATCCTCGCAGACCATGTAGAGTATTTCATGTCTTTCTAAACACAGACCAGGTTTCCTATGTGGACCAATGTAATGGGGAACTTATTCGTAATTCATAGATTTGAGAAGAAATGTGCAACTGTCAATTTCACTTGCGCCCTTCTATCCTGGGGCTCAGTGGCATAGCCAGGGTGGGGGCGGTCTGCATGAGATTTGGTGGTGGTAGTCCCTCCCCCCCTCTGTTACCTGCGCCCATCGCAGGGCGGCACACGCAGGAACCCGTCCCCCCCGCCACCCTCCGATTCCTACCCGCAGCCGTCGCAGAGTGGCAAACCCAGGTCTAGCTACGCCACTGCTGGAGCTTTGTCACTCCAATAAAAAACAAGCACTGGAAATGCTAAATATTCTGGTTTTAAAGGAATGTTGTATGGTAATGTGAAGCCTTACAAGTATATATCACAGGAATGGATATGTATTTGAGTGGAAGTAAAGAACTGTAATATATTATTGGTGTAAGTTAAAAGGTCAGGTGACAGTTGCACTGTCACGCCATACCTAAACATTAATTCATGTTAATGACTGCCCTCCTCCCATCTGTGCTGCTGTCGGAGAATAACAACATGAATTATCTAGTTTTCTAAGACACTTTACTAACATTACAAGGTCACGTGTGCCCCTGAAAGTTCAAGCTCAGGCAGCTGGATAAATGCACAAATGATCACAGCTATGTGGAAGCCAAGCACTTTTGTTGTGGAAGCACACAACTTCTGCCCAATTAAAACATGTACCTGGCTCCCAACATGTGGGCGGAGCCAAAGCCCCCTCAAGTGATGCTCACTTTGTCTGGCGACAGCCGTGCTGTAAAGCCAGACCGTAACAATACGGCGGAAACGGAACAGTAGATAAGGCGAAGTGCTGCAATTTCCAGTGGTGTTATGAGGAATAACCAAGACCATTTGTTAAGAAATATATGACTCTGTTATATGAAAAGCTTACATAAAGAAGTGAAGATACCTAAAGTGATTTCCCAAATATCCAGATGTGTCCAAACGCAAGGGTCTGGTGGCTCATTGGTGAAAGCAATACAAACCATAATGTGTGAATACAATGGGGGGAAAAAATATTTATTTTATGGACTTTGAGGGGGAGGATAAACTATAACCAATTCTTCGGACCCGTTTTTTACTCGGGCTGTTCTGGCTTGGAGCTTTCTCAAGAAGTATTCTACCATCCTATTTAGGCCATTTAAACATTCAGTCGAAAGGACAAGTAAATGTTGTCCGTTTCATTGCAGTAAGTCACATAAGGTGAGCAAGAAGTCGAATTGCAATGGTTTGATTAATGTATCGCAAATAATGCAACATCGCAGTGATGGAAAACAAAAGGCAATAGTTGATTAAGATGAACCCCTTCTTGGTGACAGTCATAAGTCCCAGAAAGTTGTAGGGTGAGTAGGTTTACTTGGTAGTATAATAGGTAGAGAAAGTGTCCAACTTCAGTGCCCGGCTCTTTCTTCGCTGTTTGTGTGTATGTAAATGCAAGCAATAGAAATAAAGTGTGCATTGGCTGATTTTCAGACAGGGGTCATTGAAATTTAGAATATAACCTAGATTTGAGATGTAAATCTCAATTTTTTGCAATAGCTTTGGCCCGTGAGTAACATTCTCTCCGTTTCTGTTTACTTGCAGATGCCGTGCAGTGAGCAAAGCAGCTGAATCATGAATCAGATTGCTGGGATTACTAAGCTCCTCGCCAACATTTAGAAGAAGGAAACGCCTCGCTACAGCGGTCGCCACCATGTCGGGTTCCACACAGCCCGCCACGCAGAGCCGGCGTGCCGCTGAGACGCGCTACCCTCCACATGCTATGTCATACCCAATCCAGTTACCCCGATCGCATGCGGTAAGCATGAGCTCCTCAGTAAATTTCATTGCATAACTCATAGAGAGGTTGGGCCCTTGTTAACAGGAACAGTTCGTATAATCCTCCTCACCTTTCTAAAAACAATTGTATTTCTATTAATGACCTGCAAAACCACTTGATCTCATCTTCCTTGGAATCTCCCTCAACAAGTGCTACCTCTGTGCTGTAAGGTGCCCTTTGCAAGTTGCATCCTCCTTACGCTTGGTCAGTGACGTCCTTAAAGTTAGTCCAGCATTGAAGATTTCTCTCTTTGACAAGCCTTTGGTCTGCTCCTCTGTTGATATCAGACTGTGTCTGCCTTCTAATATTTGTCTCTTACCTACGCTGATTACAATACTCGTTGTTTTTATTAACCCTAGGCGTATTTCGCGAATTAGCGCTATGCGTAGCTAAGCAAAGTGCACTTCGCACTACGCGAGCTACGCGTAGCACTTCGCGAACTGCATAGTACCCTGTTCGCACTGTGCAAGATGCCGTTTTCAATGATTGCACAGTGCGGACAAGCATCCGGCACTGTGCAATCATTGAAAACGGCATCTTGCACAGTGCGAGCTGTAGTTTTCAGCCGCTCGAGTAGATTTTTACTCGAGCTGCAGCTTTCTCAACGCGGACTGGTAGTTTCTCATCGCGAGAATCTCACCGGGAGGTTTATTTTCCACGCTCGCGATCGGCAACTTGATGTTGCTGATCGCGAACAAAGAAAAAGTCTCGCCGGGATGTCCTTTTGCTTGCTCGCGGTCGCCAACTTGACGTTGAGGACCGCGAGCAAGCAAAAAAAGACCGCTGCACTATGCTACGCGTGTTTGCACTGTGCTACGTGTAATTCGCGTAGTGCGAAGTAGCGCAAACTACGCGAGCGTAGCGTAGTGCTTTGCCCAGGGTTAGTTTTTATTACACCACCCTTTAAAGTGACTTGAAGCGATCTCTAGGCTGCCCAGCGCAAGACAGACACCATTAGTAAAATCAGGTAAATCTTTGCCTACCCAGAGTGCTTTAAATGAGCAGGTGCTGTCTGGTAAGGAGTACCTGCAGTTCTTTGTTTCCATTTAAAGCCCTGCCTACCCAGGCCCGTATGTTATGACCTTCACCCACTGGAAAGGTCAAAGCAGGGAAGCCCCACCCTGATCCTGGCAGTAGTAACTTAGCTCAGAGGACTTCCAATAAACTTTCTCCTTCACATACAGTATCCTCCCCTCCCCCCCACACACACACAACAGGCCCCTCCTAGCTGCCTGTGGGGCAGACAGAGTGTTACTTGCATAAATCTGTTCAACTCTGTCTGGCACCTCTTTGCAATCCACAAAGTTTGAAGCTTTCTCCAGCTGGGTTTCCTGATCTCTGGCTGTGAAAATAGTTGAAGTTTCAACTTGGATCGTAAACGCCGATAGATGTGTCCCAGGTGGGAGCTAAAACTCCGGGAAGGCAGCTGGGTAATGGATGCTGGAAGGCATGAATGCTAGCGTGACGCATACGTTCCTCACCAGCCGGTGAGCAAAGCATTCTGGGAAGATATCGATGGCATGATAGACTGAACTTCAGCAGATCTCGCACGAGAGCAGGGGGTGGAGATCTTGTCTCCAGATATATGACTGAATCCAGCGTACAAGCACCCTGCTGTCTGTGAAGCTAGCCCCGGGGGAGGCCGACTGGCCGCCAGAGAATGTTGAGATTTCTTAGCAGGGTGCTGCTGCACCTGGAGGGTTAGTAGGGCTGGGGTGGTATCAGTTGAGTGTCCAGCTGTGCTCTAGCCCTGCTGTCTGACATGTCACTGATGCTTCCCCCAGGCATACCTGCCTTCCAGAGACACCGCTCTGGCCTTCTTGCACATTTCCTAGCATCACTAGAGACACGTGTGACACAAACATGGTGTTCATCGCATGGTGTACACTGTGAAAACCCAGCGACGCAAGGGCAGAGTCAAACCGCTGCCTTGCAGTCCATGAACCATTTTTAGTTCCGGCTATGGTTTGGGAAGCGTTATTGACTCCTAAATACAGCATCAGTCTAGGTTCACGAACTAGGTAAGATCCGACTTCACATCGAAGTCCATTTTCAGATTACATTTCTGGTGGCATTGGGGCGTTTCCACCCATTCTGGGGTGTACCATCCTGCTCTCCAGGACTGACCTGTGACCAGCCTGCCCATACATACATGTCAAAGGTTTCTGCAGTGTGTGAGCCATGGCCGTACAGTCCCGCTTCGAGAATCACACAATGGTGGTGGGCGTGTGCCTTTAACAGCACCTATGTACGAATTTTACAGAATTCACAGGTTTTATTTCTTTAATAACTGAAGAGGTACTGAAATGAAGTTCACCAAACCACAAACATTGTCTGTTCTGATGAACCCTCTCTGGTGATGCCAAGTTTGGTGTAAATCTGTGCAGCAGGCTTTGCTGTAGTGGAGCGCACACTTTAACATGAGGATTTCACAGGCACTCCACCAAAAGCCATTCTTTGAATACCATTTGACCAGGGGCGTGAGACAAACTCTTTCAGCCCCCATGAAGAACGTGGCGAGTGGACCCGGAGATGCCCATTTCCACAAATAGTCATAGGCCTTAAGCTGAATTACAGGCCCCTGAAGGATGTGCCCTATTCGCCGCGGGGCTGCAAAGGCTTGCGTTAAACCCTCTAGACCAGGTAGCAACTAATTGGGCACTAACTGTAACCCACAATGAATTGCCTCATGGGTGGTGCGCCCCCTTCAGGGCGCCCTCTGAAAGAGGGGGGAAAAGAGGTCCCATGGAAACTCTAGACCTCCCCCTGCAGGTGAGTGCTGTCAGTCATTGCACCTGTCTGCCGGGGGGAAATCGCTGCACCCTTTAAAGTGTAGGTCGGGTGTTGTCTGAACTATGACTGGCCGCGCGGGTGCTTCAAAGAGCCGTTCCACCTTTCGCTAACACGCTGCCTCCAGGGCAGGTGCAAATTCGTGTTTGCCCTGGGGGCAATGCATTATCTGTGATAGGGCCTACTGCCCATGTTGGCTCCTGGCGCACCCTCTCAAAGGTAAGCTATTGCACAAACAGGGATCACACTCTATCAATAAAATACCAGGTCTTGTGGGGAAGCTGCTCTTTCTCTCCTTTGCCTTTTCTGATCCTACCTCTCCTGGAGTTGGGGTTATGAAATCCTTTGACCTCTAAAGCTGTTCAGAACATAAATCTCCTAGTTACACCCCCCTTCGTGCTTTTGTATACTGTGCATTCTCCCAGCCTGTCAATTCACGTTGTGTTCATATGCACAGAATGAGGGGCTTGAGCTCACAAAGACCCTCTAGTCATGGGCGTGATCTCAGGTAGCGACTGATATGGGTGGAACGGGTGCGTTGATCTCATAGAGAGTCTTGTATCTGGTTAGCCATTAGATCAGACAGTGGCTGATGCAATAGATGGACATATCTTATGAACAACTGCAGATGCAGCCACAGAAAGTGTAGAATGATTGATCTCGGTCAGAACCCTGTATCCGGGGGAAGTATTAGTCAGGGTCTTACCGAGCCCCCAGACAGAGTCGCACCACGTGCTAGGATCATATTTCACCACCCAGCTGGAAGTGAGACTAATTCACTTCTTGAGTAGGGTGAATTTATTTGACAAGTAAATCCATTCCTCTGAATTTGTAATGGTCACGCCTGGTTCCTGACGGACGGGTGCCAGAGAATCATTGTTTTTTAGGTCTCGCCTGCCGACAGTGTCTGCACTGTCCGCAGGCAGGGGTATTGTTTACTGTAAGGGGCTTGGAGCCCACCCTCTGCCTATCATTCAGTGTCATCAGTGTCTCTCTTTTTGCTGCCTCCAGATTAGCCAGCGCCTGCCAGGCGTCACTTCCTTTTGTTGTGGAGCCTGGCCCTGCCACATCCTGTCCGCTTGAACCAATCCCAGGATCTGAGAGCAAGTGCTGTGGGAATGCTGAGCCCGCCTCCTCGATCCGACAGTATCCAGGGCACCCAGGCCGGCCGCCCCAAACCCACCCACTGCTCTCCCCTCTCATTGGCTCTCTCCATCTCCTGTGCATCAATAGGAACGCGGCAAAGATGGTCACAAGCAGGTGTCTGTGGGCGGTGTTTGCACCCTGCCACATCTCAGTGTATGTGTGTGTGTTTTGTTAATGCTCTGTACACTGTTGCTGCATGTTGCTTAGCTGTTTGTGGGTGGGGGAAGTGTACACTGTGCTATGTGTTAGCGAAGATTAGGAAAATCCTTTAGCAATGCAAAAGCCAAAATTCTTCACTTTGTCAATACTTGTGTTTCATTTCTTTTCTGGTATTTTTCGTTTTGATTTTCCTATCATAAATAATATTCAGCTGTCCTTATAAAACAAAATGTTGTACCCTAGCTTTTTACTTCAGAAATGCTATATACCACAGAAATGATGCGTTCAACGTAAAGCACAAGGTTACAGACGCAGGCCTCTAAGGGGTAAATAATGTCTTTAATATGTACTCAGTGAAATAAATCAGTCATAGGTTGCCAGTCGGTGTTCTCGAGAAGCCCTCCATCGCATAAATACCAACACTGCTCATTTAGAAGGGAGAATGTTTTGACCCAAATATGTTATTTTTCCACTTACATTTACTTTTTGCATTTTTTCACAAGTTTCTCGCTCTGGCTGTCTATTTACAAATAAAATTGTCAGTTCAAAAATCTCCCTTTTCGGGGTTTGTCGAGAAAAACATGCTTCAGAAGCCTGGCTTTTGCGTGAGAGTGCGCTGCTGCAAGAGAGGTAGTGTACCCAGGGCTGCTTGACATGGGAGCAGAGAACGGTAGCGCCTCACAACAAGAAATATGAGGGCCGGCGCTATTAAGCTTGGCGTGGGAGTAGGTGTTTACCGACCTGGCCTGTATTTTTAAGTCTAGGCTGGTGAAAATGTTGAGAAAAGCAGTGAAATCCAGAATTTTTACTCTGCTGAAACATAAACCTAAAACAGTGAACACATAATTAAATAATTTCTAAAGTATGTGAAAGCTGTCTAAGTCGTTTCAGGATGATTATTAGAGCAAACGGAAGGATAATTACCTCGTTAGAACATAATCCTGACAATTTGACACAAATTCTTTTTCACCCGCCAGGTCTTGGCTGTTCCAGAATAGAAAAACCTGAACAAATAGCTGGTATTTTTTTCTAAGAAAGGTGGCAAACCTAGATGTGGGGGAGCTCACATGACACCGGAAGTCTTGGAGGAGTTTCGGACTCCCCCCGCTGTTGCATAATGCACACTTGCCCTCTAGCACACTGATTGGTGGTGGGTCGAGGAGCCGGAATGTAGTCACGGTGGGGTGGCATGCAAGGGGCAATAAAGCCCAGGAAATAAGGAGGCTGCTTTCTTTGCCCCCGGGCGCTTCAGGAGCAGGCGGGCACCATTGTTATTTTTAGGAGCCATGTCTTTGGTAGGTGGAGTGGCGTAACACAACTTGAGGGGGCCTCCTGCAAAGTACTTGGAGTGGGGGGGGGGTCCCTTCCCCAGACCCAGTCATGAGCTCTCAGACCAGGGGCCCGCATCCCTGTACAGTGCCGGAAGGGGCCCCCCGTGGAGCTCGAGGGGCTCCCCGCACCATAGGGGCTGCGGGGGGGCTAATATTACGCCACTGGGTAGATAGCGGGTTAGCATTTTCCCAACCGATTAGCAACTATATATCTTGCAGCTTAGTATATTAAGGCCTTGCTTGAGTCACAGAGGGGTTGGTATTTTTGCGGGACACCGAGGAGGTGGGTGGCATGCTTCTGACCTGTACCATCAGCACGGGATGCCAAAAAAGGACGCAATGGAGTAACCGGGTCAGATTTGCCTTTGGGTGTCTTAATTGCGGATTCATCGACCTACAGTGGTTTGATACAAGTCACATCTCATTCATCGCCCATGATTGTTTGGTACAAGTCACATCTCATGATTGTTTGATACAAGTCACATCTCATTCATCGCCCATGATTGTTTGGTACAAGTCACATCTTATGATTGTTTGGTATAAGTCACATCTCATTCATCGCCCATGATTATTTGGTACAAGTCACATCTCATTCATCGCCCATGATTGTTTGGTACAAGTCACATCTCATGATTGTTTGATACTAGTCACATCTCATTCATCGCCCATGATTGTTTGGTACAAGTCACATCTCATGATTGTTTGATACAAGTCGCATCTCATTCATCGCCCATGATTGTTTGGTACAAGTCACATCTCATGATTGTTTGATCCAAGTCACATCTCATGATTGTTTGATACAAGTCACATCTCATTCATCGCCCATGATTGTTTGGTACAAGTCACATCTCATGATTGTTTGATACAAGTCACATCTCATTCATTGCCCATGATTGTTTGATACAAGTCACATCTCATTCATCGCCCATGATTGTTTGATACAAGTCACATCTCATTCATTGCCCATGATTGTTTGGTACAAGTCACATCTCATGATTGTTTGATACAAGTCACATCTCATTCATCGCCCATGATTGTTTGATACAGGTCACATTGATGACCAGTACGCATCTTGTATGATCTCTTCTTGGTGACGAGGCTCTACTCACCACCTGCAGGATTACTAAATGTTTAACTTGAATAAATTCTAATGCCTTTTGTTATTGTGTTAGTATCTCATTGTACATAATGCAACTGGTGTGAGAGTGTACGTGTTTGCATATGTGCACATGCGCACAGATGCATGTCCCTTGTTGCCTGGTTCAAGCAGAACTTTTGGATTAAAAAATGACCATGGTTGATAAATCACTAGTTAAGATGTTTAAAGTGCTGTTGAGTCGTTGCTGGGTCTGTGACCGGCCAATCGTGGGCTCTGATTCGTCACCCTTCACTGAAGATTAAGACATCACTTCCAGAAACCCTTTTCTTTGGAACTCACATCTGCTTCCGAGAACTTGTCTATTTCCTATGACAGGCACGCAAGGTTTAGAAGGGGGAGCGGAGTTATAGCTGTGGATTCTTCGTTTTTGTAGCTGGTTCTAATCCACCCTGAAGAAGAATGTTTTCTTTGGATTTGATTTATCTGCACACACATGATTCCTATTAATTTGGTGTATCCAGAACGTTTCGCCAACTCTTGCTTTCTGTCAGCAAGGGCATGCAGAAGTTTTCAGCGCCGTAGGCGTAGTAATGTGGCGCCACCCACAATCTCTGGCCAGTACCCAAACCCCTGTAAATTGTGGCACAATATGGACAGGATATTGTGGCACGAATTGTGACACACGTTAACCGTTCCTGTTGAATCTCTTTACTAGTGGCATCTAAGGGGTCTCCGGGTACCCCTTGCAGCAGACCAGGTCTGGGATTCCAAAATGGCAGTACTGTGCATCATTGGCCTACTTGCGTACCCACAGCTGAAATTGAGGAGAGGATCTTTGGCAGACAAATGGTATCTTTGGGGCTTTATTTCAGAAATGCAGGACCTGGTTGATGATCTCAAGAAACAAGGGTTCACCAAATTGGTGGCTAGCCCCACGCATGGAGCTGCCCTGAACGTCCACATCTCCTCTTCTCCCCAACCACCCATACCTGTATCAATGAATACTTCTCTTCTAACCTGTATCTGCTTCTCCTGAGGGAAGCTGGGCCAAAAGCCACTCCACTGATCTTCGATTCTGGGACGGCAAAGTACAGAAATACGAACAATGTGCAGACCACTCTCTTGTACATAGCTTCCCAGATGTCGACCCATCTGTGTATCAATCCTCTGCAGAGATAAGGGCACAAACACAGCTACATCACTCCCTGAAGAATGTTCCCTCAAACTCAAGAAACTAGGATGGGCTAAAACCTCTGATACTCCAGAGCACCTCCACTGCAATCAACCTGGCCCACCACACCATGCCTCTTCGGAGTCTACGGCACGCCTGTGAAATCGGAGGAAGGCCTTGCTGTGGGGCAAGTAATTCCTTCCAAACCGTACCAAGTCGATTAAACTGGAGGCCAACTTCTCAAATCTTAATTCGGTCTCAAGCCAGGTGCGCACTGAGACCAATCTTCTGTCTTTGTGTGCACGATGAAGAAGTCCAAGTCTTGAGAAAGATACTATTGATTGTCGTACATACGCAATACTTCCATCCTCGTGTGTCTCTACCAAGATCCATGGAATTTGCACCATATCTCGGACTGCTACGCTGATATTTAGCAATGGCTGGGACTCATGCTTGGAAACGCACCGTGTGCAGCCAGCTGTTGGACCTGTGCAGAGTCAACATCTGTATGGAGACGAGGGAAATGTCTCTCCTCTTTGGTCCTTGTTCTGGCCAAAATGCTCCCGGCACACCAGCAGTGAGCGCTCTGAACTCACCTTCAGGCAGAGGGAGAGCGACAATAGGAATTAAATATTTTTTATATTGATATCAAATAAGTAGTTATTAATACCTACTACTGCAGTTTTACAATTTTTAACAATTGTGAATACTAGGTGTTACTATTGCCCAATTAAATGGTTCTCAGAATAAGGAAACACTGGGCGGGTGACCTGGAAGCCTCCTCAGATGCGAGCCCTTGACTCACAGATCCATCTTGCTGCATTTTATCACGAATCAGTAAATAACTGACAGTAATAAAATCAAGCTATATACATGCAGGGTATGGAGCCCAACGCCTGACCATGCCTATGCTCTACCTCGTACTCCGAAGCAGCAACTTGTTACTAAATTAAGAAATAAATTCTCAAAGGCCAGGCCTAACCTGCTAACATTGGGGTCTCCACCAATGGTCCACATAGCTGGAGCCATGTAAAATGTTCGGTGAAATCTACAAAATGCATTTATACATCACGTTCAAGCAGCCTGAAGGCAGATCACAGGACTTTAAACAAAATATCTCAGCATGGAAAACCCAATGCGGTAACCAGCAAAGTGGACTGTGATCGTAAGTAAGGCTCCCCGTTTTCCATTTTTACAGATAAAAACAATGTGTTTTCTGTCGACATTTATTTTTAAAAGTGGATAAATACAGAAAATGGTGCTTCTTTTAAGTGACTCTGCGTGCTGTCTTTCATGAGTTGTAGGCCAGCTGCTGAGCCGATGGACAGCACGGGAAATAAAGAACAGGATGAAATTTCTTTAAATAATGGCATAGGTCAACACACATTTGTGGTATAATGCTAAGATTTAGTGGATGTATTGCCACTTAATATTTGGCAGCTTAAATAGCGACATACATCAAAGAACGAATGTGTCTCTATCAGTTAAATAAATATGGAAATGTACAGTTTTACTACATCATTTATAAACAAAACATAAAATAAATATGGGTAAATGCAGAAAAAATGGCCCAAAAATAAATATGGGTAAATACCGATGGAAATGTTAAAAAATAAACACCATAAAACCGGGAGCCCTAATCATAAAACATACCATCAAGCGACCTGCAGAGCTGTTCAAAGCTGCCAGTTGAGTGAATACCATAAACCGGGCACCTCCCGCTCACACTTCTTCATATATCACACTTCTAAGTAGTGTGTCCCATAACACGATAACTACACCTTAATTGACATATACATACCTCCAACATAAAATCAAAACAAACACAAAACAAACTTTCAACCATACGTCGTACAAGGTGTAGCGTGCTACTAATGTAGGCAAGCGCTTCAGCACCCCAATAAAGGTGCAAAGCGCTATATAAATGTTACAATGCAAAACCTAGTCTGTGGTTATCCCTAAAATCTGGCCTGGGTTTGTCCCCTGTTGATCGACGTTGGACAGGCCAGTGCTGAGACACAGAACAGATGTGTTGTCCTTGAAAGCTGGTCTTGCAAGCACGCTGCAGGGTGGCGGGAAGACGGCAGCCGGCTTTGAAGGCCGGCCTTTCATTTTGATAGCTGCTGCTTGAAAGATAAGCGGTTTCCGTGCGTGATGAGACAGCCGATCTCCGAGATGGAAACTCCTGCAAATATTGACACAGCCTGCCTTTCTCCCGCCCAGGCTCGGCTCTGCTTTCAATTACTCGGCCTTGACTTTGGAGGGGGTTTCTGGCGCTTCCTATTTTTACAGTCACTCTGGCGTTGGGTAATAAAAAACTGAAACGCTCAAGAGGCAGGCGGGGGAGGAAGACACTGCTTTAAAATAGACTCGTGAGAAATGTCATTTATAACGGTTTAATTTCATGCCCTATCCAGCACTTCGTATTACGCAAAATGTCACAGATTTTATGCCCTTTTGCCACGTCGCGGAATTGAGATGTCAGTCACTGGAAAATCCGATTGCGGAAGCAGAGAACAATGCGAATGAGCAGAGCGCACGCGGCTGGTTTGTGCTTCACACACGATCGTGTTCTATTTTTTATAGCCCCTGCCAGAAAGGCAGCCTTGTGTCGAAAATGGACGCTAGGATGCACATTTCGCGAGAAAAAAATAGTGCAAAATACTAAGCCAGCAATTCGTGTAATAAAGTGTTACTTTCGCATTCGGTGTTGGGCGTTACGTGTAATTCCTACGTAGGCTTTTCCCCCCAAGCCTATTTTAAAACTGACTGGAGAGAAAGGCATATACAAGAGCGAGAGAGAGATGCGAGAAAATCCATTCCGTAAATAGAGACGGTGTGGAAATACATGCACGAAGCAGTCCTATAAATAGTTATGTTTACGGATTTATTTTATCAGAGGTATTTTTTGGAGGTAGACCTAATCCGGGTGATCACACAGCAGTTCAGTATTCTGTTTTTCTGCACGGGTTAGTTTGTGATTGCAGGGCGGGGGAGGGCGTTGCAACAGGGGTGTTCCGAGGGCAGGAGGGTGCCCAGCCCATTGGAAATGGGGTGAGCACTAAAAGTCATAACTTTCTTTTCATCCCATACCATCCCCACTTGCTTCTTCTCACCATATTTTCCTGCTAAAAAAAGCTGCTCTGTGTAAAAATTCGGAAAACGCCCTAGAACCCCATATTTTCAGATCTGTAAAGAAATGTTTCCTCCAAACGCAAAAAATAACTTTGGATACAAAGTAAAAATACAACTGTTTAAATGTGGAAATATGGCCCATTTTCGCCATGTTTTCTCCAGGAGTATGTTTAGGGGCGTACGTTTGGAATTCTGCGACTTGCTTATATTACACGGCACCCTCCTTTAGCTACAGCGAAACCCAGAAATTGGTTAAATCTATGCACCTCACAAGCATAAGAGTGTTTTTTGTGTCTCAATGGTTACTCTAATTGCAATTCCCTTTTCAGTTAATTACAAAACAAAGGTCACACGTGGGTTTATTGATGTAAATTGCCTGGAAACTGCACCCAATTAAATGCTACGGAGCTCAACTTCATCTGCAGAATTCGGAGGTCGTAAACACCACTCAACAAGCGCCTCGTAACATTTTACCGACAACGCCTGTATTTAAGGTCTGGCTTGACAGCGCACTATTTGTCGAGCTACTGTAACCTGTACTTTAAACTACAGAGTGGGCCTTGGCCCCGCCCAGCTGAGTGCTGCTCTCTGACCATGTCCAATTGGCTAGAAAATCGCCTGGGTCACTTTGGGGACTGGAAGCTAATGCTCACCGGATAGTAAGACACACTATTTTGAGAGATGTGAATTGAGAGTGGTGCACACAAGATAGGAGTCTTTACCCTACACTCCTGAGACGAGACCCCTCGATGGGAGCCCTGTACAAGCAGAGCAAACCTTGGGCACACACCAAATTACAAAAAACGTTTGAGTTCCTGTTCCGTACAGTAACAACTGTTAATTCATACAGTAACAGGACAATAAAGTATTGCTTCATATGAATAATGCAAACATCCAAATATTTGACGTCAGCAGAGATCTTTTATTTGCAGATCTTGTTCGCTGTTCACGTAGCCAACACATGTTTTGTCGATTTAGGGACTTCTTCAGGGCTGTTAGTAATACTACAGGGTCCATCTGTAGGCACGATAAGTCCACATAAGAAGTAGTACTGCCATACCATTCGGGTAGATGCTAATGGATATTCAACTGGTCATCAATGGAACTTAACTTGTAGTCCTCGTAGTTAAGTATACAAGAGGAAGGAATATCCAACAGCAATGTGCTTATATCCTCCGATATATCGAAATCAGTGTTTAGTAAATTCAGATAATCTCAGCGTAAATTAGTAATGTCCTATAACTTTGTTCACGTAAGGAGCAGTTTAAGGTAAATTGTGGCGGTCCCTGTGGGTATAGGACAGGACGGCACGGGGTCCGAGTACGGTCCCTCAAGGTTTCTTATCGTGGCATGATCCCACGGTGTTCGGCACCACAGAGGGATCATGCCGCGATAAGAAGCCTTGAGGGACTGTACTCCGACCCCCTGCCGTCCTGTCCTATACCCACAGCGCTTACTACCCCTGACAAGGTGTTGAGGTGCTTTTTTGGCGAGTAGCACCATACTCCGGAACGTAGTTAGACTATAGCAAGGTTGTAGGGGAAAAGTTCAAGATGAAAAATTGTGTTTATTGTGACTTGTGTGAGGGGACCCTGTAGATAATTCCTGAGTGTTTAGCTCCCACTAGATTGGTCATCTGGGCAGTTGTATGCATCGCCTTCGGACACGAGCCAGCAACACACAAATGACCAGACATTCTGTGCTTCCCCTTATGGCTTTTTATCTGCTTATGTAAGAATTTTAAGTTATTCCCACACTTTTTTCGGTTTTGTATTCTTTTCCTGTGATTTCATCTGAGTAGTTCCATTCCAAGGATTTTTTTTCTTCCCCAAAGTAAAGTAACGGTTTGCTGTTCGTGCGCTCCCTTTTCCCTAACACCAAGGCTTTTTTGTGGCCTTCGTGGCAATGTGATGCTTTCTTGAGGCCTTTTACAGCGGAGCTCTAAGCCAGAAGCTGTGGTAGTCCTAACGTGGCACTTGTCTGACATCTAGATCAAAAGTTGCCTGATGTTGCTCTTGTGAAGACATTGGGTCCAAGGTCCTCTGACATCATCAGCTGTGCTTCTTTTATGACCTTCTGATGTCACACCAGGAGAACAGCTACACGTCTAGCAGGGACTTGCGCAAAACCGGAGACTCATATTATGAACTTTGACAGTGTGTAAGCGGGTAGGGTCCAAGCTGAAGTGGTCACACTGGACAGCTATGAATTCCCCTGTTCTTCTGAAAGCTCTATTTAACCCGGGAAGATGAAGGGGTCTTTATATTAACCATGGGAAGGGGATAGTGTTACTGCTTTTGGTCACTCTGCGCCTACAAAATGTAAAATATTTGTAACCTTACATTCCCAAAGATGTTAGGTTCCCATGTTGTCAGATGTAAGATCTGTACCAGACTACAAAGGCACTAGGATTCCTGGGCTGGGGATGTGGGAGGAGGGGCACTGGAGGTTGGGCAGTCTGCCCTTCCTTTTGGAGTCTGTGGTTTCTCATGCTGTGTTAAGTGCTGCCTGGAGCAGTGAATGTCAGCCTTTGCTTGACAGTGCGGTAATTGATGTCAATACGAGGCTGACCCTCCCGTGATTCAAGGTGAGAGGCCTTACCAGAGGAGGGTAACAGTGAGAGGCAGCCCCAGGGACCTTGGAGAGCATGTCTGTCTCACTGCACCGGAAGCAGCACGTGGAAAGGGATCCGGGCTCCTCCGTTATGACCAAGGTCTGGATTAGAATGGATTACAAATGTACAATTACTCACTCCTGGCTCTGGCAGCTTGCTGGACGCATTTCAGCTGTAAACCAGGTCCCTTAACTGCAGACTGAGAGGTTGAACTGGGCTCGCGTGTCTTCTAAAACACATTTCATTATGGCCGCCTCTTTCCAGATGTAAGAGTGGGCATGGGAATAAGTGGATGGCTTTTTTTTGTGGGTCTCCATGATTGGGGGAGGTGGTAGCCATACGACACAATCCAAGACTACAACTCCCATAATGCATTAGACGGTCACAAAATCCCAGGACTGGAATGCATGTCCCTGATAAACATAGAGTAAGAATGCACCCCCAAGACACATTTATAGGTCAACGGCTTGTAACTAGTTCCCAAAGTGGTGCTGATGTGTTAGGAGTTCTGCAATACTTATCTTAATAAAACAGAATGTTCACATCAGAATCATTTTTTTTTTTTTATTCTCTCTTGGGGTCACACTTCTGCGCTTTCTAAGAACTGCTAATAAGGAAGGTTAAGGGGCCTCAACATCATGATCCTTGGGTTGGAAAGATGGCCTGCAGAGAAGGCAACGGTGGGATTCCATCGGTGATCAATGGATCTCTTAATGTCAGTGGTGATGGTTAAGGTTACTGAGCCACTGAGTAACTTGCACCCTCGCCATGCACTGATTATATATACCCTCACATATGACATCACTCATGACGTTCAATGACATCATTGATAACATCGCTGATGACATCTGAAACAACATAATATATGACAACACTGAGCATGGGGGGGGGAGTTATATTTACATCATGGGTGGGATATAATTACTTCAGTTAACTACAACTGGTGAATGTCAGTGTATTTTGTAAAATATAAAATGCTATGTTGTGATATTTTCCCCTAACTAGAACGTCACTTTAACTTGTTTTTTCAGTGAATATACGTATATTTATATATATATATATTATTTTTTACGGAGTGAATCTAGCTCCTCTGTACTTATAGTTAATATTCCCAGAGATCGGAATTCTTCAGATTTTTGCTCAGTAATAACTGTCACCGTTTGATTAAAGTCCAGAAAACTATGCAGACCTTTTCTTTTTTCTACATTGGCTCATGATGTAAATAAAGTTTTGTGGTGATTAGTTAAGGGGGTGCAAAGATAAACGGGGGGGGGGGGTCTAAAAATAGTTTTTTCCACCAATACATTTTCCATAGATTTATTTTAGACTGACGTAACGACAAAATTGCTGGACGTATCTATATGAAATTTGGCAGGAATATAGATTATGGTGCGGCGTGTGGAAAGGGTCCTTTTTTTGTTACTTGATCTGATTTTATTCAGCTGTTTTTAGGTAATCAGGGACAAATCTTAGTAATAAATTGGGAAGTGGTATACCGTGGTACATGGTGAAGATGAAACGCAATACTATTGGTTAATCAAAGCTGTTGCAAAATAAAAAGACAACCAAATTGTTTAGACCACACGTTGTCTTTATTCTGTGTTTTAATGTGAAATGTATATTATGACTGCTTTTGTAATGTTTAAGACACGAGACAGTTTAGCAAGCTCTGTAGAGGTAGGGAAAATTATTTTCATTGGTTGTATATTTTTTTTTAAAAAAAGCTTACGATGTACTGCGGTACTTTCTCAAAAGTATCAAGAAACTGCTGCGGTACTATTGAAATGTAAAAAATAATGTACCCTTTCATTCTACATCACTTATAGCATGTTGAATTATAGCATTTATAACAACTCTCATGCCATCTGAAATGATATAATTTATGTGAAGAGTGTGCATGGTAGAGGGGCGAATTATAGTTAATTTAGTGTGGCTAGCGAGGGGACAACACACTACACACCACTCTACTCTGCGCCTCTGCATTCTACTCCCAGGCGCGGCCGGCACAGGTAAGAGCGGTGGGGTGGGGAAGTTGACAGATGGGATAGGTAAAATTAAATAAATATCTAACAGCACTTACCTTGCTCTCACTGCATCGCCGACTCGGCGATGCGGTGAGCGCAAAAGGTAAATGGTTTTCTTTATTTTTTACTTAATTTTACCCAGTCTGTTGACTTCCCCACCCCTGCCCCATTGCTTTTGCCTGTGCCAACCGTGCTTGTCTACATCACTCTACTCGGCACTACAGCACTCAGTGGCACTCTAATCTGCACCACTCTACTTCATGGCACTACAGTCAACACCACTGCACTCTTCAGTACGCCACTGTACACTGCACTCTGCTCTTCTCTATGCCACTGCACTGAGGTCTGCACCACTGCACTCAATGCTAAGTGTACTCTACAAAACTCTACTCTGCACCACTCTACGCCACTCGAGTGCGCACCACTCTACTCTACTGCACTCTACACTCTACGCTACTGCACTTTATGGCACTGCACTCTACACCAGTGCACTCTATGGCGCTCTATCCACTCCTGTCTATGCCACTCCACACAGTGCCACTCTACCCAACGTCAAACAGTGCTACTCTATGCCACTCTGCTCTATGCCACTCTACTCCACAAGAACTTATCAAGAAAGTACTGCGGTAGTATTGAAATGTAAAATATATGAGTTAATACCAATATAAACAACATTATACAATACCCAATAAAAAAAATTGAAATTCAATGTAAAAAACAGTTATGTAAGTTATAGTTAGGAAAACAACTTTGCACTACTCTACTGTGCACCACTATCCCACTGCACTCTACTCTGCACCATTCTATGCTATGTCACTGCACGCTACTCTGCACCACAGCACTCTATGCCATGCTACTCTGCACCACAGCACTCTATGCCACGCTCCTCTGCACCCATTTACCCTGCACTCTATTCTATACCACTGTATTGTTCACCATACCAAGCCACTCTAGTCTACTCCACACCACTCAATGGCATCTCACTCCAGTCTGTGCATATCTATGAGACGTTATTGAGAAAGTACTGTGGTACTATTGAAATGGAATATATATGAATTAGTACAAGAATAAACAACATTATATGATTACAAACCAATTTAAAAAACATGGAAATTCAATGAGAGAACCAAGGTTTAAAAAATAAGTTATAGTTAGGAAACCTACATTTATTATTTCTGTACAAAACCAACTTAAACTACACAAACCTTAAGAATTCTACGGTTATAGTCACTAGCCAGACTAAATGATCTATAACTTGGACTCCTACCATGCACAACGTTCTGAATAATTATGTTATTTGACACATCATGAGTGTTGCTTTGAATGATGTGATTTAATATGCTGTTTATTAAGTGATGGAACAAGAAAGGGTATAAGTAGAACATGGGGAAGGCGCACGGTATAGTTAATTTAGTGACGCTAGCGAGTTCACAACACGGTGTATGAGTTATAGTCAATTTTGTGTGTTCCGCAGATTTTAACCTTAAGGTAAAACTAAAACTTTCGATTTCTAAGGTTTATGTAGTTTAAGTTGGTTTTGTATAGAAATAATAAAGGAAGTTTTCCTAACTATAACTGATCTTAAACCTTTTTTTTAATTGAATTTTTATATATATATATATATATATATATATATATATATATATATATATATACTTGAAGATGAAGGATCACAAGAAAACAACAGCCAGCCAGGGCAAAAATCTGGATCCCAAAGGATACAATGAGTCACAAAGAAATAAAATATCCAAGAAAGAAGTGACTCAAACAGATAGATTCACCAAAGAACAAAAATATATTTCCACTACAACGTTTCAGCTTCCGCCTTCCTCAGGTAGTACAAGATGATCAAGGCTTCTGCCGAAACGCGTTGTGTAATAAACACTCTGACCTGAACTACGTTGTTGCTGTGCCTTTACTACTGAGAGCATACGAACACTTTTTGGAGTTTTCTTGGAATATTGGATTTACCGGTGTGCTTCGCCGGCATGTATGCCACCCTCCATGGGTCCCAGCACCCCAGAAGAAGCGTTGTCTAATTTTGGTATATATATATATATATATATATGAGAGATACTGTATAAATATTATATGTATATTATAAGCATGATATATATTTGTATACAAAAAAGTGAGGCAGGAGGGGAGGTAATAAGATGGTGCGGGAAGCAGGAATAAAGACACTGGGGAGCGGGGAAGAAGACCGTGAGAGAGAGAGTGAGAAAAGCAATGCCCTCCAATGGATTGCTGAAAGAAAAAGAAAAAACAGACCTTTCTTGTCAGCAGTGGAAGGATACAACTCAACCAGTTAGAACTGATGTAAAAGTAGAAATGCTCCTCAGGCGGGACAAACATAAGAATAGTGAGAAAATGACAGACTAAGGAGTAGGAAGCACACACAGAAAGCCATCCACTCAAGAACAAGGGGCTGGCTCAAAGCACACTCTTTGTATTAAAATGATCCCATCATAGCAGGAGTGGAAGGGTGCAACCAGAAATGAGGTGAAGAAGTAACATTTTTGGGGTGGGACAAACACAAGAGTGAGAAAAGCCACTGTGCAAGGAGTAGGGAAACTAAGATAAACAAGAAAACCATCCAGTCATGAGCAAGGAGCGGACTCAAACCCACACTATGTATTGTATAGTACACTAAAGCTGTGTGTAAGCGAGACCTAAAAATGAAACTACAAGGCCAAGAATGCAGTTTGCTGCTTTCTAAAAATATGGACTGACCGAAGACGTCAGACATTCCATGAGGCCTTTTGTCAGTTCTACTTATCCTAAAGGTCCAGAGAGAAGCAGAACTCTTAATTCCACAGTTGCCTGCCTCAGAATCTTATCCAGCCTGTTTCCCTTTGCATCCTGGTACGTGTAGTCCTGTGGTAATACTGCTATAAACGCGACTACGAGAAGCAGCATGCAGAGAACAAAGCTGAGCTGGGCGAGCTACCCGAGTACGACCTGGGAAACTTGAGAAGTCTGCTAAAGGTCATTGGGGACACGGGGTGTCTACAGTGGAGTCATGCCCTTCTTGATGTGGCTGGATAATTAGTCACATGTGGCTCTGCGCGAGCTGATTGGCCATAAAACAACATGTCCGCAATCAGGGGCCCTTTGTTGTTCCAGCACGAAAGCACGCCCACGCGCTTTGTGGAAGAATGTCATTAGCGTGCACGCCTGCTCTCCAGTGCCCGTAAGCTGCGAGTTGACCTTTCCTGACCTCATTATCCCTGGGCGTTCCAGATGCCGGGGCACGGCGGGGTGCCGCGGGTTTTATAGCGCACTTGTGGCCGAGCGGTATCTTTTAATGCGCGCGCACACACCCGTGAAGCTGAAAGGTCATCAGCACCGCTGCTAACAACTGGCTGGCAACATTAACATTTACAGGCAGCGGTGACGTGGCATTTTGTGTGGCCAACACAGATTTGAGCTGAGGGGTCCAGCGTCAGGCACTCAGTCCAAATCTGACCCGGGCTGGACTGTGGCCTGGGTGTCACGTAAACACGACACGTTGTAACTTGAAAGCTAATCCTCGCACTTCTCACGTTAGGTTGTTTCTCAGTGTGATCCTCGGCACAAGGACAGCTCTTCTGTAGTCCTAGGAGTTCATTTACCGCGCAGTGTGACCCGTTCTCTGGAACTACAATAGTCTAGGAGTGGAAGCATTGTGCCCTCGTGACAGTCATGTGGCAGGCGTTCTGCTACTACTAGCAGGCCTGCATGCATGCGTAGTGGAAAAGGAAAACTACAAGTAATAAATAGAATGCGAAGTCACGTGACCTATGTCTTTCAGCATCTTCCGTTTCCATCCAAGCCCGTTAACCTAAATAAATATTTCTAGGGTGTAACACTTAGTATTGTTGGATTTTTAATTCCACGTTCACAAACTTAATTATGTGTTTAAAAATCCCGGCATTCAAAGTGTGGTTGGTCGAAAAGCAAGGATTCGCCGAACATGGGCCACATACGGTTACCAGGTGACTGCAGCTGACTTGCGTACAACGTTCTCGGTATTGGCCTTTTTCTTTTATAGTTCATTATTTTTGGATGTGAATCAATTTAACTCAACCAAGACTATAAGTACCAGAATCCGTTGATCTGGTAAAGAAAAGCATAGGTCTGCAAAGGAGGCGTTTAAGTTATGCAGAGGGATGTGATAGCTGTACAAACATGACATGGGGCTACTAGACAGGTATGATTAGGCATGTCAGATCCATGTCGACAGGACACCTTTTTAGGTCTCGCCTGACCCAGCGCATGCGCTGGTCTGGCGAGATTTATTGAGAGGGCTCCAAAAAGTGCTACCAGGCCTAGAGCTACAGTGCATGTGCGCGGGCGCCGCGCTTTACCGCGATTACCCTCGCAGCCGCTTTGATGTATGTTCGTGATCGCGATCACTTTCGCGGCCGCTTGGCATAGCCAATAGGTCTCGCTTTTGGGACCTTATAAGTATTTAGTTATGCAACTGTTGCATGGCTAAACACTTAGACCCATTGGCTATGCCAATGCTTGTTTAGGTCGAGCCTGAGCAGCGCATGCACTGCTCTGCGAGGCATGCTGTATTGGGATATGGCCTTGAAGCTCCGCCCACTCTCTTCTGATTCGTTAATAGGCGTGTTAGTCCCTCCTTAGTACCGCCTTGTCTTCTATTTGTAACCTCCCATGAGGACTGGCCCTTTTACTTCTGTTGTTACACGGTATGTCTCAATTAGTCTGTCAGCACTATGTTCTTTAATGAGTTTCTCTTACTGCAGGCACAACATGCTTTTCCTGCAACATTCAGCGCGCCATGCGCACTTCCACTTTCCAAGCAGCCCGGGACAATAGCTGACGTTTCTTTGAAATGAAATCGGTCTCGCATTTTCAAGAGTTTGAGCTATTGGCATTGTCCTTAAAAATGCCAATAGCTTCAACTCTCGCATATGCGAGACCTATTGCACTACAAATGCTTGTTTTTGTAGTCTTTGCGTTTGAGTACTCCAGTTTCCCTTGGATGCTTGTGTAGATCATTAAGTCCAGTGTTTTTTTCCTTTCCATTCTGGTACTTGTAGTCCTGTTAAGCACCATTATAAATTCAGCACTACAAATGTCAGAATGTAAAGTAAAAACCTGAACTGGATGAGTCACTGATGTTTGCATCTGGGAACCTTTTTGCCTCAACATTTCTCTTTACAAATTGTTTTTCGGTGTGTTAATCCAGTTTGGATTTGGGTTTGATGTCAAGGGTAACTTGGCTGCCACTGAAATCATTACAGCTTCAGCCCAGGATGTAAGTAGTTGAGATGGCTACTAAGTGGGACAACAATCGCCCACGACTTCCGACGCAGTGGAAGAATGGCGTGCGATCAGTGTTTAATTTGTAAAAGAGAGTGCTGGTGCCGGAGTCTCTACTCAGAAGCCTGTGAAAGGTGCAAATAAACATTAGCGTACCGAATCTCAAGGCTGCGTACTTGTGAATCCACCCCAGGCCTCTTTAATCCACCACCAGATATTGCTGAACTTTTATCTCACTCTTGCAGGTTCCTGATTTCCCCCTTCGTGACTGCTTTATATCTTTCTCTTCCTGCACCTTTTTGCTTTATTTCTCCCTCTCTTGCAGAAAAAGAAATGTTGTTACCAATAAATAAGTGCCAATGGCCCTCACCGGCAACCACCGGCTCAAATTAAGAACTGACATGTTAAACAGGTGAGGGGGCAGAATGAAGCACGACAGGCAGAGCAGTCTCTGACGAAAAAGGGCCTTGAATTGATGTGATACTGACAACGGAGAGAGGATCTGGCACAGCGGCCATAGTTGGCTACTCGGGAGCTGGTGATCCGGGTTCGCGTCTCGGCGTTAGTTTCACCTCCCATAATTCTGGGCAAATCGCCTAATCTCCCCCATCCCCCACAGAGTATGTATTCCTGCTGAAGACTTCTAGCATCAACGGATAAAACAACAACGACGCTGGTCAATGAGAGGGCACTACATTTGTGGCTGAGCATGGAGAGTCTGATTACATGATGGAGTGGGCACCACTTTATATTTTACCACTTTCCCAACTTCTGCTGCCTGAAAGGGGAGGCCTGCTTCCAAGTGTTCTATGGACAATACTGGGGCCCTGTTCTCCTCAGAAAAACAAACACCCAAATGTTTAGATCTTTGGGAAGCATCAGTTGTACTTGTACGCAGAACAAGAAGCAACAGCTCTGACAGCACACATTGGTACTGAAAATCACAATGAATTTGGATGCGAGCATCGCGCCTGGCCAGAATCCATCTGGAAGTTTTAAAGTTGGCCAACCTAAAGTGCTTGACAGACCTTATCCATATTTGCATAACCCTTAAAAACAATTGCCTCGGGCACCCATAGTCTGGGGCCAAACTTTGGCCCTGTGTTTTTCTTGTTGGCCACATGCACCAAGTAATTTTCGAATAAAGGAATTTAAATAAAAGGTTTGCCTTACACGAACTGGGGGGCGATGACTAGTTTCCGTGCACTTGTATGGTCTGGAGATGACGCAAGGCACTATTTTTACTATGTAAGGGGCCTAAATATATTGCTATAAATTGATACATTCAGTAATATATTCAGGCCCCCTTACACAGAAGGCATCGGAGAGGCTTCACGTTCAACCATCATTGTTCAACCATCATTGTTCCCAGACATATAAACTTCACATATCGATCTGTGCGATATTTCTGTCAGGAAGCAATGTATTCTTTAAAACACATTTGCGCCCTACAATTCTCCCATGTGTTGTAAGATGTATCAAACTCCTATAAAGCAACAAAGCTTTCAAGTAAGAACGGATTCAAGTTATCTTCTGCCATTGTCTTATCCTTACTTCAGTTTGATGTTACTTTCAGTTTCTGTGAAATAATGGCATGCCGTGTGATATATACAAAATAATAACTATTTATGCTAAATGTGGTTGTTAGTAAAATAAATAAATAATTGTTGCAGGTCAGGTAACAAAATTATAAGTATTTTTTTAATCTCAAACTGTTTCCTGTTACCATTGCAAGTCTCAAAAACTTCAACGTGTTTCCCTGGCCTCTTTTTGCTTCATCAAATCAGATTCTTCGGTCTTTTCTAAGATATTTTTCAACTCTGCCTCTCAATAGATACGTTACCCCCCATTTCGATGGCAAGGCAACGTCTATTTGCCAGTGCCACAGAGATACATCCCCCAAAATGGCTTATTTTCGGTCACAAAATTCTGTAGTCGTTGCCCAGGTCAGTCGGATGCCATTTTCAAACCACCCTGCCACAAATGGTTTGATCCAGACGGTGGGAGGGCATTCTGAAACTGGTATTGCCTCTGTAGTTACCTTGCGTACACTCGCTGGTCAGTCCCTCCACCAAATATACAGATCAGGAGCAAGTTCATGTCATACTTTTTTAAAATTCTAAAAAACAATGCTAAATAAACTGTCAAACAGACAATTGTCATGAAATCAGTCGTAATTGGCATGCTTTTTTAAGTTAGAATAGAAATGGAAAATATATTGACATTGCACTGCCTTTACCTTAATGTTGTTGTTTTACCCGTTTATCATATTTTTACATTTTCTTGTTATTTTTTCATGTAAACTGAACCTTCTAGAGCCCAATGTTTCCCCTTCACCTCTTTCCCTTCCTGCTCACCCCACTTCCCTTCCATCTTATGCATTTCCTTTGTAGCTTTACCGTTTCCCTCCTCGTGCCCCTATGCAGTTTGAAAAGAGAACTGCAATTTAACGATTTCTCCACCAAATTTCTTTTTTTGCCAAGTTGTGATCTCCGCGTTTTTTCAATCAATGTATGTTTTTTAAGCGAAGGAAGTCGCAGGATCAGTGTTTGCTCTCCGGGTCTCTACGCTTCAATAAGAGAAAGGTGCATCTCTCAGCAGAGCATGCTGAGATCTTTCATCCTTCTGAGGTCGATAAAATGAGTTCCATGCCGCTGGATATTGGTAACGCCTATTGGTTTAACCACAAAAAAAACACTGATGCATGCTATCCATGTGGTCATGGTCATTACGATGGTACATTGGACGTTTCTATTCATCCCTGTCCGTTTACAGCATTGTAAGCCTTATCCGAAGTCTTGCTGCTGGCTGCCATGCCCCTTAAAATCTCTTCCTTTAAGCTCAAATAAATCCCAAAAGTAACAATGATGCTCATGTGTGAAGTGTACTTCAGAGTGAGCCTCAAAGAAGACCACAGCTTGCAGCACTTTACAACCACTCCTAAATGATAGGGGTTATGCTGTGTGACCACGTATAAGCTTCGGACCACAAGGAAATTTGTTTTGAAATCACAGGAGATTGCCCAAAAACAGAGTTCCCTGCTAGACTTCCTACCCATTTTCAACTTAGCTTTGTGTTCTCTCTTTTGGATCAAGGTTTGATTGCTGGGTCATTGTTCAATAAAAAGTAAAATCCAAGAGCCGGATTTACTAGCATGAACATTTGCTTCACTGTGGTCATCTTTATAAGTGGAGTCCATCAAGTTTACAGGGCTGAGCTTTCCCATGGGATACGCAGTCCAGGATGGAAGCCCATGTACACAGGAATCGCGGTCTCCTCAGGTCAGTGCCCGGTGGAGCAGCAGCTAATAACAGGGCCAGCTTGGAACGGCAGCCATGTTGATATCCAGACCAGTGCTTTAATTGGGCAGGTACTGCCTGGTACTAAGTACTTGTACTTTTTAGGTCTCGCTGAGCCAGCACATGTGCTGCTCTGCGAGAAATTTAGTAAACAGGCTTTTAAAAGTGCTACCAGAGGCTTTTCCTGGCCTCAAGATTGTGTGCATGTGCGCGTGCACGCGTGCAGCCGCCATGTGGGTTTCTGTTAAGGCTCATTAAGCCTTGCGTGCCTCTCTCTGCGCTTCATCTCCCTCCCCCTCGCCCACCACAGATCGCGTCACTCTGCTGGCCTCCACCCCCCCTCTCTATACTGAGCGCGAGGCGCGCGCGGCCAATGCTTGACTTGGCACTCACGCCATTACCGTTCTCATAGACCTGACCGATATTATTCCGTTTTTCATTGTACTCCAGTAACTATTTGCCATAGTCTGCTAGTGTCTCTTAGTGGTGGGCTTTTCTTTGGAATGTTTGAGTACAATCATAGTTGCGTGCTGGTGGTCGCCTTGATGAGGACAGTGCTGGCAATGTCTGAGGGCTGCGGGCTCTCCAAACACTGACGCACCTGGTCTCAAATTTCTCTTCCGGGTTTTGCATTACCGGTTTCGTGCCGTCTCTTTCGCTCACTGCAGACCGTCCCCCCTCGCAGCAGACAGTCTATCCAGACTGAGGGCAGCTTCTTTCCACATGCGTCTTCTCTCTGGCACCTCCACGCAGCCTGTGCTCACTGCACATGTTGCCAACGGCTGTTTCCCCTCATACTCCTGTGGTTTTGTCAGAGCGCTTAGAGGAACATAGTAACTTTATAAGCCCTTATCGCCTGTCTTTCCTCGGTTCAGACGGAAAAGTCCTCAGTCCGTCCTTCCTCACTTTCCCACTAAGGAACATGGAGTCTGTCTTTCCTCAGCACAGTCTACACAGTTCACAGTCTCTTCTCAGTTACTGTCCGCCTGGAATGGTTTGACTCCTGCAATCCTACACCGGAGAGGAACGGGAGCAGTCGCCTAGGATCTACGCAGGAAACTTTCCTTGAGGCAGTTCTGACAAACAGGGGTTTCCCCCCCCCTCCTCTCATGGGGACAGTAGCTTTGGTTTTTAGGGCTTGAATCTAGGAGCCATCCAATTGTGGAGTGTGACCGTGATCACGCCCACACAGTGGTACACTCTTGCCACTTTTGGTAAGAACGGAGCCCCCATTTACATATTTAGGTCCTGATGAATGCCCTGGACCCTCCTGGGCCAAGATGGCAGAAACATGTCGACCTCTAAACACAACGGTTAGGGGACACTAATTCCCCCACATACGTCACCTGCTTTTAAACATCATATAGTTACCTTTCACATTAAAAAACACAATGAGGATAACTATAATGATTTTTAATCTCACTCACTCATACACGGGCCCCCACTTAGTTTAGAAGTGCATTCCTGTCATCAGGTGTATGCCCGCCCTCTATCAAACCAAGGTTTTAGAGGGCGAGGACTGGTCAATGATGAAGCATGACACCAGGTGGTGTGTGAGACCAGTCTGTTACTTTTTGTGAGATGTCCCCACTCACAATATAACTCAAACCTTATAGTGGTTATCACTTTAGGAGCAGCTCTTTTGTGGTTAAACATTCATAGTTGGAGGCTGCTAGCTCCTAAAACCCTGTGCCTCTTGTTCCCTCCTCCACACAGTGTGGAGCTCGTGTGTTTTTGACTCCTGCAATGCCTTGCAGGTTGTTCACTTCTGGCATCACACTTCCACAGGCTTTCTCACCTGTCTCACCGCTGTCGGTCCATCCCCACAGCCACATTTTACGTTGTAAAAATAGAACTCATTGCTTCCCACCCAGTCTTACTATATTGTCTCTAGTCTTATCTCTAATTGGAGTTAACTCTCAGAACTGCTATTGGCCATTTCCTTTGCCTGTTTAATCCCCCCTCTCTTCCATGGGGTTCATGACTTCTCGGCCTGTCAGAGCTGCCCAGGTGAGCGGCCCGGCCCGGCCAGTAAACGTATTTGCCATAGTTTGCTAGTGTACCTTGTGAAATTCTTTTGAACCATTACATGTTTATATTGGTGTCTGGAAATGCCCCTTCACCCTCTCCGTTTCCTCTAGTCTGGTGCTGTTGCTTTAAAAGACGCCACACAAACCACGTGATAGCTGATCTCTACAGAGTTTATTTCTGGATTAGTCGTAGAAGCGCTCGAGACATTTGTTCTACTGGTTTTGCTACGGGTGTGGAAGTTTACTTGAGCCGGCAGCGCTTGGAGTGCTAGGGCCGTTCGCTTTTTAGCTTCTGTAGTACCCTCCTGCGGAATGTTGGGAGCAGAGCAGACGCAAGTCTGCCCTTGCTTTTTATTCTCATATTACCCGGAACCGACTGTTTTATTTATTTTAAGTTTGCCTCACCCATTTCGTTGTCTCCTGGAGAGGTTTGTATTAATCTATTTTGTTTCTGTTTTTGACTTTGTAAGAAAGCTCCTGCCAGGCTCTGCAAGAATGTGTATGTGTTAGGCATTTGCTGTTAACAATCTCTGAGCCTGTCCCGGCTGTTTCTGCAAGTCTTCTGAGTTTAGCTTAGCTATTTAACAGAATTCCACAGAAAAGTCATATAAGCAAACGATTTGTCATCCCCAGATAATGTGTACTTGCTTAAGGACTCCCTTTGTGTAAGACAAAATCCTGCAAAAGAATAAAGGACTCCTTAACGTGTTTACTTGTTGCAACGGGCACATAACTTACTGGGCCATTATGAGGATTAGAATGTGTGACCTGCAGGTTTGCCGCAACAAATACATGAACCATCGTGACATTTTACTATCCGATTCCAGCAATATTTTTTCTTGACACCAGATACTGTTCAATTGTAATGCCTGTGGCATGCAGCAGGTCACTTGCACTGTCCCGCTTTACTGTCGAGCCACGCAGCCCGAAAATGAGCAGACTGGTGCTGTAGAAACTCGCACTGCCTAGCCTGCACATGATGCTATTGCTGTTCGCAGAGTCACATCCGTCCTGTACAGAAGGCCACGGGTGAGCTGGGTCAGGCCTTGGCATGAGACAGTTCTCCTTCACATAGTTGTAGAGTGCAGGTAGTGACTTGTTTTGTGGCCATGAACTTCTCAGTATCTGGTCCCAGTCCCACCACAATACCTTGTACTCTAACCATCTCTTCTTTTCATTGTACATTTCGTGTGGAAAGGCACCAGGGCATGTTAAGATGGCTCATTAAAGCTATTCGTCAGATACTTGATGATAACATGGGACCTTGTCTTTGAGGCTAGTGATTATAGAAAGGGTCTGCTGGAAATATGTGGCAGGGTGGCAGGAGAGGAACAAATTATGTAGGTAGAAAAGGCAAACTATGCCTCATAATGTAGCAGATTGTTGTTGTATAAATGTTTTATTTTGTTGTTTTTACAATATTGACACTGCCTGTGCAGGGCCTGCACCTTGTTAGTATCACTTTAACAGCAGCAGGAAGCAACAAGCATTGGCATAGCCAATAGGTCTCGCCTTTGTGAATTTATAAGTGTTTAGCCATGCAACAGTTGATGTTGCACCAATGATATTGTGCTGCATAATTAGTTATAAGGTCCCAAAGGCGAGACCTATTGGCTATGCCAATGCTGGTTTAATTTAATGAGAGAGTACCTGCACTTTTAATGAGCAAACAGGTACTCTGGATAGTGAATACCAACACTTTTATATTTCCATTTAAATCTCTGATCCAGACACAGAAGTAGGAAATAAGAACAAATTAATAATTGAAGACATAATCAAAGTGACAAAAATAAATGAAACTAGGTCGCAAGTGTTAGCATCAGCTCGAGGAGGGCCTACTAGATGTGCACCATTAAGGGCGGCACAGTTCAACGAGAAACAGCTTGCTGAAATACCCACGTTACATCTGCGCATGCGCAGTATGATGGACGCACAGGCACACGCTCAATAAATCTGCCTCCAGTGTCTTGTTTCCATCTGGGCGTCCATGTTGGATGGATGCGCGCTGTCTCCGTGACCTTCGCCGCAGATGTTTGGCCCGATATTTCATTTATTAATCCCAGGCAGAGCCAGCGCGCAGCTGCCGCTCCCTACAGCTGCCTGCCCCTCACGTCTTCAGCCTCTTCAACTAATGCATTTCATGATTTAGTGAAAGTTTTCCTGTAGAGTCAAATTGACGCCGTTCCATCTTTCCTGAAAGTTCTGATAATCTGAAGGGGGATGGGGTGGATATTAAAAGACGGAAGAGAATTGCAAAATCACAGGTGCGGGGTGCAGCAAAGGGAGGGCAGGGACCCCATTCTCCCCTTGAGTTCCTTTCCTATTTCTTCCCTTTCCTGGACTGTTTTTTGGTTGTTCCGACGCTGTTTTGCAGGACAGGTATGGGTTTAGTTTCGGTTTGCTGTAGTTTGGATAGATTGCAGGTCCAAATTTAAGGGATGTCTGTCGGGGGATTAAAGAGCATGTAACACGTGAAGGCCATGTTTGGGGTATGGTGGGTCTTGGGAGGGTGTTTGAGGGGAAAATAGGTTGGGGTTGGTTGATTGGGGAAGTTTTTCATTGTTGGGGGGTGGGAGGACATAGGTTCTTTATTATATTAGTTGGGGGGGTTATTTTGTTCTTATGCTGTAGGTCTCATTGGCAGCCCTCTCGCCTGGTGGGCAGTGCTTTAAATGGGATGGCCAGGGCTTTAAGTGGGCCATGTCTGAGCACTGGCAGTTTTTTATAGGGGGCCTCGAAACTGGTCTCTGTCGGGCTCTGTTTTGTGCCCTGGCACAGACAGTCTGTGTTTTTCGGGACTGCAGTGACAGCAGGCACATCGATGTGCGCGTGCTCACTTTTCACACTGCTCACTTCTCACTAGTGGAGAAGTTACGGCACGTCATGCCAGGTGAGCGCTGTAGGGGGAAGGGGAATCCTTTAAAGACTGTCATTTTCTCTCTGGATTTCCCTTCTCTGTTTGAAACTCAGGAGCAGCAACATTGTTGTGGTTTCACCAGTGGAAGCTTTTTCAATATTATATACAAGCCATAGGTACTGCTTATATATCTTATGCAACTAACAACCATTGACAAAGCTAATAGTCCTGACTTCTTGTAGGTAGGATGTTACTTGTTGTATCATATATCTGGATACAATGACAGAAACAGCAAATTACAAGTCGGGAGGCACACTAAGCTAAGCACAAATTTTTAGGTTATGTGTTTTTAAGCCACGCCCTTAATTACATTGGCCACGCCCCTTTGAGAGACCCCCAGTTTTTTCATCCCACTTAAAGCCCTGGGGATGGTACTGTCTGGTATCGAGTACCTGCACTTCTTTAATTTGGAAGGGAGAGTACCTGCATTTTTCAGCACTGCTGCAGTACATTTAATGGGAGCGTATGGGTACTCCTCAGGAGCAAAGGCTTAGTCTCAAAAGTGAGCACCCGCATTTTTTTATTTTCATTTAAAGCACTGCCGATGGGACAGTCACAGGTCCTGGCTTCCCAGAGAGTACCGAAAGAAGGGAGAGGGGAAGGAAGGGGCACAGGGCGAGGCACGAGAGTACAGAAAGGAGGAAGAGTGGAGAAGGAGGTGGCGCAGGGTGAGGCACGAGATGACCCAAATAAGGGAGAGCAGAAGGAAGAGGGCTGGGCGAGGCAAGAGAGTACCGAAAGGAGGGAGAGCGGAAGGAAGGGGTGTTGGGCGAGGCATGAGAGTACAGAAAGAAAGGAGAGCGGAAGGAAGGGGCGCAAGGCGAGGCACAAGCGTACCGATAGAAAGGAGGGTGAGTAGAAGAAAGGGGCTCAGGGCGAGGCACAAGAGTACCGGAATGAGGGAGAGTAGGAGTAGAGGTGGCAGAGTCAACAAAAAATACAGGGAGTGCCGCGCCAGTGGTCTAGCTTGGATCTTACTGCCCGTGCACAAGACCATCCCTGAAAATGTTTGCTATGTAAATCATAGACCAAACATCACGTAAAGTATTATAGTCTCTTCAGAATTCAAAAAATTTTATTTCTTTAGTATGTGAAAGCTTTACTATTAATATTTTATAAATTATAGCGCTGCACTGATTAGTACTGAGTTAAAAGTGTTAATTTTTAAACATGAATCTTTAGTAAGCGAAACAATTGTAATGTAACCTTGAACTGGCCCAGATTTTTATAGAGTAACGGCTCGAAGGTATTGGAACATTTTACATAAGCACCCGTTACATTACAGAGTCACCATTCATTGTTTATTTTATTGTAATTGCATTTATATAGCGCTTACTACCCCTGACAAGGCGTTAAAGTGCTTTTTCGGCGAGCAGCACGCTACTCCAGAACCCATAAAGGATTACTGGTGAACTAGTATAGTGAAATATGAAATTCATTTGAGCTGTGGATATGTTGGTATGTTATTTGTACTGAGGATGATAGTGGTGGGATAGAAGAGGGAAAAGGTTTGAATTTATCTATCGCTTGCTATCCCTGATGAGGTGTTGAAGCGCTTTTTGGAGGGTAGCACACTACTCTGGAACCCAAACAGGATTAGTGGGGAATTAGTATAGTGAAATATGAAATGAATTTTAGAGGTGGACATGTTAGTCTGTTATTTGGATTGAAAAGGAATAGTGGTGGGATAGAAGAGGGAAGGGTCTAGAAAGACTTTTGTTATGTGTGTTCATAGCAGCATAGCAGTAGGAGGGGGTATGGGATGAGTCATGGGGAAGTGGAGGGGGTTAGAGTCAGAGGGACGGGTTTAGAAAGGCTTGTTTGGGAAATCTGAATATTAAAAGAGGTATGAGATGATGCATCAAGGGCTAGAAGAGGGAAGATTCTAGAAAGGGTTATTTTAGGGATCATAGTAGTGGTATGGGATGAATGGGAGACTGGAGGTAGAGGATATATTGACAGGGGAATAGGGTAGTGCATTGGAGAGTCAAGTAGAGTGAGGTTTGAGATGAGCCAGAGTGGAGGTAGAGGATATATTACGAGAGATATAGGGTAGTGCATTGGATATGCCGAATTAGAAGCAAAGTAATAAATTTAAAGATACACAAGTACATGGAAGGTATATTTATGCATAAGGACGATAATATATGTAGATTAAAATCTGCATTTAAAAAACTCAGACTTTCAAGTGTTGTTGTACTTTGAATACATTTTTTGCAATTCAATAGTTAAGCAATTGTAGATAAATAGTTATTATCAAAGATTTACTTCTTTATGCAGTCACTTATATACATGTCTGTACAGTGACAAGGCCCAAAAAGCTATTTTCACTGTGCCAAGCCAAGCTCCCATGCAGAAAACCACAGCACAGATTAAAATAAGACTGTAACTCGACAAAGGTATCAGCTAGAAATATATCGAAACAACTATTCTTAATAGTTATTAAAAATCTAAACCAATGGTAGAGTCGTGTTTTTCATAAATATTAAGCAAGCGTAACCTTCAGAAAGGGCCTCCCTGAACTGTTGGGAGACTAATGAGCAAAAGGCCTGTGCCTGCTCTCAGCCTGTGCTCAGCCTTGAAAAGGTGTGAAATGCCTCAGAGGGGCAAACCGTAAGCTGACAGGAATGGGCATCGATGACTCCACAGAATAGACAGACTGGGTGGGTCAGTGGACATCGTGTGACACCACAATACCAAACACATCTTGACAGTGGTTGAGCCATATGTAACACTTGGGTCACACTTGAAAAGGAGAGAGCTGGATACCAAGACACATTTTATGAATTAATTCCCTGGTTGCTGAAGAACCCTACCTTTTGGGCATGTTTTCAGTAGGGCAGACATGACTGCTTTGGTGGCCCTGTAAACTTTTACCCCATTGGTTAGGGAGGGAACAAGGGTCACCCCCACCTTCTAGCTACTGTGATGCATAAATGTGGCATCTCCAAGGACCACCTTCACAACACTTTCTGGCAGATCACAAGAGGACCGGGCCTGCCTTATGTGTCCCAAGAGGAGCCCGAAGGACTGGACCTGCTCCATCTTGTCCCCAAAAAGTTGATTCCAAGGGTCACTTGGCTGGAAGACCAGTACCCAGGTGATCACTGCCAACTGGATCTGGACTAGACACTGCTGGTGGCCTCTGCTTGACACCCTGTGAGTCTCATATTGCCTGCCCGAGGTCCCGGGGACTTAAGTAGTGCACTCGTATGGTTGAGTGGACATAAAAGACTAAGTGAGAAGGTCAACTCTTTGACCAGGGCAAACCTCAATCGATGCCAGCCTGAACTTGCACCTTAGGCCCAGTCTACTGCAACCACCGACTAACATTGGCACCTAGCGCTTTTTTGAGCTATTTTCCCCTAAATGTTTAAAAACCTCACATCTCCTGTTCGCCTTATTGGATTTTATTCACATTGTTTAAATGTTACTCTATTTTTCTAACTTCGTTTGAGATTTTTATTGCTTGGCATTATTACGGTTTTGGTACTGCATAAATATTTTACACAAATACCATAAGTTATGCCGGTTTGCTCTGTCATAGTGCAGTTAAGTACTCCTTTTTGGCCTGACCCCGCCCCCACACACTTTTTGACTGACTCCGAGAGCAACTTTGACTTACTGTGCACTGGCTTCCTGATAATCAGGTTCCCAGTGGCTGTGTTCTTTCCCAAAACGATATCTTTATATCCACAATTGATACGCACTGGATACCCCAGGTCCACAGCCCTGGCCCTAATGCCACATCCAGGGAACAGAACCCACATGAAAGCTTGGCTCGTTTTTGGCACAAGGTTCCAACATGACCTCGAGCAGAGCCAGACTTGGGGCTTGAGCTGTCCGTGGCACGCCCACCCCTAGGCAGGAGAAGACCAAAAGAAGGGAGAGCAGAAGGATGAAGTGGAGAACATAGACAATGAGCGGGTGAAAGGAAGAAGTCATCGAGTACATAAATGTGGAAGGAAGCAGAAGTGAGAGTATGTAAAGATGGGTAGAGCTGAAGGAACAAGGAGACAGAGTACATAAAGTTGGAGAGCGCAGAAGGAAGAAAGAGCATGTAAACGTGATGAGAGTGGAAAGAGGGAGAGGGGAAAGAGAGGAGAACACAGATGGAGATAGGAAGGAACAGCACAAGGTGTGAAAATCTGGTAGAATTTAGAATGGACCTTCTCCCCTCCTCTCCTCCCCCAAGCTTTTAAATAGTTGTGTGCAGGCACTAGTGGTAAGGCTCTCGCCCTCTTAGGATTCATTAACCAAGTGTTGGGCACTCCACATATAATGCTACGAGGTAAAGTAGCTGATACTATCAGAGGGGGGTTTCATAACCTGAAAGACGGCCATAGATTGGATGTCCTGGACGGTAATTCACTTCCGGTAGAAGTGCAAGAATAGGCGGAAAAGGCGGCATTATGTAACTGGAGGAAATGTTCCTCACACCCTAAGAAGCTGAGCTTATCCAGGCTCCCGGGGTCTCTCTGTGAACCCCGAGAGATCCCTTGAACCCGTCACTGCGGCCATCTCCCTGTGCACGTTATCTTTTGGCTCCGCTTTTATTAGCAGAACTTTCGGCTGCATTGGACATCATTTTTGGCGTTTTCATAAATTGATTAATCGTCGATTCCGCCTAAAACATTTCATCCAAAAGATTAAACTAAACGCCCTCCCATCAGTATCCGTGAATAGTGCCGGGTGAGAGGGGTATCCCCCAAGGGTCATCTCAGGCTCCCAATTCCGTGAACCGCTGGCCAGCTCCACTAACCTGTGCCATTTGGCAAATCAGAAGCTGCCCTATTGGGAGAGGCATGAGTTACTATTTCTGTACCATGAGACTGGCCCTCCCACCCAATACTAACCCCCCTGAGACTCTAAATGGAGACACGTAACTTTGTCAGTAAGCAGACCACTGCTACTAATTGTGGCAATCCTGACCCCCCACCTTTCTACACCTGCACGCCTCCCCCCCTGTAAAACGCACCTAGGACAAGGCTGCACCGTTGTCGCCGTCTGCCCAGTTTTCATAGTGGGTCAACAGAAGGAGGTAGGTTCTCATGTATCCCTGTGCAGAATTCGTTAGCAGCTCATGTCAGAAAGCTATTTGAATAACACAGATGAGCCTGTGTGTAAAAGTTGGATCTAATTGTCCTTAATGTCGTATTGTGTACGATAGCGAGCGCTGTTAGATGAGTCATTCTGTGCCACTTGCTGGATGTAAAATTGTAGTCCTACTTTTAGGTTTGTGTAAAGTCCTATTGTTTGGTTTTCAAGCCCTGGTCACTCTATAATAAGTAGGAAAGCAAGAAGTCTCCCATGAGATTTTGCAAAGACCGTTGCATTTGGAACAAGTATTGGCAATGCCAGTAGGTCTGGTTTTACAAGAATGATGTATGACATTGTAAAGCATTATAAGCAAATAGCATGCAAATGGATATGCATGTGTGTGGAAGAACAGAACTGTACACTAAAGTTGGTGTAGGTTAAAAGGTCAGGTGAGGTGACAGGTGCACTGTCAAGCCAGACGTAAAAATCCATGTACGTTAATGACTGCCCTCCTCTAATTTGTGCTCCTGCCAAAGAAAAACAACACAAATTATCTTGTTATCTAAAACGCTTTAATAGCATTACAATGTCATGTGTGTGCTCTTAAATTTCACATTCAGTCATCTAGATAAGTAAACAAAATGAATTAAGCTGTGTAGAGGGCAAGCACTTTTTTGTGGAAGCACACAACTTCTACCCAATCAAAACAGGTACTCCTGACTCCCAACATGTGGGCGGAGTCAAAGCCCCTTGATGGTAAGGCTCACATAATTGGCATCAGCTGCACTGTCAAAATGGCTTCTTGACTAGATCGTATTTTGACTGAAGCTAATGCCGGAGATCAAGGAAGGGTGAAGGTTTATATGGATTCAGAAAATGTCAGGCTGGATACGCTTTGTGCTGCACAAGTAGAAGTTCTTCTACAACTTGCATCACTGAAGGTTGAGTGAACAGCCCCTTCCTAGCCAACCGGTTAGTGGAGTTGTCTCATCTTTTGGACTGCTTGAACGTACACACGTCTCTTCTCCCTGTAGGACACTGTATATATGTACTTGTTGATGGAGCGAAGGCCGGACTTGGACGGCCTTGTGTTTTCCTTGGCTCGCGTGCCGAGAATGCTTGGGCCGTTTTCCACATCAGTACTGTACAAACATGTTAGCTTTACCTCTTGACATCCCACCATGCAGCACTTTGATATTTCCTGGCATCTTCTGCTAATCTGCAGCCCAGATGGAGCTGGGCTGCTGCCTTCATTCGTTTTTTTGCCCTCCTTCTTTGCGCATCTGCCACTGAGGCTGAATACATACCGGAAGTTAAGATATTTAGCGCAGTTTTGCACTTTAAGGGCGTGAAGAAGGGAAGACAATGGGCTGTTGTAGAAATGTAGCGCCTCCTCTCCCCCAGGGGTTTATTGTGATGTTTAAACTTTTCATGAATAGATTTCAAATAAATAATGGCAATAAGTTGGAGCTCTCGGACACAGGCGGGATGTGTTTTTATTCCTCATGCAACGATGATAGTGTAGGAGGCGAGGGTGAAGAATAAAGCTGAGCTGATTAGAGATGCCTGCCAGAAGGGAAACCGGATCGAATAGGTGAAAAAAGGACAGGCAATCGATGTTTCTGCAATAGGGGGGGTTCGTGTGTGCACGTGGGTCTTATTAACAACTGAAAGATAAAATAAGAGGCTGATCCATGCGCGCCCTTTATAGAGTAAATACCCCTAAGGAGCAGAGCACACTCCTTTGTAAGGGGGGTGGGGGTGTATGCCACAAGGTGTCAACTGAGCGGAAAATCTTTTCTGAAGAAAATGACTGGTCCTGCCCATTGAACAGTCCAGGGCATTTCCATGCCCCTAAGCACCACCCAAACCACTGTCCAGTGGGATACACCGATGAGTGGCAGATCAAATAAACTACATTGTATGGTGCAAACGAACCCCTTGATGTCCATCACAACGTTGCCCCCATTACTTAGGTCTATATTACTTTGACGTGTCCCTTACTTCATCTGATCTTTACTTCGCTCTTGCTAATATACTATTCTAACTCTATACCATGCCAGTTGGGTGCGAGTGCCAAGTCAAAGTCATGGGTATGTTAATTAGTTTTCTAAAGCGCTCGATTACCCGGAGGTGTCTAGGCCGCTCTAAGTAATTGTGGTTTAATCAGTGAAGGCCTCGGGATTAGTGCCCAAGATAAAAGGGCCCAACGATCATGCATAGACAATGTCAGTCTTACTAGAAGTCAATAGAAGTAAATTTGTTTGAAGCCCATGCTGCTTGAAGCAAAGGACAGTGTAAGCAATGGCGGTCAAAAGGCTTTGTGGTTGAAGTTGTGGCATGGTGGTTGTTAAGACATCTGTGTAAAGGTCACACTGATTACAGGAAGCCTAAGTTTCAGTGAGTGGATTCAACGCTAGTCAACCTCCGCAATGGCCAAGATCATTACAGTCCAGGTCAGTGGTCATCAAAGTTTTTTTTTAAATTGAAAAAAGGCATGTAGACAATCACACCACCACAATGGTCAAAGGGCCTATATAGCACAAGAGTACGGCAGCAATAGTCCATGGCACAATACCTTCCAAATGTCATTTAAAAAAAACCCACACATTACAGCAGTGCAACCACATCCCTCTCTCCCCCCGGGTGGTTCACATATATCCCCGCGAAAAGTGTTCCATAGCCCCCATATTTGTGACCATTTCATCGGGCACCCCCTAGAGACATAGATGGGCACCGCCGTAACCATGCACCAGTCCATGTCCTTAGCCCAATCGCCAATGCTGGGTGGGTGCGGGGCTCTCCACAATCGTGCAATGTTGCGCTTTGCCACCATAAAGCCCAGAGTCACCCATGTTCGCTCCTTGGCGCGGAGGTCTGTGGGGTCCCAGATGTTCAACAAAATCAGTTTGATGTTACACGGTATCTGTTGTCCCAGCGCCTCCTCCATCATACGTACCACCCTCTCCCAATATTTCAGAATTTTAGCACATTCCCACAGTGTGTGAATAAAAGTGCCCTCTTGCCCACCGTGTCGGACACAGTTAGTGTCTGGGGCATAACCCATATGGACCAGAGAGGATCCAGACAAATATGTTCTGTGGAGGATTTTGAGTTGGACCAGTCGGAATCTGGGAGAGATGGCAACCTCCCGCGGAGCCGCCACGGCAAGTGTTGCCCAAATGCGTCCGCAATGTCTTGCGGTGTGGTAACACGGGAGTGCTGGTCCGTGCCAATTTCCACCACTACTTTCCGCACCTCCTCTCTACGATCAAACCATGCCAGCAGTTTGTCTGCCTTATCACCGTCATCATAAATTCTACTAAGAGTCGTCCTGTATTGTGTCCTAGCCGAGTCAGTGGCCAGGTCGTAAAACTCTTTCATCTTAGTCCGGAGCCTATGACGTGATTCCTCCGAGTCCTGCGTACGAACTACGCATTCCAAGGCCAGGACCTCCCCCTCCAAGCGCGCCAGAGCAGCTGCTTTTTCCTTGCGTTGTCCAGCAATCTGACCCAACACCACTCCCCGTATGACAGTTTTATAGGCCTTCCAAAGGGAAACGGACGAGTGACTGAACCCTGATTTAGTTGATAATAGAGGTCGGTTTCGCCCAATACTTGATCCTTAACTGAGGGAATAGCGAGATACCAGGGGTTGAGCGGTGCAACGTGGCCAACCGTGGGTTCTCCCACTTCCACCCTGCACAGCACGGGCGAGTGATCTGAAATTCCTCTTGCCAAATGTTGAATCTCCTTGACGCTCTGGATCTGGCTCATGAGCGTGAGCACATAATCTATTTGTGACATGCTGCGATGGGGTCCCGAGAGATGGGTGTATTGGAGCTCGCTAAGTATCTCCAGACATCTACCAGACCCATATCCCCCAGAAAGCTATGTATGCGTTTACAGCACGCCGGCAGGTCCTTCTGGGGCCAACGATCTAGGGAATCAGAAATGATGGAATTAAAATCTCCCCCTATCAACAATCTCCCGTCGGGTAGGTTCAGGAGAAGATCACAGAGATCCATAAACGCCTGTGTGTGCAGGCCTGGCAGAATGTACACCGGTACCAGAGAACCCCCCCCCTCTTTTGATTTTGTCGCCCAACCCATTCCAGGATGTCAGGTTAAGTTTCTGCCTGCGCCTGGTACCCATCCGAAGTCTCAGATACAAGGTACCCCACTGAGGAGCACACCAAGGGGGAGGGCGGATAGGCAAGCATATATGTGTGTAGCCGAATCGGATGTCCCAATTGCCCCATGTCAAGTGAATAAAGGAGGAGAATGGAGAGGTAAACCATCTCTTGTACCGATGTGGAACAAAACAAAAACAGCTGAACCAGAAGCAACACCAAGAATACTGCGACCAAAGGGGGTAAATCAACTACCCCATCCGTCGTCATTTGCTGTCGAGACCCCTTGGAGATAACCTGCCTAAACAAAAACAATACTAAAATGAACACACCAAAACAATCCCCACCCCCTCCCCGCAGTCCCAACGTGCCATCCCCAACCCCCCCCTCCCCCCCCCACCCTGCCTCCCTGCTTGGCGGAAACACAACCTCCCGCCCCCCCCAAACTAGCAGAGTGCCTATCGCCCACCCTTCCAAGAACATACGGGACAATAGGACCGAACCAAGCATACAACCTCAACAAAAAAAAAACATCTGTCTCAATATTGAACCCAAACTGCCCATCATATTTGCATCAAAAATAATGTTGAGGGCCAAGCATGTGTCCCATCCCCCCACACATGGTCTGCAGGGGAACAAACAGAAGATCCAAATCACAAGTACAGCTAGGACAGTCTATCTTCAGCTGGCACATATCCGATGTAGTAGGAGCATGTAAAAGAAACCCCGATGTTTATCGTCCCACCAAAGTCATTGCCCCCTCCCACGGAAATGCATACAGACTCCTTGGGGCCTTTTCAACTTCTTATTCACCCACAATAAAGACCTGATGAGTCACGGGACCGCTCCTAGTGACGAAACACGTGTCGGCTGGTTTTGTTCTGATCAACCCAGTCGTTGCTGCAATATATAAAGAAACTTTTCGAACTCATACTGGTGTCGACCACTGCTTTTATACAACGCTTTGAAACTGATGTTAACATTATAATATCATCACGTGTGCCTAATTCACATCCTTGTCAATAAGCGCTTTCTTAACCTCCAGAAAGCTGCAGCGGTGTCGTTGCACCTTGAGGGTGAAATCGGGAAAGAAGGTGATGCAGCTATTCTGGAATTCCATCGGCGGGGCGGAACGGGCATATTGCAGGATAACATCTCGGTCGCGGAAATTAAAGATCCGTGCGAGAAGCGGCTGTGTGGGAGGGGGCCCAGTCCTCCAGGCACCCGGTGCGCTCGCTCCACCAAGAAGTTAGAGAGCCCACGCGGCTTGAGATGATTAGTGATCAAGTCTTCCATGAAGAGGTCCGCAGACGGCCCTTCCGCGCGCTCCGGCACACCGATTATACGGAGGTTGTTGCGCCGAGAGCGCCCTTCATAATCGTCGAGCTGCGCCTCCAGCTTTGCAGCATGTGTTTGCAAGTCCTCCACCTTCCTCTGCAGCTCAGACATATCTTCCACCAGGGAGGTTGCCTTTAGTTCGACGTCTTTGAGTCGGGAGTTCATGGTGCCCATATCTTCCCTAATGAGAGACACCTCGGTGGAGACAGTGTCGATCCGTGATTCCAGGGACGTGCGGACAGTAGAAATGGCGTCAAGGATGTCTTGTAACGTCGGATCAGTCTTCTTCCCGCCAGATTCAGGTTTGTCGGGAGCAGTGGACCCTCCCTTGGGGCTCGAGCCAGAGCCCCCGTCCTACGTAAATTTCGTCAATTTGGCTTGGAGGGCCGCCTTTGAAACGCGACTCCCCGCCATGATGGATGTAGGACTCTGTTGAGCTCCCCAATGAAGGATGCCCGACCAAGTCGATGCAGAGGGGTATACAGTCGCCGGTATCTTTATGATGCGCCAAATAGCTCGTGGGGGATCAGGATGTTGTCCCCAGTGTAGGCTACAGTAGCCCTCCAGTCCCAGAGCGTTCCTCAAGCCAGAGCTGGGCTGCACAAGGTGTGTACCATGGCCCTGCACCAGTGGCAGCGGAGGGGAGGGAAAAAAAGAGGTCCGTGCAGTAGGGGCTGATCAGCGATGGTTGATGGGCGGAGGTGGTGGTCAAATGCGCAATGCCGCAGCGCGAGTTCACAGGCCCATTGGGGGGCACCACAGCCCTATAGGCAAGCCCACGTCACACCATAGGGTACAGGCCAAGGAGTTCTCCCAATACCGGCAGAAGTCTGACCTGGACGGGCCCGCAGCACAAGGACATACATCAGCCGCCGATCACCCCCACCGTGGCGTCGCGGCTCTGGCTCAGCAGAGTCCCGGGTATACGGGGTCACGGAGGGTCCCCCAGGAGATCAAGAGTGCAGGGTCCTGCTGCGGTGCGCCCCAACCAGCACGGGGCAGACACTCACCCACCTGCAGTCGCTCCCCAGTCACACAATCCGCAACGATGACTTCCGTTGGCGCCGTCCTTGACGTTGTTGGGACGCACTCACCTGTCCCCAACGGCTCCACACACCGTCCCGTGAAGATCGCGGCAGGTCACAATCGCAGTCTGTATCTCTCTCTGCACATTAATTTACATCCCTCCAGTCAGAGTGTCTCCTTTGCCGCCGTGATGATGGCCACCAACGGCGCCTCCATCGATGTAGCAGGGACGCGCTCACCGGCCCCCTCTGGTCCGTAGTCCGCCGCGGCGCCGGTTCCCCAGCGGCTCCGCACACAGTCCCGCGAAGACCGTAGCAAGTCACAGACACAATCAGTATCACATCGCTGGGAGCAGCAGGGTTCTGCACGTTGTTACACAGCCCTCCAGACACTCAGAGGGCCCCCGTCGCCAGCCTCACTAACTGCCGGCAGGCCGCGTGGTAGCCCCAGGGTCCCGTCTGGCCCGATGTCAATGCCGCATAGTCGGGTCTCAGCTGCTCCGCCCAGGTCACAACGGGCATCGGTCGGTCGATTGGCCCTTCCGAGGAGGACTCGTGGCAGTTTAGTTGCGTTCTGGTCAAATGGGCGGATAAATGAACGGATTTAGGGCTCGGTCGGCAGAGCCGAACGATTAGGCAGCCATCTTCGTACTCGGCTTGGCCACGCCCCCGTGGTCGTCAAAGTTAGTGATGGTTGAAGCCGTGGCGGTTCAATGTAGGCGTTGGTCGTCAAACTGATGGCAGTCGAAGGAGTGTCATAGAAACGGTTATCAAAGTGAAGGTGAGTCTAAGTAATGGCTGTCGAAATCCTGGTGGTCAAACTAACTGTAGTTGAAGCAATGGTGGTCGAAGTTGAGAGCGAGGAGTAAAGGTCAGTCCAAGTAAAGGTTGGTTGAAGTTGAAAGAGATGATGCAGGGCTAACCATCAAGACGGATCTTGTCCCTCCCGAGAGGAAAAACCTGTTTATTGTAACTACAAGCTTGTAATATGATATGGACTAAATGTACGTTTATTCTGAAAAAGAAATGTGTAAACTTAAAGGCAGATTGCCAAATTAAGATAACGTCAAAACAACAAAAAAAGGTTCATGTAACTGGTACCTCTATTGAACGGAAATATGATCCAAAAATTAAACAAACCTATGCACTCAGTAGCCTCCCTGATGTAATGTTTCTTACTAGCCGGTGCATTTACATCAGGGTCGGACCGGAACAGAAAATAGGTCTGGGCACAAAAATAAAAGTGGCCTCAATTCGTAAATTAGATAGCTAAAAAAAACAGCAATCTAAGTGCATTAGAAAAAAAAGTACAGGAACTGTGATTCTGAGTTCAACGGGGGCAGGGTCAGTGAGCTTGGTGAGGGATCAAAGGCATGGATAACAAAAAAAAAGTATTCTATAACTATTTTGTTGGTCTCTCATCTTCAAGTAACTGCATGTAAAATGACACCTTAAATGAAAAATAATTGCAAGTTAAACTAATCCGTGAGAGATGCACCATTTTACATTGTGAAATTTATATTGGTTCACGTAATCTCTGCATATATCGGTGTGTGTAGCAACAGAATAAAATTCTGCTTAGCGCAGAGGGGAATGGTGACTTGTGTGTTTTTGTTGTTACGAGGTTCCAGCCTTTGATAGAAAGCACCTTGAATATGTATGTCAACATTTGTATATTGTCTTACACACACAGTATAAGATAGGTTTATTTATTTTTTTATTTTTATTTTGAAAGTCTTATAGAGCGCGAACAAGATCCTTGCGGATATCAGAGCGCTTTACATAACAACCAACTGTAAGTTGAAACAAACAATAGTGTGCAGGTCACAATCATAAAAATTTTTTTAAAAAATCGTGCAGGTTGCTACTAACAGCACAAAAACATTTAGGCTTAAAATACAATGTGGTTTCAAAATGCAGATTTAAGTAATGTGTAGACCTAGTGCAATTTTGTTTTGATTACTGTCCATTAAAAGCACTCCACAGCTCATCAGGTCACCTTACAATACCGCCCGAAAATAATACTTTCCAATTGAGTCCATTGATTAAAGCCAAAACCAGCCTTTACATTTGCAGTGTAACCACATGCATACATTTACTTTTCTTTCAGGCAGCAGGCACCCTGGCAAAAAGGCCGGTTTCTGGTTCAGTTGTTCCAACTTCTTCACAGCACAGGAGACTCCCTCCTCTTCAACAGAGGCGTCTCATATGCCAGAATGAACCGTCCTGGGACGATTGCCTTTTAACAAAGTAGGGGAACTGTTTTTGTCAAATAAAAATAGTATTGGCACATCGTGCCCTTCACATCCCATCCACTTTGACCTCTGTAAAAAGAAATTAGCCCATATTTGCAAATTGGGGCAGTTTTAAACTTGTGAAAACATGCATTATAAGTTCTTTGCAAGGTATGGAAGACTGCATTGATTTGAGCTTGCTGCAGACAATGGTTGTTTTATTATCGAGGAAATTAACAGTAAAAACCGTCCCAACAGAACATAAAATGAGACCACAAACAGCCAAAACAAGCTTTTGCAATGCAATCGGTCTCGCATTTGTAAAAGTTAGATCTATTTGCGTTATAAATGACAATGACTTTTACGTTTGGTTTTTGTCCTGACCAAGCAAGAATTCGAATGATCTACATTACACTCTCAGGGCATGAAAATGCAGCAATTTATGCCAAAACACAGAAATCACCATAAGTACATCACACTAGTGCCAGTGGTGTAATTGTGTTTAGCCACACATCACATTAGTCACCCAGTCTTACCATGAAAGCACAGGTTAAATCGCCCTTGTGCTTCTGTTAGACCCATTACAGTAACCAATACACCATTTAGGGCGCAGATGCAACAGTTCCAACTTGGTTAGCCCTCTAAACATCCCATGTGGGTATGTTTCAGGTTAATGTGCCCCACAATGCCTTATGGATAGAAGCATCTGCTCTTCTATTAGGACTTTTACGGTGCCTTCTGTACCTTCCTAGTGTGAGGTCGAGAAGATCCCACTCTTCGGCAACCAGGTGCAACAATGCCCCCTCAGGTTCCACAGAAACTAGTAAGTGCCCCCATGACCATGCGGGGGCCAGCGAGGCATGTACTATAAAAGTTAAAGGGTGGGTGCGGCATCTACAGCTGCGCGGCCGCCTATGAAGTCTGGAACTCCGGAAGGAAAGGAACGGTGCAGCTTTGACTGGCGCTTCTTCCCAAGGGGGATGCCTAGCGATCACGGTGAGGCATCTATGCGAAGACAAAAGTCAAGAGAAGAATTCCCCTATTTGGCACGTCATCAGGTGAACTCAAAGGATTCTTACTCACAACAAAACATTCACTCACCAGAACAAGCACCCTTGTCTTAACCACATGTGGACTCGTAATTAAAAATTTCTATATTTTATTAGAAACAATGACATAATAAAACATTTCTTTATAGCAATCACAAGACAGTAAAATCTGCGCCCAATGTTATAATTGTTGGACAGTTAACAAATAAAGAATTTACAATAAAAAACATACAGTAAAAATATATTAAACCAATTTCATCCTAAGGATCATTTGTAAACACTGGGAGAACACAAGTAAGAAAGATGTTTTCTAATCAAAAAACAAAGGAAGACAAATGATCTAGATCAACTATTCTCATTGCACTAGATACTTAGTGTTTGCATTTTCCGGAGAACAGATGTCATTCCGATCTATAGTCTCCCTTTTTTTTAGGTTGCGTCGACGCGTTTCGGTGGAAAACAGAAAATAGAAGACCACCTTCTTCAGGACAGTTAATTATGGTCTCCCACAATATAGAGAATCTAGACAAATCATAAAAATTGACATTAAAAACCAAAAAAGACATACATTTAATATACCCATCTCTAATATACAATTTGTACAATTGTGATTTACATCTATACACGCCATACATGGGCGTCAACAATTTTATAAAAACCTTATATGGGTGTCCACAATTTAATAAAAATCCCTATACCAATTGCAGAACTCTAACAGGGGCAGCAGAGTCCATTATAGGAAAGAGAGGTGTAGTTCTCCTGGTGATTCATCAACCACAACCACACATGTACAGCCAATCTTTAACACAGCTATTCACAACACATCATCCATGCGCTCTTCTTATTTGAATAGAACAGCTAGGTTTCTATTAAGTGAGGGATATTACCTTCTATTCTAGCCAGTACATCCAAGCGGTAGGTACTTGAGGATTCCTTCCCTTACTTCTCTTTAACGGGAGTGCGATAGGTTCATAGGGTACATAAGGGAACACACCTCTTAATCTGAAAAAATAGAATCGGATATGATTATAGCCTCACCTTTAAGCCTACTAAAGGAGGATAAAATACCCTCATATCTGTCTTGTTATATATACCTGCCATCCTATGTATCCGTTTTAAAATGCGCTCATAGTATGAGGAAGGTGGGACCTTTCCTGAATAACGAAGAACCTAGGATTCCAGCACTGTATGGTCTCCCCAAGATTCACAAAAATCGAGAGAACCCACCAATGAGGCCCATCGTCAGTAGCATCGACTCATTAACTGAGCCCCTCAGTAAATATGTAGACCACTTCCTTAGACCCATAGTAATGGACCTTAAATCATATGTGAGAGATTCCTCCCATATGATATCTCTTCTTGAGGGCCGGTCATTCTGTGGGGAGACTCAATGTTTAGTGACTCTGGACATTGAGTCTCTCTATACGAACATACCTCAAAACGAAACTGTAGAGGTGGTCCGCAGAGCCATTTCTGGCATTGAACTTGAAGGTGTGGAAAAAGGTTTTATTGTAGACTGTGCCAGGATGGTACTCATGAACAATATTTTTCTGTTCAAAGATGAGCTCTTTAAGCAAAAGAAAGGTACGAGCATGGGGGCGACCTGTGCGCCGAGCCTGGCCTGTCTCTATGTCGGCGAATTTGAGAATAAACATATCTTCAACGAACTCGCTCCATTTTTTGAAAATGTAGTGGGTTGGTACCGCTACATAGATGACATCTTTTTCATCTGGGATGGTACCATGGACCTTCTTGATGAATTTCTACTTTGGATTAACTTGGGCGACCCCAACTTAAAGTTCACATCACAGTCAAGTAAATCGAGGGTCGATTTCCTAGATATCTCTATCAAAGACGTAGATGGGAGTTTGGCGGTGGAACTCTTCACAAAACCGATGGCCAAAAATACTCTGTTGCATTATTCTAGTTTCCACCCCAAATCACAGCGTGACAATATACCCTTCAGTCAGTTTCTCCGCTTGCGGAGGAACTGTTCTGATATCAAGGATTTCTATAGACATGCAGAGACCATGAAACAGAAATTCAAGGAAAGAGGGTACCCGAAAAAACTAATTTCACACTCCTTCAAACGTGCCAGATTTTATGACAGAGAAGCTATGCTTAGCAATACTGTCAAAGAGAAGAAGGAATCTGACAAAGTGGTCTTTGTAAGTAATTTCTCCCATATCAGTAACCGTATCAAGAATGTCATCAATAGCAACTGGCATATCATTAACAATGAGGAAGAACTCAAGTTGGAGAGACCCATTTTTGCTTTCAAAAGAAATAGGAACTTGAGAAACGAACTGGTCCATACGTATAGAGAGAATAGGGGCAAAGTACAAAGCACGTTGGACAGAGCCATTGCCATGGGAAACGTAAAGTGTGGCACATGTAATGTCTGTTCACTATGTATTGAGTCAGATAGTTTGGAATACAATGGACACAAGGTATCCTCTAGATCCCTTAATAACTGTAGGAGTAAAAACATCGTATATTTCCTCAAATGTCCATGTGAGAGAGGTTACGTAGGGGAGACAGGCAGGGAGCTTAGAACCAGACTTCAAGAACACCGCTCCGCCATTAGAACTAAGAAAGTTAATGCTCCCTTAGTCACCCATTTCATTGAAATGGGCCACAATGAATCAGACTTAAAATGGTTTATCCTTGAGAAGATATGGATGGGGCCTCGCGGAGGCAATATGGAACAAAAAAGAAAAATCAGAGAGCAATGGTATATCTCACTTTTGAATACAGTGAGAAATGGTCTGAACTCGAGGGAGGAATGGGATCGTTTGATCAGATAACGGTTCCTTCCCTCACGAGTTCTTCCGAATATTAAGGTCTGTCATTGCGCCTAGAATCTGTTCTATATATGTTCCTCTAAGAAGTTTTTTCCAAGATTTTTCTGTAAAAAGGAACTCGCCTCGTATTGTTCTCTGATACATACCTGGAATACCCTTAATTGATTTCGGTATATCCTGAATTCTGGCTCTTCGAATATATTGTTGCCCTAATTTGGGTTTTTCGGCATTATTTATGCTGTTGAAGTGAGTTTGCGTTTGCAAACAACGGGTCTTTAATCTTTTTTTGCCCTTATTCGTGCGCACAGCATGAAGTGTGAAGGACAGTAATTGTTAGCAGTAACGATATAAAAATTGCTTGCCTTTCTTCAAGTAGAGGGGTTTTTTGATTCGTTTTTTACTCCGTTTGGGAATTAGTTTTGAACATAACCTTGTCGCAACCTGTGATAATCCCTTATTTAGAGTGAGGGTGTTGACATAGGTACGATTGGACTATGTACCTTTTTTGCTCACTCTAAGATGGCCGCCTTGTATGCCATTGGAAAACCTCAGTTTATATAGCTCTCTGCAGGCTAATATCGACCTCGTTTTGATTTTTCACGAGGTTGTATCGTATCGGCGTTTGAATATATAGCCAACGGTTCTCTCTATTTGGTATTTTCGAAAGAGGACGGTTGGTGGGTTTTATTTTCTGTTAGCTCACCCCGTCTATACTCTTTTATATACCAGTGGCTATCTTTTGGTAGTCAAAGATGGCCGCGTTTTTAGGTCTATTTTCGCGGTCATTATTCAGATGTTTCACAGCTGAGGCTGATTGAATGCCCTGCCCCGAGGAGCAGGGGTTGTAAGAAAGCTCTCTGTGTTGCTCATTTAGATACGCGCTTCATTGGGGACCAGGTCAAGGCTTCAAGATTTCCACGTTCTGCAACGGGGTGAGTGTAGTTTGATTAGGGCGAAGTTAGCTTTCTCGTGTTACCTCTGGGAATCCGCTGACTAGCAGCTATTTAAGATGCAGTTTCAGCGTTTTTTGAGTTTGCCAAAAAATGGTAAAAAGAACCCAACTGTTTGTGGCACAGCAGCCAGTGTTTGTTTTAACAGTAATTTTTGGGACTAAATATAATTAATTTACACATGCCACTAACAGGATAGAAGTAGTCATAAAAGGATAGAAGTAGTCAATAAATGTGCATACTATAGCTGAGTTTATCGAGAATTATAGACATAGGATTGCAACAACAAGAGATTTAACCCATACAATCCCCTTGTCTTATTCTCTACCCTTTACAGAAATCTTTGGAATCTCGAGAATACTTGTGAATCGAGATCCAACCAAATACATCAGCTAATGAAGTATGGATATTTAGGACGGATATGCTCTTAAAAGAATAGAGTATTTCCTTACCCTTGAGACGTTTTTTAGACGGGATTGTTCCCTATTTTTAGTAAGTGGAACTTATATACTATGTTGTTCTTTGGGGCTGGGAGTTGGTCCATATGATATTTATGTTTGGACTTCTCTTACAGTTTAAACCGGTCCCACCTTCCTCATACTATGAGCGCATTTTAAAACGGATACATAGGATGGCAGGTATATATAACAAGACAGATATGAGGGTATTTTATCCTCCTTTAGTAGGCTTAAAGGTGAGGCTATAATCATATCCGATTCTATTTTTTCAGATTAAGAGGTGTGTTCCCTTATGTACCCTATGAACCTATCGCACTCCCGTTAAAGAGAAGTAAGGGAAGGAATCCTCAAGTACCTACCGCTTGGATGTACTGGCTAGAATAGAAGGTAATATCCCTCACTTAATAGAAACCTAGCTGTTCTATTCAAATAAGAAGAGCGCATGGATGATGTGTTGTGAATAGCTGTGTTAAAGATTGGCTGTACATGTGTGGTTGTGGTTGATGAATCACCAGGAGAACTACACCTCTCTTTCCTATAATGGACTCTGCTGCCCCTGTTAGAGTTCTGCAATTGGTATAGGGATTTTTATTAAATTGTGGACACCCATATAAGGTTTTTATAAAATTGTTGACGCCCATGTATGGCGTGTATAGATGTAAATCACAATTGTACAAATTGTATATTAGAGATGGGTATATTAAATGTATGTCTTTTTTGGTTTTTAATGTCAATTTTTATGATTTGTCTAGATTCTCTATATTGTGGGAGACCATAATTAACTGTCCTGAAGAAGGTGGTCTTCTATTTTCTGTTTTCCACCGAAACGCGTCGACGCAACCTAAAAAAAAGGGAGACTATAGATCGGAATGACATCTGTTCTCCGGAAAATGCAAACACTAAGTATCTAGTGCAATGAGAATAGTTGATCTAGATCATTTGTCTTCCTTTGTTTTTTGATTAGAAAACATCTTTCTTACTTGTGTTCTCCCAGTGTTTACAAATGATCCTTAGGATGAAATTGGTTTAATATATTTTTACTGTATGTTTTTTATTGTAAATTCTTTATTTGTTAACTGTCCAACAATTATAACATTGGGCGCAGATTTTACTGTCTTGTGATTGCTATAAAGAAATGTTTTATTATGTCATTGTTTCTAATAAAATATAGAAATTTTTAATTACGAGTCCACATGTGGTTAAGACAAGGGTGCTTGTTCTGGTGAGTGAATGTTTTGTTGTGAGTAAGAATCTCTGAGTTCACCTGATGACGTGCCAAATAGGGGAATTCTTCTCTTGACTTTTGTCTATTGGTGCTCTACCCCTATTTGCGGCAGAGAGCCCCTCTCTTTTACGTTGCTATATCCATGCGAAGACATCCTGCACTGTCTGTGCTGCGAGAGCGCATCATTTAGGGATCCGAAGGTAAGCAGTAGCTAGCGCTCAGAGGAGGCAGCTTTGAAATTGGAAACAACACAAGACACGTGATTGTAACTAGAGCTGAGGGTTGTTTCAGTGAAGCAAGCAGCAGGAGGAGTGGAAAGGTATGACATTAACACTTCTCACTACACGAGCAGAGGCAGGTCAACAAAATAAATAAAAGAAGAGCACTCCGAAAGTAAGGTAAACAACATTAAACATAAGAGCACATGTTACGGGCAGTCGTATGAGAGGTTACAAAAGGAGGGACTAGTAAGCCATTTCATCAATCAAAAGCCAGACTTTACGAAGGAGAGTAAGAGGCGCCAATAGAAAAGAAGGGATGGGTTTCAAGCCCATATCCTAGATGCAGCATGCCTCACAGACAGCGCATGCGCTGCCTAGGCTCGACCTAATAACGGCCCACACACTGAGCTCCCAGACCAACGCTTTCAGGCACCTCCTGAAAGCTGTATGTGCCAATCCGACTCTTATCAGTACTTTGAAGACAGTTTGATTAAAAGGGGTTTAGTGAGGAGTCCGGAATGGAACGTGCAGGAAGTCCTGAAAGTCTTCAGATATACTATACCACACCTTCCTGTCTGTATGTGTCTGCCTTCATGTAAATGCAATGCCGACAGTCTCTATGCAGGACCTCATGTGTGCCAAAATCACAAATATAATGACCATTGGCAAAGCAAATTGTCTCGCCTTTGGGACCCATTGGTTTTGCCAATGGTTATAGCCATGCTGTACAGCATCCCTGACAGACGGGACGGCTGTCATTTTGTGAGCACCAAGCATGTTGCACCTATCCAATGATCTTGGGTTTTTATTCTTTTTGTTTACTAATCTGAGTTGGATTGGTAAACAGAAAAAAAAAACAAGTAACAAGAGAGCAGAATCATGAAGCCTCAGGCAGGTCGTTCCCCCACACCGCACAGCACCGCCTGTGTGTCGCTGCTGCCGCTTGCTGTAGGTTCAAGGCCGCCCTAGGCAGTTAGCTCTTGCGCTCGATCTGCCCCCTTTTTCCTCGCTAGCCCTACCGTGTCTGTGCTGCCTGCCCTTGCATTGTTTTGCTGTATTTCACCTTACTGCACTGTTTTGTTGTAATTCACCTGTTACTTCCTTTTTCTACTGTATTACTTCCTTTTTCTGTGCTTTTGGCCTACTATTGTGCCCTTGTTTTGCGTTCTGTATCCCCCGCCCCCTTGTTTTGCATTCAGTTCCCCCACCCGCTCTACCCTTCGTTTTCCCGCCGCTGCGTCCTCTTCCCCCTACTCGCCCCTTCATCACCCCGCTCTCACCTCCCATCATATGACGGCCAAAGGCGCGCCTAAGGCAAGCCCGTCTGCGCCAGAACCCCTGGCCCCCGCGAACCCCACGACTCCCGTCTCTGCTACGTTGCCAGCACCCTCAATGCACTCAATACCGGACGATCACACACACGCTTCCTGGCCGCTCTGAAGCGCACCCAAGGACCCTTCTGCCTGAAATGCAGCTTCACCAGCATCCGACCTGCCAACCCACCCACCATGAAAGAACTCAACCACCTCAGATGCATTCTACTGAACACCCGCTCTGCCTGCAAACACGCAGTCGAACTCTGGGACCTACTCGACTCAACCTCCCCAGACGTCGCCTTCCTGACAGAGACCTGGATGAACCCCTCCTCGACACCCAACATCGTCATAGCCATCCCAGACAGCTACAAGATCACCCACAGGGACCGCACCAACGGAACAGGAGGAGGAATAGCCATCGTCCACAGGAACACTCTCAGAGTCACGACCAGCACCGATGACACCCTCCGCCCCGCGGAACACCTGCACTTCCAGATCCACACGATCCCCACACCACCCTCAGAGGAACCCTCGTCTACAGACCCCGGCCACAGTTCAGCGACTCCATCGATTTCGTCAGCACACACGCCCTCACCTCCAGACTACATCCTCCTCGGGGACCTGAACTTCCACCTCGAGAACAACGACGACACCAACTCCACCACTTTGACTGACAACCTCTGACTCAAACAGCTCGTCACAACACCCACCCAGTCTGCCGGCCACACGCTTGACCCAATCTTCTCCGCAAGCTCCCACGTCTCCTTCAGCCACACCACTGAACTCCACTGGATCGACCATCGCTGCATCCACTTCACCTTCCAGAAACCCACCACGCACCACCGCACCCAACAGATCCCTCGCGGCTGCTGGAGCAAAGTCACCGAAGACCAGCTAACCACCACCCTCGCACGGAGCCCACCCACCGACCCTGCCACCGCCACCCGCAACCTCAGACAGTGGATCGACGACTGCGCCAACACTCTCAAGATCAAGAAGGCGAACACCCATTTCAACAATGAGCGCACATCGCAGGAACGTTTACATAGAATGTCTCCACAACGCATCAGTGATAATGAATGTGTCATTTATTTTATGCCAATATGGACAGTGAACATTTATTGGATGTAATGACTGATTATCCTTTTCTGATTTATACACACAACTGTGACATATGGTGACGTCGGCATCCAGTCGTTTGTCATTGTTACATCGCAAATATGATATCGGCTATTGCATGGTATGACAACGCTAATGTGACATTTTATTGCATTATGAATGACATTTATTGGATGTAATGACTGGGATTGCCCTTTTTAGGTTTTTACGCACAACTATGACGTATGATGACGTAATGATTGAGATTTTCACACGCTTTGCCAACATAGAACAGCAATATTGATTTTTACACACAACTATTACACACAACTATGACACACAACTATGACGTATGGTGACATCGGAGTACAGGCGGACATTGCATTGCGTCATTCGTTGGGTCGACGCAAGACTGAGAAGATGCCCGGAGGCACCTGTAAATGGTCTCATCACTTTACTCCACTGTACTCCGTTAAGGTTGGACAGTTTGACTGTTGAATGCCTATTAGATACATTAATGCCTATTAGATACATGGAGTGCTGGGGAAAGTCAGCTGTACATGGTCTTCTCATCACGTTACCCCACTACTTACTTGGGGTTTTTTCACACCAGGTTCAACAAATCAGTGGCCTGTAAATGTAATCACTTCAGTTATTTGATGTTTATGGCCATTGCACAATTAGTAATGTTAAATAACACTCGAAGTAATTATTGGAATGCTTTGTGTCTGCATAACATGGCAGTCACACCAGGTGTGTAGTGGAGTCTATCATCTAAGATTGATGTAAAAACAATGTAAGTTGCTGATAATGCCTGCTTCATGTTCATAACTGGCTTCAGATATCATGCCCATTCAATGTTTGGCCTCTCTGCAGAGCACACATACTAATTGTCAAATATGCGCAGAGGTAAAAAATTCTGAAGGGAGGCTGGGGGGAGGGAGACGGCTGGCCACACAAAAATTCTCAGGGTGTGGGGGGGGGGGGGCTGGGCCGGACTGGCCACACAAGAAAACCTGGTTTCCCTGAAGCCTTGTATAGAGGCAAAAAAATACGCATACGTGTCATGGTGACCTCACACTACAGGGAAGTATTCGGTATTCACATGAACATTGTTTTAGAAATACAGTGAAGCAGGAGAAGCAGCACATTCGATGGCACAGTGACCTACACAGCTGTCATGGCGACGTCAAACAGCTAGCTGTCATGGCAACGGCTGTTGTGCGTGCCACATGTTGTACACACAAGCAGCCCATTCGATCCTTAAGTTAAGGTGCTATTGTTGGTAGGTGGTATTGGTGGATAGGTCAATAGGGCCACGTATGGTTTATAATGACTTATTAATAGGTACATTTTTTCTTAAAGCTTGTGACAGGTACAATGTGTCAAAAAACGAAGTGATCAATAGGGGGATGGAATATGCCACGTATGATTAACAAATTTTCATGGGACATGTATGACTTACAAATACTTATTAATAATTGATTCATGTACAGCTTAAACAGGAAATGCAAGGTCAAGGTTTGGATTCTTTAAAGTTTTTATTCACATGTGGGCAAAAACTAAATTTACATTATTACATTTTTTATTTACATGAAGGTTACACATTTTAACAGAAAATTATTCATCACTGTATTACATTATTAACATTTTTATTTATTGAAGGTTACACATTTTAAAAGAAAAATCATCGTCACTGTATTACATGGCATTAATAATGACAAGCTTCAATTACAATGAATTGTTGTGCAACCGATTGGTACTTTATTTATTATACTTATGAACTTCAGTTACACAGTGCTGGCAGGCCGTTTCATAAGGTAAGATGAAAGTGTTTTATTATGTATGTTACAAGGGAAGTACTACAATAGTTACACATAGGAATTCAGTATGTGGGCCAGGCTACAAAGGTAGTCTGAAGCAACAGACAAATTCAAGAGTTGTAATGCTGCCAATAGTCTTGCCGACATTTCCTTAGTTCTATGGGAAATACGTGGGTTAAGACTACCTGCCGAAGATTGAGACATGCGCATTTCTTGAAAACTTTGCTCCTTAACCAAAACTTCCAAAAAATTGTACAAATTAGGGTGCGGTTTGCCTATTGAGTGGTTTAAGGAGTTGTGCCATCCCTCGATGGCATTATTTGTCTTTGCTCCTCCCTCTAAGCAGGCAGAGTAGCAGTACCACCAGTCCACAAGAAAACGTGGCTTCCTCCTGCTTAGATGGCCAATCCATGTGTCTTCAAAATAATAGAGCATAGGTGCCAATTTCTCTTCATTTGACGTAAAGTAATCCGACTCAGTAATAGAGGTGTAGTACTCGTCTACACTTTCAGGAGGAACAAAGCAAAGTGCTGTTAATTTTATTCTAACTCAAACTGCAGTTTGCTGTCAGACACAATCTGCAATTAGTGATGTTTTTGGGTTTTTGTGCCAACAGGCCTGAGAAAAGTGGAAAAAACAACCTTGAAGTTTTGTCTCAGAGTACAATTTAGTTATAGTATTCATCATTGGCAATTCAAAGTCCACTATAACTTTCCGAGGACTTTTGCCAGAGGTTTTGGATTTTACAACTGATAAAAGCTCACTATACGTGGACAATTGTTTGTCTGGAAGCAAACTGTACACCAAGGGGACAACTGTGTTGTTACAGTACCCATGAATTGTATATATTTGTGTGAAAGGGTGGGGGTGTGCTTCTAAATGTACCATCCATCATCCACACCTCACTGTTCTCTCAACCTAACAAGGTTTCTGGGGGTGCTAAAGATTAAAATGCGCTTTTGGTCGTTTTCGTTGTCATATAATAGGCAAGGTTCATTACAAACAGTGACAGACAGTTGCAGAGGAATACATATATCGGAAAATCTTTGAGGGGTAACTCTTTGTGTTTGCAGCAGGTACATTAACCCTCTGAGCTACCTTTCCATGAGTCAAAACTCCACTAGACAAAATTCTGATGTCTCTCCAGGAAGAACATTAATCACCACTTCTTTCATTTTAATTTTTTTCTGTATAGGGTGTCCAAAAACGCTTCATGAAAATGGGATACTTGAATTTTAGCACAAGTTCGTCATAGATTCGTCTCAAGCCTGCATCCGTCTGGTATCACGTCCTTCAGATGACCCCCTAGAGCACACGTCTCTCTCCCCAGATTCCATGTTTCTCTCCCCAGATTCCCGGGGACTGGGTGCTATGTTGGAAATAGCGGAGGTCTTGGGTTTGCACTGAAGTACATAGCCCTTTGGCGAACATGTGCGTGCCTAGCATCCTATGCTTGCAAATCTCTGTGGAATGCAATATGGAGCCGAGACCCCACCCCATCTGTACCTGTCTTTGGGTATATAGGGCAGAGAGTTAAGAGCTTGTGTACCTATCAAATAATCTGCCATATAGATTGTAAAACACATGCTCCCTGCAGTTGTTGCTCCCTGCAGTTGTTGGAACGAGTCCCTGAGTGCTTTTTTGCGTTTTTGCAGATGATGCTCACGTCATAAAGTTCAGGTCACCTCTATTCCGGTGGCTTTGCACGCAAGTGCCTTGAGAGAAAGACAGCCATGCACACATACCTGATCACAGAAGAGAGGAAGTAAGGCATCTGGGGGGGGATCATGAACGTGCTCTTGTTTACGTTTGCTCACATCTTTTATCAAACAAACTTTCCTGCCATCTGAGCACTCTGACATGTAAACAAATGCACGTAGCCTGACGCTTTAGTTTGCGCCGTAGAGTTGCACTCCGCATTAACTTCAGGAATCTTTGTTCTCCACCAATGAAACTTGGAAATGTTGACTCGCTAACAGATCAGGAAAGTGTGCATTCTGGTAACACACGATCACAGGCTTACTCTATGATGTTGCCTTCGGTGAGAGTTTAGGTTATGGCGGGATGGTACATTTTGCATCACAGTCAAATAATTGATGCCATGAACCTGTTGACATGGCGAACAAGATACACCAGCCCTCTTCCTCTGGTAGGCGCAACTCACAGTCAAAATGATGAGCTGTAAGCAAGATAAATGCGAATGGATACATATCTGTAGACCAGAGCTGCCAGTGCAGGTAATAAGGGTGGAGGCCGTCCAACTCGGGTCAGAACCACTTGCAAGGGAAACAATGATCCGGCAGCGAGCTGAAAACACCCATGGAATCCCACGATCAGATCAGCACTGCATGTGGCAATTCTTGATTGATGGGCAGGAAGGCATTAAACTTTATTCACTTTGTAATTTATTTATTTTGTGTTCCATCACTTGCATTGGAAACACTTACTGATTAGGAGAAAAACGTCGGGGAACGCGTATGGTGTACTTCACAATCTAGGAAGTTTGCTGATTTTCGGCAGTATGCCAGTGAAAGGCAAGCCCTTGGGAAGAGGAAAAAAAATTGTTTATGTACAATCGCCTACAATCACCGATTGCAAAGAGCGGCTTAAACGCTCAGTCATTACTTGGTTAAACTTACTGAATATGGCGGATGCCTGGGCACGGGAACGTTGGAGTCACGTCTGGTCAGCTGGACAATCATGTCACAAATGGCTGGAGACACGGTGGCCGACACCTTTTATACCCCCCCCATTAAGTTTTTGGGAATAGTGAAGGGAAACATTTAAGCAAAGTAGCATTTTCAATTGTAGGATTTATTGTCGCAAACAAAAAAAAATAATTGGGTAATAAAATTAGAAAATAATTAGGGGCGTGGGAAGGGGGGGCCGGGGGTTAGAGGCGGGATCACGCTTTTTGGGGGGGGGGGGGAAAACATCTGAAACTGTGGTAGGACTGGCAACACACAAAGAACTGGTTTCCACGGACATAAAGAATACATTAGGCGTTGTAATGGCGTGTGCTTTTGCAGTGTGCGATGTAATGTACTTCGCAATAGGATACACCATATTGGCGTTGAAACGCTGTGCGTTGTGAAAACTGCCAGTGAGACGGTGTTTGTGATGTGTTAGACGCGTGGTAAAAGCATGCGTTGGAAACGTGTGCGATGTACGAACATACATCTGATCAAGAAGCTCTCCAGCAGACATACCAACAAGAAAGCCAACTGCTTCACCGAGGACCTCCAGGCCTCCAAGCAAACCTGCCGCAAACTAGAGAATAAATGGCACCGCGAACAGACACCGGACAATCGTGCAGCCCACAAGAACGCCACCCGCAGACACCATCACCTTATCAGATCCGCTAAAAGGGCCTCCTTCAAAGACCGACTAGACAACAACGCACACAACAGCAAAGAGCTCTTAAACATCGTGAAGGAACTCTTGAACCCCAGCTCCAACACCAACGACATCCCACCCTCGCAAGACCTGTGCGACTCCCTTGCCACCTTCTTTCATTGCAAAATCGCAAACATCCATGACAGCTTCAACGCCACGACCGCCCCGACAGCCACTGAGACCTCCGACCCCACGGCCACCATCCGCACCGACCCCCTGCTCTCCTGGACCAACATAAACGACGACGACACCATCAAAATCATGAGCACCATCCACTACGGCTCTCCGTCAGACCCATACCCACACCACTTCTTCAACAAAGCCAGCGCCACCATCGAACCCCATCTCCGCAAAGCCATCAACATCTCCTTCGAAACAGCGACCTTCCCGGAGAGCTGGAAGCACGCAAAGATCAATGCCTTACTCAAAAAACCCAAGGCCGACCCTAAGGACCTCAAGAACTTCCGACCCATCTCCCTTCTCCTGTTCCCGGCGAAAGTCCTCGAGAAGACCGTCAACAGACAGCTGACCCGCTACTTCGAAGAGAACTGCATCCTGGACCCATCCCAGTCCGGGTTCCGAAGCAACCACAGCACCGAAACTGCCCTCATCGCCGCCAGCGACGACATCAGGGCCCTGCTGGACAACTTCGAAACCGCAGCCCTCATCCTCCTGGACCGGTCTGCCGCCTTCGACACTGTCTGCCACCGCACCCAACGCACACACCTCCACAACGCTGGGATCCGAGACCAGGCTCTGGAATGGACCACCTCCTTCCTCTCTGGCAGAACCCAGAGCGTCCGCCTCCCCCCTTTCCCTTCCGAAGCCACAGAGATCATCTGCGGCGTACCCCAGGGCTCATCCCGACACTGTTCAACATCTACATGGCACCGCTCGCCCATGTCGCCCGACTGCATGACCTCAACATCATCTCCTACGCCGACAACACCCAGCTGATCCTTTCCCTCACCAAAGACCCCCTCACCGCGAAAACCAACCTCCACGAAGGAATGAAAGCTGTCGCCGAGTGGATGAAGAACAGCCGTCTGAAGCTGAACTCGGACAATACCAAAGTCCTCATCCTCGACGCCACCAGCTCGGCCTGGGATGACTCCTGGTGGCCAACTGCACTGGGAACAGCACCAACACCCACCGACCACACACGCAACCTGGGGTTCATCCTCGACTCTACTCTGTCCATGACAAAGCAGGTTAATGCAGTCTCATCCTCCTGCTTCAACACCCTCCGCAAGATCTACAGGTGGATCCCCACCGAAATAAGAAAAACTGTCACCCAGGCCCTCGTCAGCAGCAGGCTGGACTACGGAAACACACTCTACGCAGGAGCCTCAGCCAAGCTCCTGAAACAACTACAACGCATACAGAATGCCTCTGCACGCCTGATCCTTGACATCCCCCGCCGCAGCCACATCACACCCCACCTGAGAAACCTGCACTGGCTTCCCGTCAACAAGAGAATCCCCTTCAAGCTCCTCACCCACGCACACAAGGCTCTTCACAACACCGGACCGGCATACCTCAACAGACGACTCACCTTCTACACCCCCAACCGCCAGCTCCGCTTCACTGACCTCGCCACCGTCCCCCGCATCCGAAGAGCAACCTCTGGCGGCAGATCGTTCTCCCACCTCGTCGCCAAGACCTGAAACACCCTCCCCATCCATACACGACAGACCCAGGACCTGCTAACCTTTAGGAGACTACTCAAGACCCGGCTATTCGAGCAGTTGCAGCAACCATCCCCCCCCCCCCAGCGCCTTGAGACCCTCAGGGGTGTGTAGTGCGCTCTACAAATGCTATGATTGACTGACGGCAGGGGGAAGCAACACTTGGGTATGCAGGATGGAAGCAACACAGAGGGTACAGATGGAGAAAGCCACACGGGGGGCATGGGTGGGGGAATCAAGGCATGGGGAGGAAGCAAATGGAGATAGCAAAGTGTAGGGGGTTGGAAGTGAACCTGCAAGAGAACCCAATGTGTAGTTAAAGTACACGGGAGAGCAGCTCAAAGGGCAAAGCTGCATAAAAGTGAAAGCGCATGTAAGAGTCGATTGACGGACAAAGTTTGGATTTCTTTTTTATATTGTTACGAAAATAAATGTGTTGGGAGAAGTGGAAAAAGGCAGAACTCTAATAGAGCTCTTTCAGAATTTTTCTTTAAAAAAGCTCCCTGAAAAGCAGACTGTTGTAGAAGAATAAAAGGAGTCAATCTGAGAGACTGTGCTCCACGCTAGGGACAAAGACTAGATGGACAAACGAAAAGGGACAGAAAGCAAAAAAATAAGAGACAAAAAAAGTAAATGGAAAGCAATGGAGGGAGTTAGTTTTCAGGTCAGCTGTCAGCATGACTCCAATAAGTCTTGTGCAACCAGATAGCTGTCCTGTCCGGGAGGCTTGGAGCTAAAAATAGTGCAGTTTTTACAGCCTTGTAAACAGTTAACGCCTACAATAAACCGATGTAAATTATAATGCTGGTTGTCTGCCTGCGCTAGCCACATGATAAACAAGCATTGGCATAGCCAATAGGTCTCGCCTTTGGGACCTTATAAGTATTTAGCCATGCAACAGTTGCATAACTAAATACTTATAAGGTCCCAAAAGCGAGACCTATTGGCTATGCCAAGCGGCCGTACGTCCGCGAAAGTGAAAGTAATAGCGGTAAAGCGCCCGCGCAAATGCACTCTAGCTCTAGGCTGGCCTGGTAGCACTTTTTGGAGCCCTCTCAATAAGTCTCGCCAGACCAGCGCATGCGCTGGGTCAGGCGAGACCTAAAAAACACATTAGTGCTTGTGTCTGTGTTTTTGCTTACACTAACCACGATACAAAATTTGCAGTCTGTGCCAGCCGACACTAGCTCCACGGTAAAAACAGGCAGCGTTTGCAGTCTGCCTACAGTGGTCTTGATAAAAGAAATAATGCAGTGTTTAAATCTCTCTCTCCCTCTACACTAGCCGCATAGTATAAATAATGTAGTGTTCACAGTCTGTCTGCATGCACTAGTCCGCAGGTTACAACAGTGCAGTGGAAAGTCTGTTTGTCTGCGTACAGTAATCCCGTGCTGAAAACAGTGATGGCGGACTGCCTTGATAGACTATGCATGTAACAGGAATCATGCTAAAACCCTGCAGAGATCGCCCAAAAACATTTGCTCTGGCAAAGTTTATTTTATTTGACAGCCTGAGTATGTTACCTTGACAATCACCTCTTGTGCATGCAGCCATATTCTAAGGCGGGACTTCCACCTGTGACGTGTCAGAGCAGTGTGATGGATACCATCCCATCTCCCACAATTCATGATGTGTAAGGGTGTCTCATACTTTACGGCACTCACAACCAGAAGCTCCACCTTTGAACAGGCAGGCCACAATAAAGCACCAAAGATTCTGAAGCAAGCACCCCTCTACCCTTCCCCCCACAACCCACTGGCAGTCTCATTGCTGGCTTCATACACAGAACAGTTACAGCAAAGACTGCATCACTATAGACTACACACAGAACGAGACCAGCACAAGAAGCTACCCCCTCATGCCGAGATTAGTGGGGTCACAGGCATCAGTAGGGCAAGTGTCTCTTGTGTACTCTGTGGTCGCTTGTGTTCCTGTGTCCATGCAATCCGGCCTGGACGTCCTGGCTGGACTGTCCCTATCTGAACAGAAACGAGTCTGATTTGTGTGCGACTTGTCTCGGTCTAGAGTGGCATAGTAGGCAAAAAAACGATGGACTGGAATGTGACTTTGAGATTATAGAATTTTATCCATCACTTGTGTCTCTTCTTGGACATTTTAGGATTCTCTGATTAAATGACATCTGCATTAGTGAATAATGGGACAGGAATACACGGAGACTATAAGGAATGCGGGTGTGCAAAGGGATATAGAGACTGCAAGAGCGTTACCACGGCCATTGCTTAATTTGTAAATTAATAAGTGTTGGGCCTGAACCCTTACTGTGATTTGGAGCATATCACTAGGTTGTCTTCAGCCTTAGCATATTTATTTACATCAAATTTCTTGTCCTCTGTTGAGTTTTCTTATGTGGAGTGGGTATGTCCCACTTTAAGACTTGTTTGACATTCCCTTCTGAAAATAACTCCATTTCGGCTTGTGTTTCCCTGGGCGCAGTAGTTACAGTGCTCGCCGGCACCTTGGAAGAGCGCTCCGGGCACCGAAAGTTGTATCCGATACCTTCCAGTTCTTAAAAAGACCATAGAAAACGACACCCACTGGCAGCTTCCTTTACATACGTATTTATGTTTAAACGTTATCACCCCAGATGAGTGGTACTTTTTCCCCCCTGAATACAGGCGTGAGCTTTTCTTTGTTTCCGGCTTATTTATAATGACATTTAATAAAAAAATTAGAGTGGATACGGCATTGGGTGGCTCCTTATTCGGTTCAGTGAGGACCACGACTAACAGGTCGCACCAAAACGTTGCTTTTTGGGTGGAAATGGACGAGTTGCGTCCATAATGGGTAAGACATGATGGAAGCCCTGCACAAGATCTTTCCAATGGATAGAAATGGATTGCCCAGGCACTTTTGTCATCTTCTGGAAATGTGACTTCCAAACTCCAGAGGGGGCCTCAACTTGGATGTAGAGAGGTCACACTGTTTTTGTCCTCCGGCACGCCAACATTGCTCGTTTGCCATAAAGAATATTATATTAACTCCGATCTCAAGGATGCTCACCTTTTTGACGGGCCTTCTACGTGAAAGGGCATTGAAGGCTTTTCTAAAGCCTAGCTAGATCCCATCCACCGCTCTACCTGGATTGGTTTCCTTGGTCACCAAATCAAAAACACTCAATTTGATTGGTCTGGCAGGGCCCTTCACCCTGGTGACTATGTCCCATTGTAGACAAATTACCCCTTTACGCATGAATTTCGGATGAGAGAGCGAAAGGCTTTGTGTTCTTTCATTGGAAGAGAACACGGTGCTCTGGAGAAGCCCTTGTGCTCGTCGTGTTATTGAGCTGAACAGAATGAGACACTTTCCCCTTGAATTTTTTCAGATGTCAAAGCCAGAGCAGTGAGAACACATCGTTCCCGAAAGGCAGAATTTGTGATTGTAATCATAGACATGAGATCGCCGCGTACTGTACATCGCGAGCGCCCGTCTGTGAGCAATTCCAAACAGCCCGCCGCCCTATGAGAGGTGAAAAAGTAAGACTTGGAGTGGTGGAGGTAGGAAGGAATTTGAGCTTGGCGGCTACCACTCCCTAGCATTGCTGGACAACCTAGTCATTTTTTTAATTTTAGCTTCTTGCAAATAGCATGTGGTCGGGTTATTTAATCTCCACCTGTGGGATGAAAGTCAACTGACAGTCATTTATGGAGCGCTGTTGATGACTTGGGTGCATTTCCTAAATTCTTACTGTGAATCCATCTCGGGGGGCTTCTATGGTTGGCATCGGCAGCATTTTAAAGGTTCGGGACTTCATTTTTCATCTCCACATAAGCAGTGGCTTCTGGGGAATCTCTGGAATTGATGGAGCCTAATACATGACACAAGTTTACCACTTTTTTTTGTGGTGTGGCTTGGTTGCTTCCTATATGTTAATAATTGCCTTTGGTGTGCCAATGCCAGCATTTTGTCATGAGTATCCCCATATGCCAAGAAATATGCCTGTATTACATACATACAATATACCAGATTTTTGCCATTGATACTACTGATGTACTATGAGTGACCCATATGTCATAAATTACCATCCAGTAGGTCAGAGCCAGCATTTTATTGTGGTTTGCTCCCCCCATCCTAACCCACTCTGCCCCATTATGCCACTGTTGCTCTCTCCGGGGCCAAGAGTTACCTCCAGGATGGCCGCACCCGCATTTGGCCGTAGGTGTCCGCACATGTCAGAAACTGCTTCCAGGATGTCAGGGCCTGCATTTTGCCATAGGTGCCCTCCTTTATACCAAGAATTACTTCCAGTATGCCAGCGACCGCATGTTACCATGTGTGCCTGCGTAGGCAAAGATTATTTTGAGTACGTCATGTCCGGCGGCAGACTCACAAGCATAAAACACGCTCACAAACACTCTTACTCCTACTCTTTCAATCACTCTTTCGTCCTCACTTACTCTCTCTCTCATTCCCACTCCCTGTCACGTACTAACAATCAGTGATTCTCACTAACAACCCACTTACATGCCTGAGGCATGCACTAAATGTTTGCTAAATAAAATGAATTGTGCCTTTGTGAAACAGACACAGTTCAATGATGCCCTTCAGATGTGGGCAATCCAGAGAGCTCCCTGAAGAGGGCCCTGTTTCGGTCTCTTCTATTATGCATTGCATGTGTGTTTGCTACAAGACAGTGTTAGCTTTTAGAGGGTTACCATTGGTTGTCTCTCATTTGCTTGCTTCTTATTCGCTAGATCCTGTAGGCTTAGCTTCCTCTTTTTTTTTTTTCTTAACAAGAGTTTTATATAGCGTGAACTTGACCCGAATCGGGTATCAGAGCGCTTTACATAGCACCAGTTGCATTACATGAGGACACATACATTTTTGCATGGGGAGATTAGGTGATTTGCCCAGAATGGCAGGATGTTCGGCGTCATTGCCAAGACTCGAACCCAGTTCCCCAGATTTGAAGTGGACCGCCCTAGCTGTTAGGCCAACTACCCTCCCCTTCCCCTGGTGCATGGGCACATTATAGCTCGCTTTGCAAGGGCAACTTTTTTCTTTCCGTTTAGGCACTCTACGAGAGTGCATGTGTTTTCCAGTTGGGTCCCTTGTGGACTTCACTCTCCCCCCCCCCTTCATCACGCTCCATTGTCCTCCCACTCGACCATTTCTTTACCACCCTACATATCACTTTATTGCCAGTGTGCTTCTCCCTGCCAGCTCCACTCTGCTTTCTTTTGCCAGTTTGCTCCCCCACCTGCACCCTCCATGTTACTCCCCCCACGCAGATCCTGCTTTGCCTCTTCTCCATACCCTTGTGTTCCCATCGCCCATGTTGCTTTTGCTCCTCCCACCTGGTTAAAAAAATGCTTTTGTGCTTTTTTTCTTTTTAGTTACCAATAAATTTAGGATCGGTAACTAAGGGAAAAAAGTATCCTCCTCATTTTGTAGGCGTGCATGCGTGGGGTGCACACCTACAAAATGACGCGGCCAGCCACGTGAAAAAGTTTTTTTTATTTGTTATTCTTTAGCCATTCTGCACAGCATCAGGGATGCAGCATGGCGAAATTCTATTGGCAAAACCAATAGGTCCCAAAGGTGAGACCTATTTGCTTTCCCAGGGCTTATTTTAAATAACACTGTGGATGGCTCGTACCTTAGCCCACCTGCCCCCCTTCTTCTCCTGTCATCAGGTGCCCAGAGAGGCTGAGACCTAACCTGCGCCGTGTCAGTGACGGCTACGTTAAATAATCAGCAGCTGTTGGCAGAGAAAAGGGGCAGTAAGTGGCAGCTCAAAGGAGGTGAGGCTGGGCCCTGAAGCCCCTGTGAAGGAGCCGCCACTGCATAGGAAGTTAACAAGATAATTATGTGCCCACCTGTACTTACATGTGTTGCGTTTGTGCCTGACCTCAAGTTGGTGTAATCACAAAAGACATAACTGAAGTGTCTTGGGAGTGCAGAGGGTCTGCACCCGTTTTTTACTCTTAAGTAGCACTTCCAGGTTACAGAAGGGGCTGCAAGTGCCTGTGTGACTCCCTTTGTAATACCCATTGCACAGGCACACATTTTGTGCCTTTAATGCAGATTGGGTGTTCCTTCATTTGCATGGGGATGACGTCACATGCCAATTAGAAAATACCTTTGCCAGTACCTCTTTGTACATTAAAACTGTGTGCCACCAATATGTGGCTCTGTTTTAGTATCCTGCCTTCTGAGAATGCTCATCGGGCGAAGCAGGTAAGGTCTCGGGAGCCACACACTGACTGAGGGCGCCAACACATGCATGCTGGCCCTTTGTTGGGGGAGCGGGCAATACCGGCCCTTTGTTGGGGGAGCAGGTATCCAGCCCGCTTTGGAGTACTTCCCCCACAGGCTGGGCCGTACAACTAAACACAAAGACAGTGTGTAAGAAGCTATCTCGATGCCAAACAATCCCCCTCACACGGTCTATATATTGTTGTCCAAGTAGCACAGGTGTTTTTTCCTGTGATTTTGCAAATTCCTACTTTACCTTTGCCGGCATGCACTTATTTAAACTTTTTGGGATTATTTTCAACACGTAGCCAACTTGTAAATGTGCGCAGAATGTTTCTTTTCAAGATGGCGTTCTGTAAAGATGTTCTACGGACAGTGGCATTGCGCAGACTGCAGTGCCTCAAGCTGAAAGGAATATGAGGAAATGGTTAATTGAATATGGCGGCTCGTTCTTTTTACCTTTCACAGTTTGGGGGTTCGGAGAGTCGGGTTAAATAGACAGACACCAATGTATAAAATCCACGAAAAGCCTTCCCGTCACACCCCAGATGTTGCTGCTGAAAGTGACGTTAAAATGGGTGTGCACGAGCCACCAGGAGGGTTGCCTGTTGCTGTCAGCCAGTCAGAGCTCTGGGTGGCCAATGTGCTCTTCGGGCTAAACTGCTGACACACGAAGAATTGGGTTCGAATCCCGCCTCCGGTACTTGACCAAAGAAATGATGTGAACCCGGCCAAGTCACTTCATGTGCTCGTGCCAAACATCTGAGTCTTTAACAGGTTTCCGCCCCATCACACCCGGCTCCAGTAACCTGGTCCGAGCCGTTCTCGGAGTGCGCTTCCATACTCGCTGGAGGATGCTGGCATTTACCCAACACACATAAGACTCCGAACTTTATATGTTGTAGCACAACTAGGGTGCTGTTACAAAAGCACCATTAAAACACGACTCTGCTCGTGACTTTTAAAGTGGCTTCTTAACTCTTCCCAGTGAGTTTTGAGTAATTAGGTTGCATCAATCAGATAAAAAGCCATTTAAATTAACCATCCCTGTGAATGCCTATTTGAAAGTTGAACCACTATCATATGTGCCGTGTGTGCATTTGTTAAACACTTTCCTTTCTGGAAAGGTTTTGCGTTGCTCTCATACCAAAGGATAAGCTAATATATAGCATAGCATGTTACTTTTTTGCAGGTTTATATGGCGGGATCATGGCCCAGTGGCATTAGAGTGCTTCACAGGGCACTAGTCTACATTAAGGTCATTCATTTTTGTTTGTCCGGGGGGGAGGGGGGGGGGGGGGCGTGATTGAGGGGCAAGGGAGATTTATCGATTTGTCCGCAATTAAAGGATGGGACTTGAACCTGGTTCCCCAGTTGCAAATCGGCAGCTCTGGCAATTAGTCTACACCCCCTCTCCTATAGATGGCGTTAGCCATTACCCAGACAACATTTTGTGCTCTGCGGCATTATTTGCCGGATATGAAATACAGGGTTGTACATGTGGGTGGTGTAGGGTTCACTTACCATCTTCTGGGGATTGTAGGCATTATTTGCCGGATATGAAATACAGGGTTGTACATGTGGGTGGTGTAGGGTTCACTTACCTTCTTCTGGGGATTGTATAGTCGCCAGAATGCTCCATGGGCTGAACGCTCAACGCTGGCAAATGCAGTGATCTGAAATTTACAATTAAGAATAAGAGCAAGGCAGACTCCGCCCTCTATCCTTTTGAGACCGGTGCTTTGGGTAGTACTAACGTTCATTATTTGCAGTGCTTAGAAACTTCAGAAATGCGGTACGAAGCGCTATATAAAAACAAGGCATTATTGTGTGAAGTAAGACTATGCCGAGGCTGCCATAATTAAGATCTCTCACCTCCACCCGGGTCATTTTATTAACAAGTGAAGGGTTAACTGCGGAACCAACTATGTCTGGATTTATACCTGGGGATGGCAGGCTCCAGGCCGATACTGAGAGAGGGTGCTCCGCCTACAGACTAATCTCAGAATAATACAAGTAATGCTATTGAGGATTAGCTTTACGCATTCCGAGGAGCACCTAGAAGTGAGAAGATCAGAGGGGTAAAAGGGATTATTCTAGCCTTTCAAGCTGAGGACTGCTAGGTCTACTCACTTCAGTGCTAGGCCTTGGCAAAATGTAAATTATGCCGGCGTAATTCGCAAATTTGGGGAATTTCATGATGAATTTATCTAGCAAAATTCCTGAAACTGTGCCATTATGCCATATTGAGTAATTACATGCCGTTCGTGGTAAAAAATTTACAGCAAGAGCACAGGGACAATGTGAACAGCCAGTACGTGAGCAGCTGTTGCTGGCTGCATTTGTGTTTCTTGCGCCGTTTTGAGAATTCTATATTTTGCAATTTTTAGGTAATGCATTAATGAGATCAATATAATACTCTAATAAACAGCCAACAGACGCACAGGCGGTTCCCCTCACAAAGATCAATAACAAAGTCTAGATGCTAAAATCCCGCTACCTGTGGAGCCCACCCACCTGCAACAGTGTCACAACCTTACACACAGTAGATATACATTCCGTTCTCTAAGGGGGGCATACAGTAAGATGAATATTGGCGTCACAGAAACGATGTCCGGCACCCATCGGAATAATAACAGTAATAACGGGTTTAGGTTCTTTCTATGGTCTACCATCATCGCTAGATCTGGAGTACTCCTGCTTAACACCAGCCCAAATCATACGATCTTCCCCCAATTTATCACCCCTCCTGACTTGTCGAATGCACAGCTCCTTTGCCAGGGTACATTCCATAGTGTTCCTCAACCGCAACTTATTTTTTGTGCTTTTTGAGCGCAAAGTGCATCCGCGCATCGCAAAATTTGAAATGTACCGCTATAAATGACAGATTTGCATTTCGCACAATTCACTGCAGTTTATCTTTGATTTTACATAATTACGTGAAAGCAAATTATGCAAAATTTGCACACCCTTACTCAAATACATGTATTTCAACTTGTTGAAGACAGTGGTTGGAAACTATTTTGCAATTATGCAATTCTCTGGCTGGGATGTATTAAACAAAATTCTGGATTTACTGCATTAGCTAGATCATCCACCATCTGCTGCATAATATGTGTTAAAAGGATGAAATCGTGAAAGATGATTGAATGCTCATACATAGATAAAGGCTTTGCGTCAGCCCCCTCAGCTGTTGCTTGATTATTAATACTTTAGCATGGGGGAAGCCACATACTGAACTCTTGCTGTCTTCTTCCATATTAAAAAACACAATTAAAGACATTATTTCTGATGACTACTTTTAACAGCGGATTCCTCACCTTTAGAATATCCCCCCCCCCCCCCCCCCCCCCCCCCAGTGGCCACATTGGATCCGTGAAATTTTCATAGCAGTACTCCCTTATGCTGCTAGGTGGTGCCTATTGGGCTCCGTGCTGAATTTGTTCTGCCCTGGAAGTGACGGAGCACAGTCGCATATAAGAACCAGCCCTGCATGTCGAGGTCCCTAAGAAGGCCAAGCAGGGCACTCTCCTGGCTCCCAAACTTCCGCAGAGGCATCCAGTCGGTTACCACCAGCAGATCGGTCACCACCAGCAGATCGGTCCTCAGCTCATCTGAGCCCTTGAAACCCATCTTAGGTTCCAGACTCACTCTGGTGCCGACTTCCATTCTGGCCCCATGAACTGTGCCAGTCCTATCTTTGTTGATGCCGGTTCAGACATTGCTAGTGCCGAAGGTGAATCCTCTGCCGACTTCAGTGTCCAAACTATTTCAGCCCCAACCAAGATCATGCTCTGACACTACACCAGTGGACTCAATTCCTGTAAAATCTGAGTCAGACAAAGCACTTCCACTACCACAGAGCGCGTCCTCCAATGCTCCTCCAGCTTTTCAGTTCCGACTGACCAGAGTTTGCCGTAACTTGGAAATTACAATGGGGATGATTTACCACCAACATTATGTTAATGATATATACATTTACAGGAGGCCAGTGGACTTGATACTTCCTCTGATACAGGGTTGATTCCCCCACTTACGCCGCCAACAGATGAAAGTGCTTCCTTTGTCATAGTTATCAGATGTGTTGCTAAGCCCATTGATTTACAACTTTTTTCTGCTGAGGTTAAAACAAATGTGCTTACTGAAGTTTTTCAGCCCAGCCCATCTTCTTCTGAGCCCTTACTACCGTTCAGTGATGCCCTGACACCCTTTTGCCACTAGGTCTAACTCTTGCGCTTGCCCATCAGTGAACAGACAGGTGGCCAGATGCTGTAGAACGGTACCTGGCAACCCGGATTTTCATACACAGCATCCTAGGCCTGAGAGTTTGGTGGTCCAGGCTTCCAACAGCCAGGTGCATCCTAATTCATTTCACAAGACCCGACTGAATAGGGAAACGACAAGGATTGAGGTGTTTGAGAAACATATGTTCTCTCTAGCCGACTCAACCTTGAGGTCGGCCATTGCCAGTTGTCTGTTAGGCCATTGTACACATGCCCTCTGGATCATTGCCAGCGAGATCTTTCCAGCGGGATCTTGCCAGCAGTCCCAGAAGAGTTCAGGTGGCTCTTTAGCTCATACCATTCAGGATTGTCAAGATGCGGCCAAATATATAATTTGGTCTGGCCTGGACGTTACCGACTGTTTGGAGTGATCATTTGCCACTATTGTAGTGCTTCGTCGCCACGCATAGATGAGATCCACAGGCTTTTCTGGAGATGTGCAGGCATCCCTCATAGATATGCCTTATGACGGATCCCACCTTTTTGGCTAAAAAGGTGATTCCATCCTGGAGTGGTTTAAGGAAAGCTGGGCTACGGCATGTGCTTCGATCTTCCCTAGATCTGGGCCGTGGGATGGTAGCCTTGGATCTGCAGGACGCTTATTTTCATGTACTCGCCCAGACGTGGCCTGTGGTTTAAGGTCAGCCAGGAGCATTTTCAGTTTGCTGTGCTCCCCTTCAACCTCTCCAGCACCTCCTAAGTGTTCACAAGGGTGATGGTGTTGGTCGACGTCCATCTTTGGAGGTCGAGGATAACCGTTTTTTCCTATCTTGATGACTGGCTGTTGAAGGCGGGCTCGCCACAGTCTGTCATAGACCACCTCCAGATGACAGCGAACCTCCTGACGTCATTTGGGGTTCTCGATCAAGGAACCAAAGTCGTGCCTGATTTTACAGAGGCTTCCTTTTATAAGAGCTGGACACGGTGCAGTTCAGGGCCTTTCCTCTGTTTCAACGACTCGGGACATTTAGCTTATGATCCTGATATTTCAGCCTCAGTTGTGGATCTGGGTGGGAGAAGCTCTGAGGCTTTTCAGCCTGTTGGGGCCTCATGCATCCTGCTCGTCCACTTTGAAAGGTGGCATATGCAGGCTTTGCAGTGGGATCTGGAGTCTCAGTAGGCTCAGCACCAAAGGAACCTGGCCGGCGTCATACAGATTTTGGAGGAGACTGCACCAGATCTGCAGTGATAGCTGCCCAACTTCAACCTGACCAGAGGCAAACCCCTCTCCCTTTCCCAATCGGAGCTGGCGGTGGTGACAGATGCATCATTGCTTAGTTGGGGCAACCATCTGGGAGAGGTGGAGATCAGTAGGCTTTGGTCAACGTTGGAGATCAGAGGTCTCTGGTATCCGGCAGAAACCTCATAAATCTGGTAGAGATGCAGTTAATCGGCCTGTCGTTGAAGTCTTCATGCCGTCCATCGGGGAAGGCTGGCGCAGGTTCTCTTGGAAAACACTATCACCATGTGTTACAGCAATAAACAGAGAGGAGTGGGGTCCTGTGCCACGAGACTGTGCGCCTCTGGGATTGGCTGGAGTGCCAGGACATTTCCTTGACTGTAAACCACCTGGCAGGATCTCCTAAACACAAGGGTGGACAACCTCAGCCAGCGAAACCTGATGGATCACGGATGGTTGTTGCACCCCGAGGTGGTGCGGGCCATTTTCTGACAGTGGGGGGAAATCTTGCTGGATCTTTTCGCCAACGTTGAGAAAATGTAGTATCAAAAAGTTTGCGTTTGGTGTTCCTAAGAATACTCTCTCTAAGAGACACATTCAGGCTAGAGTGGAGCACAGGACTCGTGTATGCATTCCGCCATTGCCTCTCCTGCCCTGTCTACTGAAAAAAAGAACAAGAACGACAGCCCAAGCCATCCCAGTGGCTCTGGATTGGGCCAGGAAAGTGCTGTACCCATAATGTGGGGGCATGAGCATCTGTCCTCCGATCAGGCTACCACTTTGGAATGATCTTCTGTTGCAGCAATTCAGGGATTTTCTCCCCAGCCTGTGCAGTCTGCATCCCCATGCTCGAAGATTGAGGGGGGGGGGGGGGGGGCAGTTGGCTGTGTTCAGTCTACCACCTGAGGTTGTGATGTCTTCCTTGCTGCCAGTTGCTAGTCTACAAAGTCGGTTTATGCTGGGCGCTTGGAGTAGTTTGTGGCCTGGTGTTGAGTCCGCAACATGCACAGTAGGAAAACCCAGATGTCACATCATTTGTTTATTTTGGTTTTGGCCCAGGAAGATCTTGCAGGGGACACTATTGAAGGTTATTTGTAGGCCCTTCCATCCTTTTTTCATTTTCTAGATCAACCGTCCTTATGTAAGTCACATGTTGTGATGCGGTTTATTAAAGGTTTAACACACGTTACCTCCCAAACCATTTGTGATGCACAGTGAGATCTCAATTTGCTCCCGAAGTCCCTCATGTGCACCCCCTTCGAGCCAAATGAATAGCTGCTCGCTGCGTCTTCTGGCAGAGAGTCAGAACTATCAATCACTTCAGCTCTTCATGTGAGTGAGCATCAGGCTCTCTTGGTGCATCTGCCCTACACCACCTATTTTCCAGGCAAATTACTTTTCGTGACAAGGGCAGCCTTTTTGCCAAATGTCATGGCTACTTTTCATGTTGGGAGGTCCTTCAACCTCCCAACAGTTTTCTCTCCACCTCTTCCCGAGGAGGAGAGACTCCATAAATGGACCTTACAAGGGTCTTAAGCTCTTACATCGTTCGTAACAAGGACCATTGGGTTGGCGATCAGCTTTTTGGGGGGGGTTCTCTTGGGCAAGGAAAGGAAAGGCTAAGCAGAAAAGGACTCTGGCATGGTGGATAGTCCTCTGCATTAAAATCTCTACGTATTGGCCAAAAAGCAGTCTCCGGAAGATCTGAATGCACATTCAACCAGACTAAGGTTGCCACCACTGCGTTGGCATACAGAGTGCCTGTTTTTGACATTGGTCAAGCTGTGACATGAGCGTTAATGCGCAGGTTTACAAAGCACTACTGCTTTCACTGCGAGTCCGACTGGAAGGGCATTTCACCTGTTTGGTCCTGCAGGACTTTTTGGTCTAAGCCCACTCCACCTAGGGAGGTACTGATTTAGTATCTATTCTACAGGCAAGGAATTTGCGGTTAGCAGTATACAACAGAAGAACAAGTTACCTTTGGTAACTCTTTCTGGTGGATACTCCAACCACAGATTTCTCCACTGCCCTTCCATCTCCTTGATCTGTGCAGTGGTCTCCTTTTGTCATCGAAAAAGGTACAAAATTAGAGAATCTGCACACTTCTACCCTTAATTGTTTGTGCTTCACATCTGAGGGAGCAGAAAGTATCAAGCAAGAAACTGACAGGGTGGTGCTTGTATGCGGGTCCACTGTCACTTCTGGGGCAGAAAAACAGTCAACGCAGAGCCACATGGTGTATTTTGTATTAGTATTTAATGAGTTTTATATAGCGCTTTACATGAGGTTCCACAAAGTTACAAAAATTACATCAGGTAACAGGTTACATCAGTTACGAGTAAAACAGTTAAAGAGTATAGAAAATGAGATAAATGGAGCGTAGAAGGGTAAGGGGGTAGGGTGAAGAGGTAGGAGGGAGATACGACGGCAAGACGAGGGGAAGTCTGCCCCAAGTCCAGCTGGGTAGGTGATGGCCTAGGGGGAAGTCCACGGCCCATCTCCTTTTTAGCTATCAGGTAGCTCCACCAGGCATCGGCCAAATAGCAAGGTCTCGGCAAAAAAACATAAAGAGCATAGGAAGGCAAGATAAATGGAGTGTAGAAGGGTAGGGGGAAAGTTAAAGGGGTAGGGGGGGAAATACGACGGAAAGACGAAGGAAAGTCTGCCCAATGTCCGGCTGGGTAGGTGACGGCCGAGGGGGAAGTCCACAACCCATCTCCTCTTTAGCTAACAGGTAGCTCCATCGGGCATCGGTCTCAACGGACGGAAGAAGATCACATAGTTTATGTCATGATGGGAGAGCCGGGTGGGGGAGGATGGTGAGGGAGCACCCCTAGCCTCGCAGGTGTAAGCTCGATGAGCCAGTCCATGTAGTCCGGTATGGTTGGAGGGGCTTCTCTATTAGCTGCAGACCGGTGGAGAGAGAAGGGGGTGGGTGGTGTAAGGGCTTTGAGAGTGAGGAATAGTAGGTAGGAGCCTAGTTGTTAAGTCCGTTTGCGTGGTGGCCATGATGAGGTCAGGCACCCGGGTATTCTGAGATCCTTCATCTGCTGCCTCCTGATGATTGGGGCTCGCACGGCCGCCCTATTAGAGTCAGGCATCCTCCTCCATGAGTGTATTCTCGCCTGACCCCCTTCACCCCCACAATGTTTCTCCGAGGAGTCAGGGACCGGGGGGGGGGGTCAGTTTTAATGCTGCTACAAATACACACTGCACACATCTTAAAACCAGAACATAAATACTGCAATTAAACTATACAATACATAGAGTTGCCTCACGGTGCTATTAAGCCTATCCTACTGGTGCCTGATCCACCAGTGTGCAGGAGCACGGATTAAAAAACTTCAGGATCCAGTTTCGCACCAGAGGAAAATTCTGCAGGTGAGAAATATGTGGTGGGAGTATCCACCAGAAAGAGCATTACCGAAGGTAAGTAACTTTTTCATTCACATGTATTAAACCCCCACACTCAGACAGTGAACATAACCCTAAAAGCAGCTCTCTGTAAACCTTACCATTACTTTGCCCCTTAGTCCCAATCTCTTGCACTAGCCATAACGATATCCTTATCACTAACTAGCCATATTCTACTTTGCTGAGTTTATTTTCAGTGTGTCACTTATGCAACAAGCTTATTTTACAGTAAAATATTTAAGATGGGTGTTATTTTCAGTGAAAAGCTAGAGGGTGGAGAGCGGTGTTGACCTGATATGTGCTCCTTAATAACATTTGGACTACAATATGCCTTATACCATTGACGTTACTGTCCCCCCTTTGTGATCACTGCCCTCTTTCTTCCGCAGGACATGGGCCTCCTGGAGTACCAGCACCATTCCCGTGACTACAACTCCCATTTGGCTCATGGGTCTGTCTTGCAGCACCAGCGAAGACGGCCATCTTTACTGTCAGAGTTCCAGCCTGGCAGTGAAAGGTAGGTGATGTTCATTTGTTCATCATATGCCTATAACATGCCACACAGAGGTTTTAAGTCTAGAGTTAGATTCTAAATGTTTTGATAGACATTTTTGTTTGATATATGTTACATTCTAAAATCAATTCTTGTATAATAAACGTTTTCTGCTTAGCACTAAAATATCAAAGAAACACATCTATACATTTACTTTATTATATTTACAGGTTACTTTTTTACACATTATTTGTCCTTCTATATTTTAAAACCTCGTTATCCTCAGGAAAATATAAAATTGGAAAAAGTGTCTCTAATCCACCATTGATGGCTGGAAAAAAATGACCAACTTAGTTGCGCTGTCAGAACTCTAACCTTTTCTCTGAAATGTTCCAGATGTTTTGCATATGTTCTAATATATTATTGATTTGGGGATTTCCCCTGATGCTCAGTCGGTTCAAAGTGCACACAGGTGAAGCAGAACCAACCCAACGCCCACTCCATAAGGTCTCATTTCTACAGAGACGTTATGCTTCCTGAGGCTGTTGGGAGAGTTGAACCGGAAGGGGGCGTCGGAGACGGTGGCCCGGCAGAATTACTGGAGCCCTGCCTTGAACCTGAGGTTAGATGGACTCGCCCGGGTACTCTGCACCTTTTATCCACATTAGCAATGTCAGTGGATCTGCCAGAAGTGGCCTGTGTTTACACCATGACGTCATTATTTTATAACATTGCATAAACAAACTTTTTCTCTTTGTTACAAAACATACAGAATGTGTCCCGTGTTTAGTCCATTACTTTCTATATATGACTAGCACAAGCCTTGAAAAAGCACCCGAGTATACCCTACCATTTGAGCAAAACGTGTGCCAAGTGACAAACCAATCAAAAATAAATTAAAGAGGGAAATATATATATATATATATATATATATATATATATATATCTATATAGACACTTTAATTGTACAGTCACATTACATAAAAGTTTATTTAACCCCTTCAGCGCGGCACGGATTACCGCGCCGTGCTGAAGGTTCGTTGCGAGGGCGGGCCGTGACGGAGCGGTTCCGTCATACGCACAGCGCGACCGATGCGCATGACGGAACCGCTCAGTCATGCGCATCGAAAGGGTTAAGTGGGACAAAACCTCTTCACATAAAAATTTGGTCTGGGCAGAATTAAAAATATGCAGGTGCGAGTTCCCGTTAATGCCCTTATGCAAAAAATATCCAGAAAGTACACAACTTCATTCATTCAAATAAGGTTTATTCGGTAATAATACAACGACCATAAAAGCAACATCACGGCAAAGTAAATAGATCATACAATAATTAAAAAGGATGATAATGCATTCAAGTAACCAGCAATTCATGCAGTAATACAAGACTAGATCAATCCCTCATCGAATCCCTCACGCGCATGACCGCTTTGAAAAAACTAGCAACATGAAAGACAATATCTTCCGACAGCATTTGCAGAAATAAAAGGGTGGGCGAACCGGTTTAAAACCACGCTCTTTAAGAAGGGGATTAGGTATGCCTTTCCTAGAGCTTCAGAATATTTGCAGAAGAGAACAAAGTGCGTGGTGTCCTGCGGAGACCTTTGATCGCAGCTGAAGAGTGTAAGAGATGAAGATTCATGCCACCCCCAAGGAAACGCTGAAAGCGGAGGCATTAGATTCAATCCAAATCTGGTTTGCAGGAAACGAGCATGGTAGGATGTTACCATCGTTACCATCGTGAGATAGGGTTCTATAGATTGGCAAATTATCAACCATAAATACTTCTGCCCGTAGACCTTCTGGAGAGCTTCTGTTTCCCTTGCTAACATGTTATTTCTTAAAAAATTATCTTTCAACCAACCACAGCCTTTATAATTCTGTCTGGACAGGTAACATGATTCCCCCCCCCCTCCCTTGGCATGAAGCTCTTTATTAATATATTTGATCCGGGGGGATTTGCAAAGCAAAATCAAGGGATAGGCAATCTTGTATTATCTCCCTATTCAGTTGTTCTCCTTTGGTCCACAGGTCAACCCAGCATTAAAGGGGGCGGAGGGCAATGGTGTCACTTATGTAGCTAAACCCCAGCTCTTCATGCACTCAATAGGAGGGGGCGCTTTGTGGGACACAAAGCAACTGTCGTAAAAACTATTTTTCCACTACCCGGAGGGTGTCATGCCTGAAATACTCCCATACAGTCAATGTGGATGCTGTTTTAGTCAGTAAACTTGTACCAGGGCACTAACGGGCCTCCTCCCCAATCTGGATGCAAATTTCTGGATCACAGCGTTGGACCTTAGAAAAGATATCTTGAGGAGGAGCCTAGCGCGCAACCAAGATGGCCGCGTAGGTGCGAAGCTCCCGAGGACCTCCGCGACCTCCTGAATTAATCCTGATTATATCCTGTCTTTGACGAGGGGACTGTGTCTGTGTACCCGAGCTGAGGCGGCACCCGTTTTCCGTTTTCGAATCGGACCCCGGACACTGGTGGGAGCACCGATCGAAGATTGCGGCCTTCTCCGCGCCGGCCCCCCGGATTGGAGTTGTGGGGCGATCCGGGGACAAAGCGAACAACAACGGCGGGCAGGGCTGGGCGACTCGCGTACCCCGCGCTTTCACTTTCGCTTTTGCGCCCTCCTTGCCCTCAAGCGAGGTAGGGTTGCGGAGCGGGGTGCGGTGGTGTGGCCTTGCCCCTGTGCCCGGCTGACCCGCCGGCTGTGAGTTGTCCTGCGGTGCAGTGGTCAAACCCCCCCCCCGGAACCTGTGAACTGGTTTATCGGCCCTTTCGAGGAGATTGGCACGACTTCGGGAGAGCGACATGTCCACAAAGCAAGATGGCGACCGGGCCAAGGTGAAATCGACCCGCCGCGGCCCGGCACAGCAGTCAAACAGTATGGACCGCTACACCCTCCAGAAGGGATCCCCAGAGGCACAGCGTACATCCCCCGCGGGCCCGGCTGAGGCGTCTGCTCAACCCGCGGATCTGACCCTCCGGGACGTCATGGGCGCCATTGCCGAAATGAAGGCCTCGGTGGACCAGCGCTTTGATACTCTGGTGCAGAAGATAGACTCGGCCCTGGTGGAGGTGGGCCTGGTGAGAGCCGACTTGTCTAAAACAAATGACCGGGTCGATTCCCTGGCCCACACCACCTTAAGTCTCACTACAGACGTGGCGGCCCTTCAAAAGGAGGTGCACCGGCTTGGCCAGGCGAGCGCCATGATGGACCGTCGATTGGAGGACGCCGAGGGTCGGGCCCGGAGGAATAACGTTCGTATTGTCGGGGTGCCGGAGGGACGGGAGGAGGAGGCGGCAGATTTGTTTGTGGAAGGCCTGATCCTCGCCCATCTCCAGCCCCGGGGGCTGAGTAAACTTTTTGCGGTGGAACGTGCTCACAGGGTCCCCGGAGGAAGACCTAAGGTCGGAGCTCCGCCGCGGCCTCTCATTGCCCGGATTTTTAACTTTCGGGACAGAGACGCTATCTTGCAGACTTCCAGGCTACAGGGGCCGGTCAAGCTTGATAATATGGAAGTGAATTTTTACCCTGACTTTACTCCGACGGTCCAAAAGCAGAGACTGAGTTTTCTCGGAGTTAAACGTCGCCTACGGGACATGAACCTTAAGTACTCAATGCTTTTTCCAGCTAAGCTGAGGGTAGAGGTGGATGGTCGCACGCATTTTTTTGACCGTCCCGAGGCGGCTGGGGACTGGTTGGATACTCTGCCTGGGGATCGGGCCGGGGGGGTGGGGGGGGTGCGGTTGGCGGGGAGGGCGCACCGGATCAGAACTGAGGGGTGAAAAGTAGGCCTTGCTCTGGACAACATTTTGGTTACCATTCACTGATCGTGTATGTTCCCCTCCTATGGAGGTCGTACGGGGTCCGTTGGGGGCTCTCCCTCCTCCTCTGGGGGACTAGTTAGTTTTTCATCTATGGGGCGACAGGCACACTGCACTTTGGGGGGGCTGTCTGGGCTCATGCAGGGGTGCAGGGAGGGGGGAGTTCTGTTGGGATGGGTGGGTGGGGGTGGAGTGTTGTTTGTTTGCACCGCAAGGCGAACCCTTTACTGTATTGTTGTTTTTGAGATGCTCTTTGGGGGACGATTGATGGCTTCCATGTATGATGGGGGGTAGGGACCTGACTGTGTTATCATGGAACGTTAACGGACTGGGGGATAGGATTAAGCGTGGTGTGGTCCTGCAGTATCTGAAACGAATTTCACCAGATGTGATCTTCCTGCAGGAGACACACCTTATAGGTAATTCCTTTCATGCCATGAATCGGAGAGGCTATCGCTTGGTGGCCCATTCGGGCTTCACCTCGGGCTCACGGGGGGTGGGCATCATGATTAAGAACTCGCTCCCATTGGAGATTGATGAGGTGCGCCATGATGAGAGGGGACGTTACACTGTCTTGGTGGGTAGAATGGAGGGCAGAGTGGTCGTTTTTGTATCAGTGTACGTTCCGCCGGGGTTGCAATCTACCACGTTTGCGGATCTGGGGCGCCTCCTCCTTGACCTCCCGGATGGGCTTCTGGTAGTTGGGGGGGACTTCAATGCGGTGGCTTCAGGGTCTATGGATCGTCATCCCCCCAGGGACCTCCCCCGGGCACAGGCGTGGCTGTCCGGCCTCTTAGATACACTAGGATTGGTGGATTGCTGGCGACTAAAGCATCCCGCTCAGCTGCAATACACCTTCCACTCGGGTGCCCATGGTAGCCTCTCGCGGCTTGATTATATCCTTGTTCCTGCGGCCTATGCTGGGAGGGTGGGAGAGGTGCGCCACTTGGCGCGGGGTATTTCAGATCACTCCCCACTACTGCTGCATCTGGATGTCTTCCCGAGGGGGGAGGGCAGGGTGGCCCCAATTAATGCCTGGTACCTGCGCGACCCCACTATTCGAGCCGAATTGATCAAATCCTTGCAGCGGTACTTTGAGGAGAATGTGGGGTCTGTCCCTTCTGCCATCTCCCTTTGGGAGGCTTTTAAGGTAGTTCTTAGGGGGGAGGCCCTCTCCTTCATCTCCCATGCCCGGAGGCGCGAGCGGGAGGAGGTAACCCGGGTGGAGGCCGAAATTACTGAACTAGAGGGTGACCTGGGGAGCGGGGTGACGGATGCCACGTTGCATGTTCTACACCTCAAGCAGGCGGCCTATAGGGCCCTCGTCACGGAGGCGGCCAGGGGCCTCAGTAGAGAGCAACAGGGGCGACTGTATGATGTGGGTGATAAGGCTGGTAAATTGATAGCGTGGTTGGACAAAAAGGAGAGAGCGAGTCGTGTGGTTCCGTTGATCGAGAGGATGGATGGTGTATGTGTCACCGAGCCGGACGCCATTGTCTCCTGCTTCGCGGATTATTTCCGCGAGGTATATTCCCCGGTCTCTCCCTGCTCGGAGGAGGATTCCCATGCCCTGCTTCGGGACATCGCGCTGCCCTCCCTTTCGGTGGAGGACAGGGATTCGCTGGACGCTCCTCCCACCTCGGACGAAATTGCCCTTGCTATCCGCTCGGTCGCATCTGGCAAGGCCATGGGTCCCAATGGCATTCCTATCGAGCTGTACAAGCTGCGACCGGATGTGCTGGCGCCCCACCTGCGCGCGATGTTCCTGGCGGCCTGCTCGCGGGGTTCCCTTCCGCCGGACCAGCGTCTGGCCACGATCGTGGTGATTCACAAGGAGGGGAGGCCCCGTGAGCGGGTCGCATCCTATAGGCCTATCTCGCTCTTGAATGCGGAACCCAAAATCCTCGCCAAGGTGCTGGCCAACCGGCTGGTCGGCGTGGTGGGCGACTTGGTCCACCAAGACCAGTCCGGCTTCATACCCCATCGTAACACTGCCCTTAATCTGCGACGCTTGCACGGGGTGCTCGCGCGTGTTCCGTTCGTGCGGGAACCGGCCATCTTGGCGTCCTTGGATGCCACCATGGCGTTTGATACGCTTGAGTGGCCATACATTTGGGCGATGCTGGCGAAGTTTGGCTTCGGACCGGGCTTCATCAGCTGGGTCAAATTGTTGTATTCCGGCCCATTGGCGCAGGTGGTGGTGAATGGACGAGTTTCGGCCCCATTCGCACTGGGACGGGGTACGCGACAGGGCTGCCCCCTGTCGCCTCTCCTGTTTGCACTGGCCCTAGAGCCCCTGGCGGAGTGGCTGCGGTGGCACCCTTCCATCCGTGGTCTCCGTTGGACCCCCGAGCATGAGGACCGTGTGTCCCTCTACGCTGATGATATCCTTCTATATCTTGCCTCCCCGCGTAAATCACTGATCGTCCTAGTTGATGTTTTGCGCTCATTCGGTCGCAACTCAGGCCTTGTCATCAACTGGGCGAAATCCTGTGTATACGTGCTTGCCGGGGAGGCTCCGGTCCTACCACGGGACTGTCCGATCCAGATCGCCTCCCAGGGGTTTCGGTACCTGGGTATATATATTACTCTGGACCCGGAGGCCCGCTACGAGCGGAATTTGCTGCCCCCCCTCCAGCGCTTGAAGGAGGACGTGGTGCGTTGGCGGCGTCTGCCGCTTTCGCCGCTTGGCCGAGCGGCCTTGTTTAAAATGATGTAGTTGCCGCGCTTTCTGTACGCTCTCCAGAACACTATGGATTTGGTTCCGGCGCGCTACTTCCGAGAGGTGGAGAGTTTGCAGCGTCGCTTGTTCTGGGACGGGAGGCCACGTATCGCCTTGGCTAAATTGACGCTCCCGTGGTACGATGGGGGGGTTGCCCTCCCGGATATTAAACGGTATTACTGGGCCTCCCAGCTAGCTGCGATTAATCATGGCCTTTACGGGCCCGCCCTGAACCCGGCATTTGAAATGGACAAGATGCTCCTGCCCGGTGGCGACTACAATCGGGCGCTTTACTCTGGCGCGCCGGACCCTCGCCTGACGGGACCGACGCATGTCATGGTGCGTGTATGGCACGCGGCTAACGCAGCTATGGGGTGGAAGGACCGTTTGACCCGGGCGTCACCGCTATATGCATCGGCGAGGTTGGGCTCCTTGTGGACCTCGAAGGGCTTCGAGAAATGGGACACGATCGGCATCAGCACAGTGGGAGATCTCTGGACGAGGGGGGGATTCAAAACTTTCGAGATGCTGCAGACGGAGTTTCAGTTGCAAGGCAGTGAGTACTTCCGGTACTTACAAGTCCGCCACTCGCTGGGCTCCGTCTTCCCGGATGTCGCGTCCATTCCGGAGTCTTCCCCCCTGGAGGACAGAGTGCTGGATGGCCATGTCCCAGACAGCACGATCTCCCTCATATACAAAAAACTGATTAACGACCGATCGGGCCTGCTGACTGGCCTCCGCGAGGCCTGGGTTGCCGATGGGCTGGAATTGGACGATGAGGACTGGATGTCCGCGGTGGCTTCTCCGAAGGAGGTGGCCATCCCGGCTCGCCTTCGCTTCGTCCAGCTTAAGATCCTCCACCGGGTCTATGTGACGGGGCCAAGGCTTCTACGTATGGGCTTAGCTGAGGATGGACTGTGTAAGCGTGGCTGTGGTGCTTTGGCAACTTTCTTGCATATTCTGTGGGAATGCCCAAAGGTGGAGCGATTCTGGCGTGGTGTGCATGAGGTCCTGCGAGTGGTTACGCGTGTCGTGCTGTTGCCTGAAGCGAGGAGATGCTTGCTGAATGTGTGGGAGCCAACTGACTACTCGGTTCCGCAGACGCGGTGGGTGACTCTGGGATACATGATCGCTAAGCGTGACATTGCTCAATTGTGGGGATCCCAGAGGCCCCCGGCGGTGTCGGCCTGGAAAGAACACATGGATTGGTGTATGTTTCGTGAAAAGGTGGTGTATGTTGCGAGGGGTAAGCCTGGGGCGTGGGTGAAAATCTGGGGCCCCTGGAACGCCTATCGCGGGGGTATTTGCGAGCCGCCGCTGCTGCCGGCTGCTTCACCAGCTCCGTCCCCCTAGCCGATCCCCTCCCCCAGCCATGGGCACGTGGTTCCCCAGTCCCTGATCTGTTCTCATTCCCCTCTTCAGAGTTTGGCGATTGGTTGGGGTCCCCCACTTAAGGAGCGCGTGCTGTCACTTGGGATTGCGGGTTGCCTTGCGGGTGTGGTTGTTTTTGTGTTGTTGTGTTTTGACAAAAGGAAACCGTATTGTTGGTTCGGAGTTATGTGGCCTGCACTACTGATATCTCCTGATTTACTCTTTTCGCACCGCCAAGAGATTTTTCTGTACGTATGTCATATGCTACTGCTACTCTAGCGGCCGGCCAGAAGGTTGTAGGCCCATACTTGTAACTATTTGAGATTGTAATAAACGGTTTAAAAAAAAAAAAAAAAAAAAAAGAAAAGATATCTTATCAGAAAGCAGGTTCGTCCGACGTAAACTAACGCCAAATAAAACTCCTAAGTATGGAACAGCTTTATCCTGCATAAGAGAACAGGGCCCCATCTTAACGTTTAAGGTTTTTGTGTTTCTAGGGCCAAACACCATAACGTGTGCCTTACTAATGTTAGTACTAAGGTCCAGCTCATCCATAAACCCTACAAACGCATTATTAAGTGCTTGCAGACCCTTGGCCGTTTTGGCCATTCTAACAGCATCGTCTGCATACAACAAAACGGGCAAGGGCCAGCCCTTAACCTGTGGGCTGTCTGTTCCCTCATCCACTAAAACCTGCTCGAGTCTATTATATAAAATAAATAAAAAGGGAGACAAGATGCACCCTTACCAGACGGACCGCTAAGTTTGAAAAAACTCTGTACAACAGAAGCATCTGACTACAGCCTCCGTGTTTGCACGGAGGACCCCCAGGAAAAATACTACATTCTGGTCAATGCCCATGCTTAGGATAATTCTCCACAATTTATTGCGGTTTACCCAGTCAAAGGCCGAGGTTAAATCCTTAAAAGCCAACTGGATAGAGCCATTATGGGCCACTATCAATTCATTCAGAATTTTTTATCAAAACAAATTTTATTTGGTTTTCCGTTGGAGGTGTGGGCGAAGGCCCTACATTGACCTGTAGGAGAGAATGGCATAATTTCACAGCGAGTCCAACATTTCGACCATAATCAAACACCTGCCCACCATGCAGGGGGTAAAAGTCAAACTTAATGCAGACAGTTCTAGATCTCAAGACATGTATATCAATTAAGAGGTCGTGAAACTCCATTCTCATCATATATATGGAGTTTTCAAAGCAATGCACATATACAATAGTCATTCAGAATTTAAGCATTGATCGACTGTTGATCTCCCTGGTCTAAAATCATATTGGAGCTCAGACAGTCTTCTAAGCTTCTCAGACCAATGCGCAAGTCTACCGAGTAGGACTCCCCCTAAAACATGACTTTGTGGCATTACTCACTTAATCACTATACAAATTGACTGCAAATGGTGCAATTCACTGTTAAAATGTACCGCAAATGCATGGGAACAAAAACACGTGTGACTGTTTGCTGTTCTTTTGTCTAAATTCACCCTTGTGCCAAAAATTGACACGAGGGCGTAGTTTGCATTAAAATAGAACGCAAAATGATATGGTTTGCATTTCACATAAATAGACGAAAGCAGATTACATGAACTGCGCGCACACCGGATTAAAATCGCCAGTGGCTTAATAAAACAAAGGTCTTGAAATTCTCACATTAAGTAACACAGGGAGACTGGATAATCCATTCATTTATGGCAACTACTTACCTCTCATTGCCCACGTACCCTGCCAGATGCCTACAGCTGGCTTTGCCTCTACCTCCAGCTACTCAAGGCTCTTGCTTTCTGAATGCTTCGTCCTATAGTTGTGGTCATATTGGGCTGCGGACTATCCAGGCACTGCCCATTGCCACTGGATGAGTGACTAGTTTGCACTGGAGCAGTACTAACAATATTTATGTTCTTGGTACTCACCACCACACCCCAAACAATAGCTCTGGGGCAGCCATGGGGGGGGGGTTTGCAGCCCTTAACAAAAACCCCACATGAAATAAAGCCGCTTCAGATCAACAAACCTAGAAACAACCAGTAACCTATTCACAATAGATCTTGCCAGTTTCTATAGGAGAAGTGGTGCGAAGGCATGCAAAATGCCTTTACAGAATTCATTAAAAATCCATAACCTCTTATTACAGTGCCCTCCAAACATGCCTTTCGACAACATTCAACAGTGCCATCCAGAGCTCATGTGCGGCGCATAGTCTTCCATGAGTTACATTAAACTCTGCATCAAGCAATTAATATGAGAGGAGCCTTGAACTGTACTCACAACCCTGGAATCAAAGTGTTTCTAACTTTGTTCAAAGCTGTACCGCGTCTTTGATTAGCATAATCTTGAACACGGAGAACACCTCTTTCTTATAAAAAGGCAGTCCCTCAAGCTTGTTGAATCTTAAATAAAAATAGCTTTTAAGAGTGGCATACCCAGGAACCACCTCCGATGAACACCTAACTGGCAATATACCCAGTTTCATTAAAATATGGTAGTGGTCCAAGACTGATCACCTTGCAAACATCTGGAAGCCAATGACCTGTTGGACAGATGGGCAATTGATCTGGATAATAGAGAAGTGGCAGTGCTGGTAATGATGGGCAACTCTGCGGTACTCGATGCCGTTGACGAAAGAGTTTACTCTTAAGCCCTAGGGAAGTGGTCCGGGTGTTGGACGTGGAACTTGAGTGGTTGCATTTCTTTTGGTCAGCCATGTCTTGTCCGCAGTGCTTGAGTAACCTTTCAACACTGGGGGCTACTCTTAGTGAAGAGCACCACAGGGTTAGCAGTCTCTGCTCTTCGATATTTAAGTGAAACTCTTGATGAACCCACTTCATAATCACTCCGCCAGTTTTCAGGTCAGTGACGCTTCCACGGTCTCTGCCGCTCAGCACTGGAGCTTGTTCTGTGATAGTTATCGCACCCCAATGTCCTCCATTGACTGAGGGGAAAAGGCACAGCAGTGTAGGATTCCGTGTTTTAAATACCGGTTCTGCAGGTTATGCCCCATTTCCAAGTCAAAAATTCGGAGTGAGAGGTATGGACCACGCCTGGTAAACACCACACAAGTGAGGCTATTGACCAGGCGCTGTAAATAGCACTCTCTATTCTGGACCACAGTGACCGGGGTCGTGGTGTCCTAAAGTGAAATAACTGCTTACTAAGTTATTTTCATACAATATTAACCGCGGAATCCAGATGAGCTCAGTACAGACATGCACACCAGCCCCATACCAGGCTTGGCGACTGCGGATGGAACTGCAGTAGATGTCCGATCTAAACTACAAACCGTCTGATTCTTTCTGCCTGTTTTCTCAATAAGCAGTTATGAAACAGTACATTTTCTCGTGGTTTATATCTCTGAGCTCACTGACCTAGAAAACTGATGGTACTTCAAAGAGCGAGCGATGCCACAATGATTAGGGACGCAGTTTCAGCAAAGAGAGAGTGATAAAACATCCTCTCCCTTGCCCTACTGAAAAAGTGAAAGAGCAGAAAGTAGAACTTGCAGCAAGTTAGGGGCATTACTGGCATATGCAGATCCACTCAACTACCCCAGTAAGGCAGAGGCGCCCACCGCTGCCTGAGCAGGGTCCCTCCTCACACAGTAATGGGTAACTCCCCAGATCTCATGCCCACCTTCCTTCCATCCTGGACTACCTCAAAATCCACTGCTCTTAGATAGGTAGGACTGTCTTACTATCTTGTTCTTTGTGTTTCACAACTGCAAACTACACAAGGGACATGCAACCTAAATACAAAGCCATGCACTCTTTAAAAAAAATCATACCCATGGAAGACTTGTAGCTCTGACTTACCTCCTCTCAATGTGTGGAATCTGTTAAAACGTTTCCAGTACCATCAAACAAATCTTCTGCCCCTGGGTTCTCCCTGAGGCGAAATACAAAAACTCTCCCCAGGTACACATTAAAAAATTGGATATAAATCTTGTTCCACATCATACCTTGCAGAAAACAGCTATAAAAGCCAGCAAAAAGGCAGGCTGCTGTCGTCAGACAGTTTTGTAGCCCAGAATAAGCTGGCAGCATTTCATCCCCGCCACATCTCTCAACTCTCATTAGACTAGAAATCCACAGAGATCAAGGATTTCTTCATCATATTGACAATATAAGACACCGCTTTGACCGGACTTACAAATCCTATTAACAGGCACACAGGTGCCCCTCATATATATATATATATATATATATATATATATATATATATAGCACTCCATCACCCCACTAGACTGTCTATCCCTCATTCTCTCCATCTGTCTCATACGAAGCCGACACTGCCCCATCTTCTAACGTCAATGCTGTCGTTCTTATCCTCCACGCCTCACTGTGACTGTTCACCACTGTACCTGGGGACTGCACTGTGGCTTGTTGCTTTGTTCTAAAAAACCAGAACAAAAATATATTAAAAAATAGAAATGAAACACTGTCAACACCGCCTCGTTCCTCTGGTATATTACCCAACTCTGTTACAAATGAAAACAACGAGCCACATTCCTTCGTCTCCAAAGGGGGGAATTAAATGAGTCCCTCACAAATTATCCATTTGGTGTTCATTTCTGGTTACAATTTATCAGCAAAATTCCACATGGATTGTTAAAATATTTCATCCCGATATCTGTCGTTCTCCTACCAACCCAACCTCAACAACGGGTGCAGCAGAGAGACAATCCCTTTCCAGGAGACGAAGCGCCCTGCGATCCCAATAGAAGGGTTCCTTCCCTGGCCCCTGGTGCGACTGCACCGGTCTGCGGCATTTAGTACCGTCAGTCCTCGTGCTCTTCTAACCATCATCCCACTGAATGTAAATTTGATACTTGTATAGCGCACTACTCACCCGCGAGGGTCTCAAGGCGCTTGTACGAATACCGCTGTGGAACCCATCCTGGCTTTCCCTGTGAGGCGTCCACTCCTGGGCACCCCCAAGGTGGAGGCCAGGCATCTTTAGCGTTGTGGGGGCCGTTGTGGAGATTAAGCAAGCTATTGCCCAGAGTTGCAGAGTGGGACTCCATGATTGGAATAGGCACCGAGGCGAGAATGATCAGGTCCGTGGAATTTTTTAGCCCAAGACCCGCCGAGGCAGGGAATTGAACCCTGGTCCCGGGCTAGACCTCTGCATCAGGGTCTGCCGCTCTGATCATTGAGCCACACTTCTCCACTGAGACCACCTTCCTTCTCTGGTTCTCCTCTTTTTTCTCTGCTCTTCGGAAGCATGTCTGAATTGAAGCCATCAGACCCACCGGCTCTCCTTGTCAACGAGAGACCGCTCAAGGCTCCATTTTGCAAACATCCTGTTCAATGTCTACATGGAATGTTTGCAGCCCAGCTGCCCACCTCTGACATCACGATCTATCAACATGCCGACGACATCCACTCACGCTCTGGGTGTTGTAGGCATCTGATGTTCATCTCAGATTCTGTTTTAGCCATACTCAGTCCTAGATATCCAGAATGCCTCAGTCTAAGCTCCACAAGAACTGTGAATCTGTTCTCTGAAACCAAGGAAACACAAATCCAGTCCTGCACTACAGATGTGAACCTGAAGTTTCTCACTCTTATGTGAAGTGCAAAGAGCCTTAACATTTACACCAATTTAATTATTCATGTAAGGCTTTGGTAGCCAAGACAACCCACCGAGCCTGGCAAACCGAGCCAACTCTGAAAAACTACAGCCCCCATCCCAATTTCTGCACCAGTGTTCAGGATCTTGTGCTTTACACATTTATGGTGGAAATGCTCATATGAGTGATGTTCATGTTCCCATATTCACCTCACTCAAGGCTGCTCTCCACATAGCTACCCACCACATACCAGCCGCATCAAATTTGACCACATCACGAGACTGTCACAGATTTGCATTGGCTTCCCTAACCACTGATCATCAAGTTTAAAACCTATTGTATCATTTGCAAAGCTCAAAATCTCTAAAGCAGTCCGCAAGGAGGGAACCTATGAACTGGCCTTGCAAGTGGTATGGGAACGGCTATACCAATGCTAATACAATGCAGATCTCGCTCCTACTATTAAGCATTTATGTGTCCTAAAAATGCACCATCTCTCCCCAAGGTATTGTCAACTATATTACTTCGGTCATGTTTTTAGTTTTCAAATTTTTTTGTTGATTTTACTTTTAACAAGTGTTGTTTACATCAAGATACTGTGCTACTGTTGTGCGGGCTGAATCGGCCCAGGTGTCATGTACAGCAGTACATGACTATGTAGATAAAAGGAGAAACAATCCTATGCAAAAAACAATCCCTTGACCCACGTTCAAAGGGGGAAGGTATACATGTCTATTCGGACATCAAAACTACAAAGCATAATAAAGAGACACAACAAGCAGCGAATCATCCAACGCAGCTCGTCCTCCTGCCATGCCCACAACCCAATCCCAAGAAAGATATGAACTGCCTCCCCCAACTGGTGGTCTACATCACACAAAGCGCAGTAGACAGTGCTTAATTTGTAAAAAACAAAATGTCAGTGCTCTCGTCAGGAGGCCACGAAAGCTTGCACCATACATTACCCTCAGTATGCTGCCAATGATAGTAACAACACAACTACTAAAGCATGACACTCCTTCAAGTGTGAATATTCAGACTATTTCAGACCTCCAAAGCTTTAAGAATGGGTTGGGCGTCAGTTAATAGTCATCTTTAATGTATGTTGAATTATAACAAACTGTTGTTGTGGTCATCTATAAATTAGCCAGACAGCACCACCTTGTGGCAGACTGTCACAAGCGCTGGTGTTGTTAATCAAGTGCCAGTGTTGAGCACTGGAAACCACAGGCTCAAATTAAGCACTGGCACCAGCGCAAGGTGTCATGCTTAGCATTCCTTCTGTCATGTTCTGCTTACTTTTGGTGTTTACTGTGTTCTAGAAGGGTTTAGTTCCTTGCTTAACAAATTAGGGTCGCAAAAACACATTCATATTTGACTGACTCCTTGAAGGAGGTGGTAATCCATTCGCAAATAGGAAGGGGTCTCCCAGGCACCCCTCCTCCTTTGAGAATGGAAAACAAACATTTTTAGACAACTCCCTACTCTTAAACAAGCATTTGCAATGGAAAAGGTCTTGCATTGCTGAAAGTTTGAGCTATTGGCGTTGCAAATAATAATGCAGCGCAATAGCTCAAACTTTCAGCAATGCAAGAGGAATTGCATTGCAAATGCTTGTTTCCCTAGCAATTATTGTGCGTCTCATTTATTCTAAATGCACGAGCTTTTGCTGAACCACAAGGCCAAAAGCAAGTAAGAAAAAGCAAATTCACGAATGCAGGAAAGGGTGCAGTAGCACAGGCTGTTACTAGGTGTCCCTGTGGGTGCAGTACCTCATGTTACTAAGGTCCGTTTATAACTCCACAGAGACGCCTAGTGAAAGCCTCTGGTACTGCACCCTTTCCTTGCTTTGTGGAAGGGGGGGGAGATGCAGCGCCTAAGCTGCAAGCAAAAGAAAGTGTGGCGCTCCTTAAATGGGCGCCACGCTAAAAGTACGCACTAAGTATGTAAAAGTGAAGCATATTAATTTCCTTAAAAACATTTTGAAAAAATAAACACTGAAATTGTCTTTTGAAAACAAATGGTTAACTACTGAATTACAATGTTTCGTTGCTTATAATAAATAAAATGTAAATAAACGACCATGTAACGGAACACAATGAGGAATGCTAAAGCAGGGAGGATGGGAGTTGGTGGTGTGGGGACTTTACTTGGGGGATTAAGTGCAGCAATGACGGGAGAGGGAGTGCAACAGATTGGCAGAGAATCTGAGAGAATCGCTATTAGGAAATCGGTGTTCCTAATGTTTGTACATCTGGCCCTTAAACTCTTATGTGCCAACAGCTTTGCCCTTCGACTTAAGAAAGTTAAAACCCTTTCATACATACTGTGCATGCTAGGCCGAAGGCCTTGGACAATTTAACAAAAATATAAAAGCCAAAGTAGAAAGGAAAATAAAATACTGAGCATAAAATTAATAAAACATCTTAAAACGCACAAATCTGCAATTCTCAACCGGGCAGGTGGAGAGAAAACAGATGGCAATCATTTGTTTCCTGAAGAGTCAGGAAGCAGACAGTCGCCAGAAGGCTTCTCTGCAGATTCAAGAAAGACTTGACCAAGGATGTTGGCAAAAACAGGGTATCTTCAGCTGGAGTTTATTGTGCTGTTAAAAGGAATGCTGCCCTCCAAGGCCGCAATTTTGCTTTCAGGTAAATATGTCAACCTGGTACGACGATATTAGCCTACATGGTAGGCCGGGCAGCTTAAACGGTGGCCTTGTTAAAATGCAAGGCTAAACGAGGGTAGGTTATGGGTTGGTGAGTGGTGTGGTTAGAAGTATGGGCAGTGACCACCTGCCTGATGTGAAATTAGTCAATTTCCTAGAATCTTTAATTACATCTTTCCAGAAATCAGATGTTAGCAGCTGCTCTTTCCATTCCAGAGGGAAACTGGAAAGGTTATTTCTCCGAGGACTAGCTAGTCTGGTAAGTACCTGCATGATTCCTCTTGTGCCACGAGAGGAATCTTGTATGCTTTCTGCTCTCTGCTCTCCTTGGCTTGTATTCAGCCTTGAATCTTGGGGTCTGCTAAGCCATTTCCTCCACAGTTTCGTGAAGTCAATACTTTGTGAACTTTACAAACTTTAAAAAAAGTAATAATTGCACGAGAAATTCTCACTAAAAGTAAGTTTTGCAGGATCCTCTCCTCTCTCCTCCCACCTCACAATCACCAGCTTAAAGAGAGGGAAGTTGGTAAGTCTTGTTTGTGTGCAATTTCTCCAAAGAAAAAGGTTTGCAGGTCTTTTTAACGATTTAGCGTTCAGAAAAATTGCAAACTTCACAAGGTACAAAGTTTATCTATTTATTGGGTCAATCCTTTTTTGTCAGGTTTAATGTTTAATTGGCAGGAAAAAAAAAAAATTGGTTAAGAAACCCTTTACTTCACCTGCCCCTACATTATTCATTCTTCACCTATGTGTAGTGAATTTATTTAACAGTTTTATAGCACACCTGCGCCACTGGGATATCAGACTGATTTACAAAGGAAAGCAATTAATTACATCATAGAAAAAGAAATAAAGAACAATATGTGGGAATTAATTAAACATGATCGCAGGCAGAGGGGTGGAAGAATCGACTTTGGTTCAGGTGTTGGCGGAAGAGGTGGGTTTTTGATACACCAATATTTACGTATAGTGGATTAACATTTTGTTGCTTTGCCAACATGTGAAGAAGGCCAAAAATATAACATGAGAAAACGTGCGTAAGAGTAGTTTGGAACTAACGCTACTGGGAGTGTGACTCTTGGGACTGACCAGCTTGTAGGTGACCCGTAAGGTGTAACCGGAAGTACTGCGCCATCTTCCGGTGTGTCGTCACTTTCCTCGGACGACAACTTCCTGCGGCTGAGGGGATTTATTGTCAGGGCAGACTTCCCTGTAATTCGCTGAGTGACACAACGCCAGCTGGAGCAGGCACCCCGTAGAAGCATGGAAAGTATTTTAGGAACCCGGGCTTGCACACGCCGTACCAGAAGTGCTCGCAGGAGCATGTCTTGGCCTAGTTTCAGTTCAGATATTTTTTCCTTCCTCTGCAGTACAGTGAAATTGAATGAGATGGGATTTGACAGGGCCCTGGATCTCTTGGCGGTGAATCTTGTTTCAGAGAAATCCTGGCGCGGGTTTATTTCCGGGCTATTAGGAACGAGGTCTGTACGAGAGTTATCTGGGGCTGCGGGTGAAAATTAAAGAGCCCTGGCGAGAAAAGGCGGGATCAGCGGTGATGAAAAGCGGACATGAAATATACTATACGGCTTATTATGCAGCGTTTCGTACGCATATAATAAACTGCGGTGTCTCTAGAAGTTATTTTAGGGGAGGGCATCACAGTGGGCCACAGATAAAACTGGTGGGGCTACATGCAGAGGGTGACTGTAAAAAGTATATGTGTGTACGCACAAACACTCATTTATAGCCTACACACGTTTAAAATGATTAAACAGGACTTTGCATATGGATGGCTGTCTCTTTAGATAGATACAGATGTAAACATTATAAGCAAACGTAGTCTTTTGTGAAAGGGACAAATATAGGTGTGTGGCAAGGTGCTGTGCTGGTCTTCTGTACAGCAAGGGGGCAGCGTGGTTCCCATCTGACCCCCTCTAGTAACGCCTCCGCATTTAAACAGCCCTTAAACATTTTCAGTTTGGGGAAAATACAGAACTGAAGGGGAATTTATCAAGAGGCTGGACTAGGATCACACAGCGTGGAGAGGGTGGAAGGAAATACAACATTATTAGAACATAGATGTCATGGATGCCGACCTTCAGACACATATGATGCTCATTTCCCCACCACGCTTGGCCACCACCTTTACTCTTGCTTTCACAATAGTATAGAACAGTGATACCGCATGGGGCCCCTTTGACCTTTACAGGCGCCTCCCGGTGTGCATCTTTTACCAGAGAGATGCTAACAGATGTTAAATAAACAGGAAAACATTTATTTAAAGGTTAATTGGTGTTAAAGACAGGAAGTAATTAGTGAGTCTTGCACCACTTAACTTTTGGGGCACCTTCATTTTTGAAGTCCTCTTGCAGACAGTGTAAACATATGATACAGTCTCTTCAAAATTCAAAAGGTGTATTTAATTAACTTGCAGAAACTTTTCACTTCAGTACATCAGATAATATAAGTGAATTGAGAAGCCTTACTTTAAAAGTGATAGTTTTCAAACATGAATTTAGAAACTAATTCTTCCCCTCACACTGACAACAACGCCAATAGTGATCGAAAGAGGTAAGCTAGTTGTTATGTGCACTATTTGGGTGGCCTTGGTTCCTAGTGTACAAGTAAAACATAGTTTATTAAGTCAAACACAGGATGTTTTGTACAGGGCGCATCCTGAAGTCCTGTATTACGAGGTCCTCATATATGTGATCATGAAAGAAAAGGAGGGAAAGTGAAATAAAACTGTTGCCTAGGATCACACAATTTGGTAAAGTGGGGAAGCCGGGATTAATCCCAGGTTTTCTGGTTTAGTATTTTGCAATTCACCAACTAGATGTATATGCTTTGGTTTCCCTACACCGACATTACGGCCAATGCACACCCCATTCCTGGCCCACCCGCACCCCACTGTCATCAATGCGGCCCTCGCTCACATCACAAAGCATATGTTTTGGCCCCAGGGCAAATGTTTGAGTGTGTCCATGGTATACAACGTTTATTCCTGCTGCAGTAATTTTTAATGCAGTGTAGTGTCAGCCACAAGCCCTTTTAGCAGCGTGCTTCTTGCTGTCGCTGTGTTTTGTTGTTAGGGGTGTAAGAGGCCCACTTCATCACAATAAAGACCTAAGTAAGATGGAGCTGAATAAGTTCTCATCCTGCTTTAAAGTGGTGCTTAAATGGTTATCCACAGGCTCCCAGAGCAGCTGGATGCAAGGGATGTTGCATGGCCAGCTTGAGCCAGTGCCATCCAGAAGGTAAAAGGACAGTATCCGCTCATAAGGACGAACCCCATGGATGTGCTGGTGACACCAGACGTACATAAGTGGCACCCAGTCCATGGGTGGCAACATGACCACCCATTGCAGCTTCAATAAATCACATCACCAAGATAGCAGGTACTGGTTACACAGGGCAGAGCGGAGGACGACGAATCACAAATAAGAGCACATCATCGGTAATCTAAGAAATTAAGCCCCGCAATTCTGATATCCGTAGTTGTGACACGGTCGCACACCCAGAGAGAAATGGTTTGATAATGGCAGGGCGGGCTGAAGCAGATCAAAGGAATCGCACAGAACTACAGGAACATGGTCAGCTTGAGGTTCCAGAGCATAACTTGACATTTGTAGCATCTTCTTGAATGGCTTCGGGTTTAAACATGTTCTAGGCTCGAGGAAGACGGGCGTTCCACAGTTTTCTGGTCTGGCATAGGGAATCACTGCAACTGTTCTCCTAGTCTACTGTATGGAGAAGAGTGAGCGGTCATAGGCAGTTCACCAAACTTCCTACACTTTTTAAGCACACACTGGAAGATTCATGACCTCTAGATGTAGATATCGGAGGAGATCCTGATGGTGAAGGTGAGGGTGGAAGAGAGATGATGGCTACACATGTGGGATGGTAGGGAAGGGGCGATCAGAAGCGAGGTGTACTTGTACATGGATAAAGTAAGGAAGAGAGATTCATCTTCAAAAAGGAGTATGCACAAATGCTGAAGGAATCCGGATGTCCCATTCCTGAATTTTGACAAGTAGGGGTTTTGCCTCAGGTGCTCACTGAATATAATCCTATATGGTGACAGTGAAGTACTGCAAAAACAACAGTTGATGGACAGAATGCAGAACACTCATACATTCACCCCAGTACAGCGATCTGGGCCTAAATCCATCTTTTGTTGCTCACCATGCCATTCCAGTTTGAACCCAGCCATATGCAAATCGGTCTTGACCCTGTGCCTCATGGGAACAGTCCAGCCCGAACTGCCAAGCCAGGTCCTCCCTAGACTGAAAACAAGCATCCTAGGACCAGTTTCGGGGTTTCACCCCTCTTCAGCCAGGATAGCTTGATTCCAGTGGCATGGAGAGCACGGGACCCACGTCTGGGCATACCCGTCCCACTCGGGGTGACAAAAGGATTAAACCCAGGTCAGCTGACTGGGGATGAGTGCTTGCAATGTTCAACACTCCGTCCATCATCCCCTTTGGTTTTGCTTTGTTCGCCCTAAGTGGCAGGGTATGCCCAGACGTGGGTCCCTTGCTCACTTTGCCACTGGATTCAAGCTAGCCTGGTTGATGACGGCTGATTAGCCAGAAGCCGGTCCCAGGATGCTTGTTTCCGGTCCATGGAAGACCTGGCTTGGCAGTTCGGGCTGGACTGTTCCCATGAGGCACAGGGTCAGACTGATTTGCATATGGCCATGTCTGAACTGGGGTGGCGGAGTGAGCTAAAGAATGAGGATGGATTAAACCCAGATCAGTTGACTGGGGGTGAGTGCGTGCAATGTTCAACACTCCGGCCATCATACCCTTTGGTTTTGACAGTGAAGTACTGCCCTACCAGGACCTTGCTGAAACTGCATTGAAGAGGCAGAGGAACTTTAGACTAGTAACGCAGAAGCCCAATACATGATAAAGATGGCACCACTGAATATTTCCCGGGGTCTGCAATTTAACTGGAAAGAAAGGGAGGCTACGTTACTTTCGCCAAAGAAGGCAAGATCCTAGTAAACATAGTCTGGAAATCGCAGAAGAGGTCAGTGTACCTTGCGTGACAAATCTCTATGCAGCAAATAACCTGGCAGCCTCAGTTGTTGCGGCATGGGTCACATAATTCATATCACCTAAAGGAATGAAGGCTGGGGCACAGAGTAAGAAGCAGGTCACAGCAATGTGTCCGGCTATTTGTGCATCCTAGACCAGAGTGAAGAGGAGTGTTTTGCTTCTTAATTGGCAAGTTCTTGCCACGGTGGGTGGTGCATGGGGATAGGAGTCCCCAGGGAAACAGAACATTAACAGTACTTACTACAAGTAGGTTCAGTCTTATACCTAGTAACTTACTAAAGCAGGTTCAATCTCATACCTATGAGGCAATCATGGAGTGGTGCGTGATTCCCTGGGTCGTGTTTATAGTGACCTGACGTGGAAGGAGGCCTGGTCGGCCCGGATTTTGTTCATGTTCTTTTTGCTCCAAGTTTTATTTATTACATCTTGGGTAGTAGCTCACCTGATGGCAACAGTACAACTGTTAAACTCCAGATCCTCTAAATCATGCTCAGGACTGGACTTCATGTCAAAAGAGCTACTTTCTGGTAGTTTCTGAGCTACCTGTTGGAGACTCCTGTTGGCCTGTAGAGATTGTTGTTTTTTCTTTAAAAAAAAATCAATAAAATACAGTTTAAAAGAAACTGCGGGGGAAAGTTAAGCGCCTCATAGCCGTGCACTGTAAGAAGCAAGATCTATCCCCTGCACGATGGATTTATAGTTTCTGACAAATTAAAGCCATGGAAAAACTCATGTGAGCGGTGTTGGGAAGTGGGGTATCCCAACGGATCCCGGTTCCGCCAGCTATTTCTAGGCCGGGATCTGGGATACAGCCGACCCAGGGAAATATGCTGAATTTTTCCTGGTGACATTTTCAGACATCTGGATATAATTCAGCAGCGCCCACAGGCAGTGAGGAGGCTTTCTTATTTTTACTTCCAGCCGAACAAAACAAAGGCTTAAGTTAAAGTGCCATCAGCCCTTATTTTGTTCAAGTATCTTCCTGGCTGGATCCACCGGGAGCCTAACACCTAGACGCTACTGCAATGGAGAGAAACAAGGGCAAATAGCTTACCAAGTCACAATTACTTTAGAGAAATTATGGCTTGGAGGCAGGTTTTTGACTTTGCTCAACCCCCATGTAAGAGTGCATGAACTGTAAGAGTATAAGATTTATCTGTCTGCAGGAGTAATTACACAATGATTTAAACGGCACCTACTAATTTATTAATACATTTTTTATAGCTCTACTCCCACAGGTAAATCAATCATTCGAAAGATATTTATTTGGCTGATCCATGCATAAAAGAAAGAACATCACAAACCAACTTTGTTAAAATTCAACATATACAAATCATCAAAATAAAATAATTAAAATTCCAGTTTATATAACAATAAATAATCAAAAGCTACATAAAGCAGATATATCTAAAATAAAGATTACACTCCATCTCATCCACTGAAAGATATTTTAACCCTCCATGGTTCTCCTAGATCTAATGGCAGCTTTCAAGAAAGAACATACACTGAAGCAAATGTTCAGGGTGTTCAACAATTGCAGGTGACACAGCTTCTTTACACCTGTGATAGCCAAGGGTTTTTAGCAGGAGTTTTAAAAAGTGCTTACCTGCGTGGTTAAAATCAAAAAATCAAAAAACATAATGCAACAGGCTGCTCTGAGGTTTCATCACAGGGACAGGGCTCCCCACTGGGGTATACAACCGGACAAAGCACAGTAGGTGCCAGACAGTACTAGATTTAAAGGGAAAGATCTCTCCCAACGCGTCAAAACAAGTGAAATATAGAAAGCCAACTCTGGAGAAGCAAGTGACCTATGATAAGATAGCACTGTACATTGTGTAGTCTCAACTGTGACTCTACTATCTTCAAGAGACTGCAGGTAGAGTTGTTTATCCCGCATTTTGTCGTCTTTTCTTATATTTATTGGAGATGGAAAAAGGTAAGACATCCCTAAGGCCTTTAAAGAACTTGAAATATAGCTCAGCCATGTTATTGAGTGTCCATTTTTCAGGCCGAGACAGTCCAAAATAATGTCTCTGCAGAGTTTAGCGTGAGGTTAGCCCAAACACTAATCCAAAGTCACAAAGGGGCCAAGCCCGCCCTGTCCTCGACGTAATTCTGATTTAACTCTGCATGAACGATATAACTCGAAGTTATTGGGGGAGGTATAAAAACCGCAGACACATACAATCTTCTTCGGACTATAGTAAAGAAACATTTTGATAACCTAAGACCCCTGCCCCATACACTGCCCCGGGATACATCGGCATTGTAGACTTTCGATGAATGTGAAATGTTGCCTTTAAGATTGGGACTAGAAACATTCAAAACTTCTCCGGCCGATCTGCTTAGCTTAGACCGGCACAAAGTCCTCTGGGGATGCCAAGTATCTAGGGAGCTAGAGATGATGCCAAAGTAACTAAACTTGGACACCAACCAGCTGCAGGCCATTGATAGTAGGCCTGTTAAAAAACAAAACTGCCAGACTCACATACCATAATTTGCCACTTGCTATAATTTGTAGTTAAATCAAGAACACTCATTAAAAAAAACAAAGCGATCCACTAGCATACGTAAAGCGTTAGGGGTACGAGGCAGTCAAACCACGCCATCTGCGTATAGCAGTACAGGCACCTGAACACCAGCAATTCTCAGGGTGTCAACAAGACTCCAGGTCAAATGAGGGCTGAGACCTATTATATGTATAATAAAAATTAAAGGGGCCAATATGCACCCGTGGTGCACACCGCACTTTAAACTGATCTCTGACAATATATCTCCTTTGGAGCGGATACGCACCTTGACCGTTAGATCAGCATGCAGACAAGACAGAAAATTGACCAAAGGGACCCCAACACAGAGTTTGCCACAGCTTGGACCTGTTCACAGAATCGAAAGCCGTGGACAGGTGCATAAACCCTAAATACACACTGCAGCGCTTCACCGTGGTATACTTCTTTATAATTAAACTGAAGTTTAAGCACTACTCAGCCGTGCCTAACCCACTACGAAACTTGTATTGAAAAGGGGAAAGGATATCATGCTCTTCAGTCCCCTCAACGAGGCGATTAAGATCACTCTTCCTACTACTTTAACAGTAGTGTCTATAAGTGAGATGGGCCTGTAACACTTAGGGGCCATACGATCCCCTTTTTAAAAAATACGAAGAATGGTCGATAAAGACCAGGAACTCGGGATGTGAATATTAAATGAGCCGTTAAAGAGGTTTGTGATCAGCAGGCCCCATAGCGCTGTGTTTCATTTTAGAAGATCTATCCGGATTCCGTCAGGTCCGGGCACTTTCCCACTAGCACGCTGGCATATAGCCAACCCGCCTCAAGTAAAGATATTACAAGTGGCGAAGAAGTTATCGGCTTCATTTGAAGAAGGGGGTCTAACTCTGCACTCGCTTCTAGGTAATAAATGGAGGGAAAGTGTGAGACCCCCAAACCACCCTGAGACGTTACACTGGAGCAAGGAGCCAGCACGAGCCTTCCTTGGCCTAATATTCTTCACTGTATTCCAAAAAGTACAGCTATTGCCCCCCCCCCCCCCCCAAGGCAGCTGACTCTACCTACTCCCATCCATGTTATGCAGGGTCTCCTTCCTGTTTTTAAGAGCAGATTTGTAGGCCGAACAGGCCGCCGTAACATCTGCTGACACTCTAGGAGTGATGGATAAAATGCGTCTTAAGTTACGGTTAGCCACCAAACACGACATGTCAAACCATCGTGGCACGTGCCCATCAGCCCAATAGGTTTTAAAAGAAGCTGTTTAATGGCTAGACTTAAGCTGTTGTAATAGGACAGCATCATACCTTCATGGAAGTCTGCCAAGCAGTTAACAAATAGTCTTTGGTACAGGCGCAAAGGGGACATTAAGGTGTCGGAGGTATTTTGGAGTCTCCACGACAACCTGAGGCCATCATCTGTGTGGCACACTGGTAATATCTCTGGGGTAGGTTGAGATCCATTAACAGGCAAATGTCCCCCGATCGTGAGTGCATTATTATTGCCCCAATCCGTAAACACTACTTTGCCACTACACAAAAGATGTAAAAGATTTCTGGTTACAAATATATAAATCAATAATGCAAGGTCTGTAAGTGGGGAGATGGTACTCATCCCCAGTAAATGCTTCAACCAGATTCACAAGGTCATGCGTTGCCAGATAACTAGCCAATTCACTACCCCTCTCATCACGGGCCTCTGAGCTTCTTTTTCCGATGCCCCATCCCACTGCAAAGGGCCACCCAGTTTAGCATTAAAATCACCACATAACAAGTATGGGGGTTGCATACATGGGCTGCCCTTGTGTGTGACAGTTGGTGAGAAAATCAAACAACTGAGCTGACAAATTTGGAAAAATTCAGACTCAGTATCAATGGATTTAACATACACACATACACACACACGTTTAAACATACCCGAAGCAAGAGGACTCACACAGCCTTCCCCAGGTAAGAAACAAATCGGCAGGCATGAATAGCAGGCATAACCGTGGATTGTAACCAAATTGGTAGCCCAAGTCTCCTGCAAGGCAACAATAGGGGAGAAGATGTAGCCTTACGGCTACAGCGGTCGACCTCGATACTGGGGAGCCGAGTTCGAGTCTCAGCAACGATGCTCAACACCCTGTGATTCTGGGCAAATCACTTAATCTCCCTGTGCCTAACAAAAACGAATGTGTCCATCTGTTATGAAACTGGTGCTCATGTAAAGCGCTCTGATACCCGATATCCTCAGGTCTAGTTTGCGCTGTATAAAACTCTAAAAGAAAACAACAACAAAAAACAATGTCAAATTGGCAAATGAATGCCTGCCAGTCACGATTGTTAATTTTCCCTTTAAGACCCGCAACGTTCCACCTCAATAAAGAGAACATACAATCTGCAGGGGGGCTTTGGGGGTCTCAGATTTGAAGAGGGGGATGATTCTTGATGCGGTGTCAAGGGCAGCGGAAGAGTCTGTTGAGCTGGTAAGTCAATCAATTGAAGAAAGGGCATCGAATGTTTTACTATAACACTGATCAACCCGGGTCTAGTGCTGTGTCAACAAAGAAGAAGAAGAAGAAAGCATATCTACTGATTCCGACATCTCTTATTAATAGAGAACCCTTCTAGGAACAGAACCCATCAATCACCAAGGAGTCAGTGTGTTTGTCATCATCTGGGTCTGTGTCTCTTGATACAACGCCCCAGGTCCTGGTGGAACGACCCGGTTGCGAGTAAAGAGAAGTGGCATACAAGGGTTGCTGTCAGATCTCCACCAATGATAACAAGAGAAATGTAGTAAGCCCTCGCTCACGTGAAAGGGGTTCTAAAAGTGCAGCACTAAATCATAAAAGTGACGATAAAAATGGCTAGGGGAACTCAAAAGTGCTTTAATTGGTAGAGTGCCTCTGCCAACATTAAAAAGCAAAAATGGCAACTCAGCATAAATACTTTGTCATTATGCTCATTGTCCATAGTATCTGGTCGACATGTTTCTGCCCATTGGGATCTGTGTAGTATCAAGGGCATTCATCAGGACCTAAATTGCTGCTACTATGTAAAAGTGTATAAAAGTATAATGAAAAATACAGACATTCCTACCACCGGTTAACTCTACAGATGTCAAAACCGGATACCCCAGAGCTATGGGTGATACCCTCACCTCAACCTGGTCTCTGCTCAGGGAAAGGGGCCCCGCTCTATCCGTCGGTACCCCGGGGCGGTCTATGAGTAAAGACCGGAGCCGTTGGGATGGAGAAAAAGGTAGTGGGCATTTTACAACTGCCTGCTTAATCTTTAGCTGCCATTTCGGAAACCGACCCTTATAGGTTGTAATGGAAATGCTTCATAGGAAGTGGAATGATACACCAGAAAGCCAATAGTAGGAGGCGAATGCTTACTCCTTGTCAAGCATATCTAGGTGCAAGTTTGATGAAAGTAGTGCTAACAGCTCAAGCAGTCAGCTAAGCTGCCCAGCCGGACCTAAAAGGATTCTACTTCATTCACATTCAGAACGGGCCATAACCGACCCAAGCGTAGCCATTGTAAATCTCAAGTGCCTGTCCTCTATCTCTTCTTTCACACCTTGCTTTCACGCTCCTTTCTATTTTCCTTCTCTTCTTGACTGTTCAGACGGGTAGGGAATGCATAGAATTATATAGGCTAAAAGCGAGTGGACGAATTGATGCAAACCCTGTAACAGGATGTAATAAAACGTGTTGAAATAAAAAAAAAAAACTTGAGTCAATGGAGAAAAAAAAAAAAGCAGCCTGTCTGGAAGTGCCTGCATGCCCAACAGGCGCGTCTGATCCTGCTTGCTGTGTCTGGAGAAGAGCCCAGCAGTGACCTCTTTCACCCCAGCCGCTGCACTGCAGTCTAGAGGACTGTTTAACAGGAAGTCTGTGAAAGATGCGGTTTCTGCAGACCAGTTATGCGGACGCTGCAGTCTTCACCTCAGTCTGTAGGTCAGACTTCATTCCACTTGCCACCCCGCCCCTAACCCTCCCGAGTTCCCAGCACTGCGGCCATCTCCCCTGGAGTTACCGGGTTTTAGAAGAAAGAACTGAAATCAGTAGTTAAGAGGGTGGGGGTGTTCTAGTTCTGAAGCACAGTTATTCCTCATTTCTCCCCCTCATTTTGCCTGGAGCCTCCATCTGCTGAAAGCAAGAGAATTCTCTGGGTGGTTGACACCAGATCTCTGAAGATAATACACATATACAAATATTGATACTTATGCAACAATCTGGTTAAATTGCTGTCACGTATTATGACATTGAAGACGTTTCACATTGTATGTGGTCCCGAGTACCTTATGTATATATATCTGTTTGAGAATAGATGCTTGTGTAGGACACACTTGCTGCTGGAGTTGCCTCAGTGCCACATAACAGTTCCCTATTGTCACAAATTAGTGAAGTGAAGTGGGTGAAGCAGTGAAACCTGGCAGGGCTAGGCAAAGGTGTTGAAATTGGCTGCACCCCACTTGGTCATGAACAGAAATAGGAGTGGGTGAAAAATACATTTTTCGAAGAAGTAGGTTCTGCTGTTGAAAAACCCAGCAAAACCTGCTTTCAGCAGTTAAAAAAAAAAACCTGTGTTTATGGAAAACACAAACCTCGATGCCGTAGTTACAATATGGCACACCCCTACCAAGATCAAGGCAGCGTACAGTGGAGGGGCATGGCGTGGAGTAGTATACATTGGAGTGGCTTAGGTTGGATTAGTATAGCGTGGAATAGTGTAGAGTGGAGTGACGTAAATTGGACTGGCACGCAGTGGTGTAGAATCGTGTGGTGTAGAGTGGAAGAGCGAGGTAGAGTGGAGTTGAGCAGAGTGGCGTAGAGTGGAGTTGGATAGAGTGAAGTTGCGTTGAGTGGAATACTGTAGAGTGGAGTGGCATACACTAAGCATAAAGTTAAGTGGCGTACAGTGGAGTTGGGTAGAGTGGAGTTGGGTAGAGTAGAATAGCTTAGAGTCGAGTGGTGTGCAGCCGGATAGAGTGGGGTGGAGTAGCATGGACTTGAGTGGCATGGAGTGGCACGAGGGTGGTTTCACAGTTAAACTTTCATCCCCACCATCCTGCATTTCAGTCCGATCATGAAGCATTTTGGGATTTACACAATGCTCTTTGCCTTGGGACCATGCTTCACACTCTTACTTTAAATAATTGGCCCATTTGCACCTAATTAAGGTGTGGGAGCTTTGTAGCAAGTACAAAGAAGTGGTGATTTGAGAGCAGCAGCATCTGGAAGGCCACACAGTACACAATGCTAGCTTTGGACAGAATACGGCCACATTCCATTAGTGGCTCCTGCAAAGAATTCTTTAGGAACACCCCAAATTCAAGGTAGGTATTAGCGGAATGCACTAAGTTGGTGATCTATGAAAAGGGGAATCGGATTAGGCCCTTGTTTATAATTTGCTTCAAGGCCTACAAGTAAGAAGTTAAAATATGTAGTTAATACCTTATAATTTGGTTGTTGCACATTTAGTGGGGTGATTTATTGGGTTAATGAGTTTAAGGGTTTGTTACATGAATCAGTTTACACAGTTAACATGAGTAAGGTAGCTCAGTTTACATGGGGTCACGTGCAATGAGGGTAAAGTTATAACGGTGAGAGTGAAGACATGAGCCTGGATTCCTAGAAGCTAGTCCAACCCCATCAAACCCAAAATTGGCAGCAGTGAAGTAACCCTGTGCCATAAACCTAATCAGAAGCACTTGTGATATCTCAAGTGCACCAGCATTACACCATATTTTCTGCTTGAGGCCATTTTTTTGCTCCTCTGCTGAGGAGGCCCAGCCTAGGATTGCCCTTACCTAGACCTGACTGAGGGGCAACATATGGCTGTGATTTTGGTTATCTGAAGGGCCCAAACCAATCAATAAGTTATAGCTTACATAATAGTGTTTAAAATGGACATACTGTGGTCACAACAATTTCAAGCGTGGGTTCGTAAATAATAACGGGGTCCCACCTATGAAAGATGTGAGAAACCCTGGCACAGGACAGCTTGTGCTGTGACTGCCACAAATTCCAGAACATATTCCTTGTTTAAGTCCCTCCTAAGACCCTTCATTTATTTAGGTCTGTGCTATATTAGATACTAAAATGGACAGCCTAGTGGAAGTGGGGGCATTATTCAGAGAAATGCAGAACAAAGTACAAAACGCCAACGCAACCAGTGGAAGGGAAAGAATAATGCTGGCCAAGGCAAAGATTCGTTGTAAAGAGCCCAAAAAAACAAAATGTTCCAGGGCTTCCAACAGAGATGTTTGTTCCCAACAAAGAAAGAGTATGGAATAATATTCATGAAAGGGGCATCCTTGGGTGCAAATGTGAAACCCAGCACGAGAAGCTGGCGAAAGGCATAGCCATTTAATCCACACTACTAAGAAAATTCAGATTACTTCAGTGCCAGTATAAATTTTGCAGCACAGGGAAGACTATTTTCCAACACATATTTTTGGGCTGAATGTCTTGGCTTGCAGTACTAAGGGCTCAGTTTGCTGGAATCAAGCACCTGGTCTTGACCCTCTCCACTATCAAAGTGGCCATGCCAGGGTTTTGTTGTTGTTAGGGTAACTGTTTGGTAATAGTTGGATGGCTGTGTGTGTTCCTTCCAGCTGTCCTAATAACAAACCACCACATTGAAGCAGCATCTTGGCCTACAACAATATGGAATTGCTGAATAGACTCTGCATTAGCAGAGTTCAGATACACCCTCAAAGAGCGTTATGAAACAGTCAGAAGATGAAACTTTCTTGGTTAGTGGTGAACTTAAAATGCATACGAATAAAGTGATGGATGGAATGCTTGAATTAATCTCAGCCACTGGTAATTACTCAGGGCCGCATCGCTATCCATAGTTATTTTGTACAGCATATCAGAATGGGGTAGAGGAGTTGGCCTAACGGCTAGGGTGGTCGACTTCGAATATGGGGAACCCGGTTTGAGTCTCGGCAAGGACGCTGAACATCCTGTGATTCTGGGCAAATCACTTAATCTCCCCCTGCCTAACAAATAAATAAATAAATGTGTCCTCATGTAACGCAACTGGTGCCGTGTAAAGCCCTCTGATACCAGTTTCGGGTCAAGTACGCGCTATATAAAACTCTGTAAAATAAAAAAAAAATCACCTTAGTTTGGACCCAGCTATATGCAAACCAGTGTTGACCCTGCTCCAATCAGAACAGTCTGGCCTGAACTGCCAAACCATGTCCTCACGGACTTGGAACACAAGGATCACTATGCACTGCTAATTACTCCATCACTCACAACATGATCCAAGACATCATTGATAGCAGGACTGCAACATCTCAAATATTTAGAAATTAAGGGGTTCCCTGCATACACATGGCTTCCCAAGCGCAGGGAGAAACATGTACAATTTTGAAAAATTCTTAAGCAAGAAGCTATACATTAAAAAGTGTGGGCATATACATTTCACATAAAAAGATGCAATGAAATTTTAACAGAAATTGACCATGGAAAAAAATATGGTATATTCAAAATAGCAAAAAATATTTTATTAATGATACCATGTTAGAAGAGTTAAAATATCATGGAGACTGCATCAGCAACTATACAGTAATGTCCTTAACACTTGTTCATACATGAATTGATGTCACAAATACATGCGGACAGTTTGTTATAAATAGGAGCGATCAAATCATCTCGCAATAAATATTGATGTGGTTTGTATATAACTCATGATAAAAGTTCATTAGCAACCATGGAATATTCAACAGAATAACTAATTGTTTTATGGAAGGCTTGAAGATGGAATTACATCTCAAATTACATAATTGAAGGCAAGACTGCGCATAGTGGGGGCACAAATTAGTTACCTTAGGGCACAATTTTTTGTTACTTGAGGTAACTATAACTGGTGAATTTCAGTGTTTCAGAAATACAAAATGAGCAGTGAGCAGAATGAACAGCCCCCCCCCCTTTGTCCCACAGAAGGTAATTTCCAAAGAAACGTTGTGCATTCCGTATAAGCACCGGCTACTTAAGGGTGTGACCTGAGGCCCCAATATAAAACAATACATATAGTAGTGCACCAAAAGTACATAAGAATGTGAAAGAGTCCAAATCAAAATGTAGAATGTTCCAAATCTTCTTTATTGCGCTTGTACAAAAACCTATAGATCCACGTGTTAAAGCAAAACAACACAGCACAGCTACCTTCAACAGGGGGGGGGGGGGTCCCAGTGCGAGCAATGATAACAACAGCCAGGATTCAAGGCCAAATAAAGGGATACAGGGTAGGTCGAACAGCTAGGTTTTCAGTGTTTTTCTAAATAGTCGTTCCGACTTGGCATCCCTACTGTGTACAGGCATAGAGTTCCATAAGGAAGCAGTTTTTACTGAGAACGAGCACCCGCCAATTCTGGCTTTTTTGAATCGTGGAATCACCAGCAGTTCCTGTTGATTAGATCTTAGGACCCTGGTCTGAGAGTATTTCTGTAGTCTCTTTCTCAGGTACTTCGGACCATTCTCCCCCATTGCTCTGTATGCTAAGGTCAGCACCTTAAATTCTATTCTTTTCCTTACTGGCAGCCAATGAAGGCTCCGTAGATGGGGGGAGATGTGATGACGAAGCAGCACATTTCTGATTAGTCTTGCTGCCGCATTTTGGATAATCTGCAATTTCCTGATCAGGTATGCAGGGCGACCCAAGTACAACCTATTAGCATAGTCTAATTGAGATGTGACCAATGCATGAACTACAGTTTTCCTACAGTCCACTGGAGGAAATGGAGGAATCTTTGCAGAGCTTTTAGTTTCCAAAAGCACTGGGAGGAAACATGACAAATCAGGGCTCAACCTGTAAGTTTAGAATCAAATTTAGATCCCAGGTTCCTTGCAGACTCCACTGGTGGTGGAGGGGGATCTAGCTCTGCAGGCCACCAACGTTTCGCCTGTGGGGGATGCACCTGATTAAAAACCCCTCAGGCTTTTCGGTGTTCAATTTCAAACCGCTGTCTGTCATCCAAGATGTTAAGAAGACACTGTTTGAAATTAGTGAAGGCTGCCTCAGTATGTTCCCTAAAGGAGAACACCAGCTGAGTGTCATCAGCATAAGAGACAACCTTCACACCCCATTGTTCAGCTAGCGAGGCCAGATGGGCAAGATAACCATAAAAAAGGGTGGGGCTCAAGGCCGACCCTTGAGGGACTCCGCATGTCAGAGGTCTGGCGGTTGAGATGTAAGGGAGAGGGACACTTGTTGTGACCAGTCCTCAAGAAATGATTTGAACCAGGCTAAAACAGTTCCCGTCACTCCCATCAGCTCAAGCCTTTTTAACAAGATCCGGTGAGATACCGTATCAAAGGCTGCATAGAGATTCAGCAGCACTAGCACTGCACAGTTTCCCTGGTCCACGGTGACACGTACAGTCTCTGCCACCACGAGCAAAGCTGTCTCAGTGCTGTAACCAGCCCTGAAACCTGACTGGGAGACATGTAAAAGATTATTAGACTCCAGGACGGCCAACAATTGTTTCTGGACCTCTTTTTCCAGAATTTTGGATGGGGCTGGGAGAAGAGATTGGCCTGAAAGTTTTGAGTTCTGCCGGGTCAGCATCCTCCTTCTTGAGGATAGGCCTTACAAATGCTCTCTTCCAGGGGGTAGGGAAGGAGTCCGATTTCAAAGGAGTTCCAAATTGAGGTGAGTATAGGACTAAATACCGTTTAATTCCAGCAGGGACGCTTCAGGGCTAAAAGGGGTGTGTGTGGAGGCTTATCTGACAGCTCAGTCAGGGGAAAGGAGCAGTAAATTGCCTGGATTTCCTCTTGGAAAAAAATGACTAAATTCTCGCAGAGAGTAGCTGAGGGGGCAATCGAGCTCTTCAATGCCAGAGGTTTAATAAATCCCTGGACTATATTAAAGATCTCTTTAGCAGAATTGTCAGAAGACTTAATTTGCTCTGCCATATAGTCCCTAATTGTATTACGCTTAAGTCTCTGAATATTTTTTACCGCAGTTTTATATGTGCATTTAGCCTCAATATCATAATTTTTTCTTCATGCACGCTCAATCTTCTTACATAAACTTTTTTCTGAACGAAGTTCCATAGAAAACCAGGGGGCGGAAGGTTTATTCCTGACCAACTTCATGGACTTAATAGGGGCAATTTTATCAAGCGCGGTGGTAACCCAGCAATTGAAATAAGAGGCGTCCTGGCTTGGATCACCTGTGTGCTCTGGAGAGGTATTCTGTAATTCCGGTCCAAGGGACTCAGGTACAACCTTTCTCCAGTTTCTTCTGGCTTCATATACTGACCCGCTCCGATTAGGACCAGAGGCCAAGATCATGTTAAATGGAATAAGGCGGTAGTCCGACCAGGCTAACTGTAGAGGGGTTTCAACTTTTAAAGTTTGGTCATTAGTAAAAATTAAGTCAAGAATATGACCTGCCACGTGTGTGGGAGATGCTACCATTTGGGTTAAGTTTAACCCTAAAAAAGTATCAGCCATTTTGGAGGCAAGGGGGCATTTATCATTATCCATATTAACATTAAAATCACCTAGAACTGTGAAATTGGCATGCCTCAGTGAGAGGTCTGCTATGATGTCATACAAATCTAATCTATCAAGTGAGCCGCCGGGGAGTCTGGTGGTCTATAGACTAGCATTCCAGTAATAGAGGAGTCAGGAGAGACTTTTATACAGAACAATAAGGTCTCAATCGACCCTATATTCTCTTTTTTTTGTACGTGATCTCCCGGTCATCTCTCAAGATTACGGCAAGTCCACCTCCCAGTCTATTATTCACCCGGTTAATCGTGACTATCTTGTAGCCCTGTGGAATAGCCAAAGATATATCAGGGTTATTACGATCTCTTAACCATGTCTCGGTCAAGAACATTATATCCCAACGGTTAGACTCCAGGGCAAGCCAGATGTCTTCTGTATGTTTGGGAAGTGACCTGCAGTGGACTAAACAGGCCCTATAGGTAGAATTAAATATAGATGGATATCCCACAGTGCATGCAGTGGAGGACAGTACTATAGGGGAGCCCCTATTGTCTTCTGCTACCTCCTGCCCTTTATCTAACTTGAAGGAGCAGAATTTGCAGCCAAATTCCTGTTCTAAATCTTCTTGACCTACCATACATAAGTCTATACTGGATAGGTCAGGACATCTACGTGGCTTGAGTGCCATCAATTGTTCATACGACCATGCTACTCTGGCACATTGACCGAAACGGGCAGCGTGGCTGGCGCTGGCCACGATCTGGACGCTGACGGGCGCAGATGGGCTTGCCTTTGGCGCATCCGCTGCGCAGTCGCGTCATCCGCCCTTTTCATCTTGGGCGAGCGCGGTAGCGTCTTGAGGAATAGCCCGCTAACCTCAATGCCAAAAGAGTAAAAATGGCGCCCTGGAGCTATAATACAGCTCCGCTAAAGTGTCAGTACAGGTACTCACAAAGTATGAGGCAGGCAAAAAACACAATATAACAATTTTAAAAACTGGTTTCAAAGCTTCAAATGATATAGAAACAGTTAAAAACGTAGCAGTGACCCCCGAGCCTTAACACAGCATATAATCTCAGCTGTGTCTCCGGCGCGGTCGCGTCATCCGCCCTTTTTATCTTGGGTGAGCGCGTTAGCGTCTCGTGAAACTGTAGTTCACCATATGGAAATATGCCATATATGTGTGGGGTCCATTTAAGATTACACACCCTGGATCCTTTTAATATCAGGCCGGGCCGCCCCCGTACTTGACACCTTAGTCAGTGTCTCGGATAGTAGACAAACCACAACTCGCGCCGCGTGATTGCAAAAATTAAAAACCATTTTTGCCCTCACGCAGTGCGAGTTGCAGTTTATCTACTATCCTGGACAATTTCAGTGTTTGAGTTTAAAATGCTACGTTTTCACTGAAATTTCCACCTAACTATAATGTTACTTTAACCTTTTTTTTTTAGTGAATATGTATATGCACATATATATGTACATATAAATAAGAATACTTTCTAATACTTAAGACTACTGGTAAACATATACGGGATAAAATATCTCCTGTCGTACATTACAAGGATATTTGAGACACCGGGGAGATCTGTGACCATATAGAGGAATGAGGCCGAAGGGAGAGTTCTTTTATACGGTCATTGGACTCAGAGTTGACTTGCAACATCCTTTTAACTTATGGCAGCTGGTATTTTATTCTTTATAAAACATGGTCACACCATTACCCATCCAACAAACTTCTTACATTTGTGATGTGCTGCTCCTCCTCCGTAGTTTTATATAGCGCGAACTTGACCCAAAGGTATCCGAGTGCTTTACATGAGCACCAGTTGCATTACATTTGGACACATTCCTAATATGAAAGAGATAGTATAGTGGCAACAAAGAATAAAAGTGTAATTTGTAATATGAAATTACATAATTGTCAGTGAAGTATTGGGATGTTTACATAACCGGGATCAAGTAACCCTTTGGAAGGCGTTGAGCACGGGAGGACTCTGTTGATTTTCACTATTTAACTATAGCTTGAATATTCAACTTGGCTGATTCATATAATAATTGAATGATTCAAACACCAATTACACTTTTCTTTTTTTCTGCATGGGGAGTTACTTTGAGTTTTTCTTCTTACTTGCAGTCTTATGATTTCATCATGATTTTTGATATCTCTGGCCAATGTCATCCATGCACACAACATCAACATCCTCTCATATGCTGACAACATGCAACTCACACTCTCTCTCTTGGACAAGACTCCCAACACACGAAACAAACTCAGTCTGCACAACCAAAGTCACTAACCGGATGAAAGCTAGCCATCTCAAGCTCAACACTGACCAGACAAAAGCATTGATCTTCTAGAAGACCACCTTGTTCATGGGACAGCAACCAGTGGCTGGCTGGCCGATCGTAGACCTACACCCACCCAGCACCCACGCCTGGAACGTTGGACTAATCCTGGATAGCAAACTGGACATTGCTGCACAAGTCTGTGCCACCATTGCATCCTGCTTCAACACCCTGAAGATGCTGAGAAAGCTCTTCAAAACTGTCACTCACGTCCTAGTGACCAGCAAGTTGGACTACATAACACACTCTACGCAGCTCTCACCAAACAACTCACTAGAAGACTACAAAACATTCAGAACTTGGCTTCCACACAGAACTCACATCACGCCACACCTCCGGGAACTCCACTGACTCCAGATACTCACACGGCATTACACAAGTTAGGCCCCACCTACCTGAACAGTCGCATCTCCTTCCATCAACCACCCAGGCCGCTCAACAGGCAGCCGCGGTCCGTGTATTTAACAGCGGTGGGGCTGCGTGCGGGGGGGGATTTCGAGGGATGATGCAGAGGGAAAATTATTTAATGTTCTCTCTGTATCATCCCTCGAAATCCCCACGCACACGGGCCCACTCCAGTTACCTGCATGGACCGCGGCTGTAAACGGGACTCCTACTAGCACACACCCACACATACACAGAACCAGATCAGAAGGACAGGTCTTCTCGTCCATTTCTTCAAAAGCGCTGAACGGCCTCCCACTCCACATCGGAGCCTCATCCTCTCCTCTCGAATTCTGCAGGAAGCTGGAGACCTGGCTTTACAAGTAACCACCTACCATAGGCGGTGCTAGGCACACACACCTGCTCAGTGCCTAGATGCCCTCGATGGCGATAATGCGCTTTATAAATACACATAGCATAACATTTGCACGTGTAAGCATGTGTTAGCATGACAAAGAGGAAATAATAAGGGTCTTAAGAGATTGAGTGTATGCCTGTTTAAGGTAAATTTCTCACTGCTGGTCCAAACATACAAATGATGAAATCGATAGTAAGGCACTGAAATGGTGTTAGTGTAATAAGTGCACTTTCAGTGTTTCCAAACCAAAATTCTCTTTATTAGTAATAACCAAATGAAAAGAATACAGCATTATAAATTGTTCATGTAGGCAGATGTCCATGAACTCAACAGCATTGAAATGGAACATTTCAGACATATTCTTTGCAGGACTTATGTAACATGTTACCTTTTTCCCTTTAAACATTACTTACTGTAAAAAAAAACCTTTAAAAAACAGTTCATCTAGTGTAATTTAAAGCATTCAGGTTCAAGGGGGGTGAATATGAAGAGATATGAATGATGCAAAGAAGAACAAGCATTGGCAAAGCCAACAAGTCTTGCTTTTCTTAAACATGCAATGGCAAAGCTACTACGTTTGGCTTTTTGTCAGGAGGAGTGTTTGGTAATAGAAGGGGGACTGTGTGTGTTGTCCCCTTCTGTTCTAGAAGGCAAACACCATAATGAAGTAACCTCTTGGGCTACAACAGCGTAGACGCTTGGAGTAGGTCCTGGTTGGTGAACAGATTGCATAAGCAGTGTTGTTGCACACTCAACAAAGAGTTATCAAAAGGAGTGAAGAGAGCAAATTTGTGTTGTAACTGGTGAGCGTAAAAGGCTTAAACCGCTAAAGGTTTGTACTTTGTGTACAAACAAGCTGTACATGTATTTGTGTTGTCAAGACAACAGAGTAACAATAGTAAACTTGCAATGCGGATAAGTCAATAGTGTAGGCTTACCATTATGACAAGAGGACCTGCCTTCTACATAAAAGACATAAATCGGCAAATAAGTTGTCATCGTATCAATTATGTAAGTATTGCATCATGGAACATGCAGACTGAATCAATTGCAAGCTACATGTTGTGTTGCCATGAAAATTCATGAACACCTATGACTGAAATGGGATGACCCCAAGCACCCCCTCCCCCGTACTAATCCTGACATGTATTTTTTTTATCGGTTTTTTTAACGTATGGGTAACATGACGCGTGCTTGAAAACTAAAGCTGCCTGTAGCAAGATCCAAGAATGAAAGGCCTCCAAACTACAGTGCATAGGAAGGATCCGTCTACCCCTTTGGTGTGTAACTTGTAATATTACACACAGGTCTATCCCCGAAATCTTCCCATGTCTCAAAAATACCCCCGGCTGTTACTCATAAGCCAACTCTTTCTATTTACAAAGCAAGCCATTACTCATTACATTGCCTGACTTGCACCCCTTTGAGCTTATGCACCCAATGGACAGGAGGCGTGCTGCACAAAACTTTTCTTTTCGTCATTATTTGAGCAAGAAAAAACGTGCTAGTCGAGCGGTTTCGCTAAGTGAGTATTGCAGTTGGTTTCACAGCAACAAAGGCAGTCTTCTGTAAAAATTGTGTGCGCGCCTGTAAGATGATCACAGATTTTTATTTGAACCAGGAAAAAGGCTACTTGTTAATCATACCATGCCTCATACCACACCATGCAGGGAGATCAAAATAAGACCCTTTCCTCACTGATTGCTCGTCTCACACCCGTTGGATAAAGGATCACGTATGGGAGAGAAAAGTGTTTTACTTATTAAATACAATGAGGTAGATGATATCTTACCTTGAAATGTTCATTAAAACGCTAACAAGCGTTGTAGAACCGAACTGTGCACGTGCTTAAGAGGTCATGCCTACCCAAGGTGACCGACACCACCTAACGTGAATGCTTTGATGTCATGGGTGAGAACAAGGAATGCTTTGGTTCTGGCTGGTCATATAAGACAATAAACCACGGCGGAGGGACTCAAATCCTAGTTCAAGGACTGCTACTTGAAGACATTTCTAGGAACTAAAGTTCTTGTTGGACAGAAACTGGATTGATCTCTTGGGGAAAAGGTTTTCCCAGATCCAGTGATTATGGGGATTTATTGTTGGGAGTTTTGTTTGGTTTAGACCAGTTTCACAATTATGGACCTTACCCCGGATGGAGGAATACAGCTTATTCTAAGCCAGCTGTGTCCAACATCGTCCAGATCCACTCAACATAAATGTACATACAATGAACCTAAATGGGAATAGTCTGTGGTTGGTGGACCAAGCTCTTCTGGTCTTACGATGGACACCTCTGCTTAAGCAAATACTTAATAAACTTTTTAAATTTCGTTTAGGTTTCTTGATATTTTCTTTCACGTTGTACGATGCATCGATTTAATGCCACTTATAGCGTTTCAAACCTAGCTCAAAAAGAAAAAACTCTTTAAAACTTCTGTGCTTTTTCACCCAGATCTCAAGACTTGCATGGAAGATCTGACCCACATTCCTACTTGTCCGACTTAACGAAACATTCGGAAATGGAGTACATGGAAAACAAGCGCCCTCGATTGGAAATGCTCCATGACCAGCTGATGCGGCACTCGCCTTCAATAAGCCAAAACCAGCATGGAGGAAATGAAGATCTGGCAAAGGTAAGACCTTCAGTACAGTTATTTTTATTACATTTTTGTGGACTTTTGCATACAGCATTAAGAGTACTTTGGCCCTTTTCACCTGCAGCGGGCAATCTTGCCTGGTATTTTGGTCCCTGCTGCAAGCCAGGATAGGGGGTCCTGTTGGCTCAGTTTCATTGTTGCACCTGAGAAATGCCTTGCTCGTGTGTGCAGTCTGGTTTGCAGGGGTAACCGGCAGCTATAGTCCAGTTTTTGAAAATCTCATCAGGTTTGGGCAGGGTCCCTTCAAATGAAAAATGAGAAAATGTTAACGTCAGCCAAAAGCAACCCACATTTAATATGTTCATAGGTGTTTCCTGAAATGGCAAAGTTTTTTTTGGGGGGTGTCAGAGTGCTGTCCAAAATGGTCCAGCATGTTATTCTTGGAGCACGTTGTGTTCTTCCCCTGTGGCTCTTTCTTTTGTACCTTGGCCAGCTCAGATCACTCATGGCTGGACCAAGCTACTTTAAAGAACACAGTGTATGTAGCATCAGTTTGTGTACTTCTGGCCCCTACTCAAGAATGCTTTCGGAAGGGAGTGCACGCATTGAATGCAGTTCTCTTCAACAGTAGGTGGCTTGTCCAAGAAGTTATCACACTATTTCGGTTTGTTTCATCAGTGCCTTGTTTTGCAGCTTGTAAGCGGGGGACTGTCCGCGATGTTGCTGTTCTCCATTACCTGCTCAGTGGTAAAGCAGTGGGCAGCCATGGCGGCTCTGTGCTATTTCCGTTATGTCCGGTAAAGTGTGATGACCAGACCTTCCCCCTGTTTATGGGACTGATGTTGAAGAAACTTGTTGACTCTAATAATAGTAGAGTTCATTTCATGCGATCAAGGCTGCGCTCGTCTCCTCATTGCTTTATTAGTAGTGGGGCTGCTAACCGAGTGCAAGGCTACAATAGCCAATTTGTGTCCTTTAAATTCCTTGCTAGGGTTTAATCTCTGATCCCTCACAGGTTGGGTCACAATGTCAGTAGCGATAGGTCGCTCATCGGCTGCTCCTGTGTGAACTCATAGCAAGGGCCACAGTTATTAGGATATTACAGCTTCCAAGCGCACCGCCTTTCACCTCTGGGCAAGTTCCAACACTCCATATTCAACATGGTTTATCTGTATTCTATAAGCCACTCTGGAGATGGCAGGGAGCCCCACGCATGAACCAGTCGGTTCTCAGACTTTACTCGAACACCCATGTGAATGTGCAGCTAGGTGTTTGCTGGATACGGTATGAACCATCTCTGCTCTACATGCACAACCCCAAAACACTTCCCACATTTGGCACACTACATTCACACATGTTCCACCCACACACACTGGTGTCTCATTGCTCTTTCTGCTTCAATACAGGCCAGCGTATCCATGAAGGCCACGTCAGTCACGCTCTTCCAGCCAAAGCACCCCACAGAGAAGTATGAGAGTAGGGGCGGCTCCTCCGTTGGAGCGGAGGAGCGTCGCCCCACTGCTTTCTCGCAGTGCAAGAAGCAGAAACATAAAATGGTATTTTAAATACCATTTTATGTTTCTACTTCTCGCACTGCAAACAACGCAGAAGGGTATGCCTGGTTGGGGGCGGGCGAGTCAGGAAGGAGTGGCTTTCCCAATGCTTTGGGCCCTGACTGTTTGGTCGTCCCTGTGGGGCCAACCAAACCAGTCATGCGCACTCTGGATTTTCTCTATGTAGGCTGCATGCAGCCAACATAAAGAAAATGGCCTCCCCATAGGCGCCCGGCTGGGCGCCGTCCTCACCAATGACAACACTGCCATTGCAGCGTTGTGATTGGCTTTGGGGAGGGAGGCTGCCTTTTTCCTGTTCCTGCCGGAGGCAGGAGAACAGGAAAGCAGCAGGAAAACACTGAACCTGACCAGGCTTTTTTTTTTTTTCTTTTCTTCAAATATCCCCCTGCCCCCCACCCATGCTAACCCACCACCCGCACGCCCCCGACTGAGTCATGCCGGCCGCGACTGTATGAGAGTACTGTGCTACCCATCCAGAAATGTGCTTTATTGGTATAACGCGCCATCCAAGTGCATCTACAGTGCAATGCATCGGGCACCGCCTATTGGGAGACTGTTTACAGCACTATTCGCCCTGGTGCACAGACACCTTCTTCCAGTTCCGAGCTTTTTTTTTAATTAATTTTTTTCCAAACCTTGCTAACATGCACTTTAAGCTTTTTATTCACGAAGTGATGCAACATTTAAACGTTTGCAGTACTTGACCGAGAACTGAACTGATTTTGGTAATGGAAATCAAAGAGAAACTTGTCTTGCCTACCGGAAAAAAACCTTCAATAAATCAGTTGTTGGCTAGCAACCTTTTCCCTTTGTGAATGCGTGTTTTGTTTGCAATGGTTTTTGTAAAACTAATTTGAGTTAGATGCCAGCCCTTCGACAATATGAAAAAATAATTGGCTAAAAGCAAATATATCTCTGCTCTTGAAAAGCACTCATACCCTTGTGCCAAGGCAGAATGCCCTCACTCACGGTTATGTTACTCAGTAGCTGAAGGGGGCTGACCCTATGCTGTAGCATGTAGTAGGTGTAAGAAAAATGTGAGTGACACGGCAGTAGACCATTGGAAGACTAGGGCTGTCTGAAAGCCCCTACAAATATATTATGTGCATAATTTTAATAAAAAACAAAGAGTCTTGGCTAATACAACACCTAAAAATGTAAACCCCATTTAAGTCAGAACCATACGCCGCCCTTCCCTGCCTTCCAAGGTGAATGCCACCTTACAGGTTAAGATTATGGGCACAAATTTCTACCTGTTCGTGTGAAAAGTCTCTCCCCTGCTGCAGACCCTATGCAAAGTGAACACGACCAGGGCCATCAAGGTGAACGAGGGCCACTGCATTAGATCTTCCAGGGTCACCTGAAGCCCAGTGCCCGGGAGGTCTAACAGCCAGTGTCTCAAAAGAGTCTGACAGCAGGTAATCTGTTATATTCAGTCACATTCTCCGGAAAGAAAAGAGTGCATTAACTGATTCATTTTGGTTGTCGCTTGTATGTCTTTAACAGCCAATGTGTAGTAAGAATATGTAATCCAAAATTTAATGTACTTCCTCAATTTTCTGAAGCCAGGTAGTCATCAATACATCATGGCTTTGTACCACGGAATTAGTAAAGTTTGAGCACCTAGTACTAGTAAGCAGAAGTGGACTCAGAAGGATGCTTGCTGGAGTTATGGGACCCATCAATGTTGAGGTTAAGATGGATGCTCCATCATCCAGTGGCCGGACTTTGCTTTGATGATACAAAGTCCTAGAGTTCTAGGTTACCAACAGAAATACCCCCGCCCTCCCCCTGCATCGCCCAACATCCCTCCACAAGCCCCAGCTTCTGCCTAAACCTGATATTCGACCAAGAGTCGGTCAAGTGAATCGGACACCGGGACAAACTCCTCGGGATGCAGGGTCCTAACCCTGCAGTGCTGCTTGACCAATCTCAGAGAGCACCCCAACCCCCTGCTCCCCCGATACTCGAATATGGACCGCTTTCTGCCAGCGTTTGACAGCAACTGAATGGCAATGGACTCTGTTCCTGAAAAGTCACTAAATGTGGCTAGGACTGCCCCTAGGTGATGATGAACTCAAGACCCAAGAGCCAATAGATGCGGCTTTAATGGCCCATGAGTGACAATTGGCTGATAATGCGAGAAACATCGGATGCTGCTTCGATGGCCCTTGATGGACAATGGGCTATTTGATTCAGCTGTCATGGCACATAGGTGACAATGGGCTCCGTATGAGAGGACCATTTAATGCTGCTTTGAAGGAACATACGTCACAACGAGCAGAGGATGCGAGTACCATTGGATACTTTTTTGATGGCCCATACATTTGTCTTACCTGATCTAGTTATAGCTGTATCCAGTTTTCACCGCTGCACTACAATACCTCACTCAACTGTCTGCCTCACTTGGGAGTGCTCCCGTAAAGTTTATTCATGGCCAAATTGAGTGGTACTGAAATTACCACTTGTTGCGCCTTCCACCAATGATGCTTTGATGCAGCATTAATGATGTGGTCTTTCAGCCAGACGTTACATAAAAACAGGATAGTTTATATCAGCATTAGGCTCACGAAAGCCAAATACATGTGGAAAGAGCTGCTGTAGCCTCGCTGCCGTAAGTTATGTCCACATGCATGTGCGCAAGTCTGAATCTCCAAGGTATACCTGGTGGTAAAGTTATTCTTCTACTCTCTCTTACTGAGCTCTTCTGAGTATTTTATTTTTTGAAGCACACCCTCACAAGGGGCTACATATAATGGCATGTTTGGTGCAACAACAAAAAAAACAAGTTGCATCCATACATCAATAAATAAGTTTGTTTAATGAAAGTCATTGAGTGGAAATATTGTATTCAGGTGACCTGTATCAATAATGAGACCTTTAGTTGCCCTAGGGCAGAAAACCTCTTTTGTGCTTGAATTGTAAGGAAGTAAATAAAAAATCTCTAATGTGTTTTAACCATGGGTCTGAAAGTACAGTGTGGGGTTCAGGGCTCCTTCGAGGCTACTCACTGGTTGGTTGGGGACTTCAGGGCCCTGAAACTAAGCACAACATTCCACTGAAATATAATTTAGAAAGAAATAACATACATTATCATTCTAATGAAGGCCTGTGAAGAGTCTTCTTATTTCTGTTAATCAAGCTTTGCCAACCGGTCGCTAATCAGGTTAGTATGTTTTGGAAGGTCTGTGGATTCAACACCTGAGGCGACGGGGTAGTCCAAACAGCAACACAGCTCCAAAAGGGGCAGAAGCTCAGACCTTTCCCATTATGCCATATGTAAAGATGGGGAGGCAGCGAGTGTGTGTGACTAGATTAATTTCAGCTGAAACAAATCGGCATCTTAAAACAATGTAAGAGTGGCGAACATGAAGTTATCCGGTGACCTTAAATACAAACTGCCCCGTTTTGGCCACCCAGCCTTAGATGGTCTCCAGCGCATATTTAGCTTTACCGTTGCCTTCGATTGACTCTGACCGGCAGGCATTACTAATCAATCAAACGCTCGATAAGGACTGTGGTAATCTAACTAATACAAGAAACAAACCAGCAAACGCTCGCCTCTGTTGTTGGTCGGAGGAGACACCTCGTCCTCCAAGGGAGCACGTCTTACAACGTCGGGGGTGGCTATGCTGCACTATGAGAACCATGCACTACTCGAAAGAGCCAGCCAGCTGGAAAGGCCACGTCACCCGCAGGGGGGTGTTTGCCCACAGCCCCTTGATGTTTCCCCCACTGTCCGGGAAGAAAAGTCTCTTTTCAGGTAGGGTAACAATACGGGAAGGCACCTTTACATCTCATTCCTTATTTCAGTTTGGAAAGGAAACGTTACAGAGATATGACTTTTGCAGAATCCGTGAGTGAGAACCAAATGCGCAAAAAAGAAAAAGTGAAGCCGTGGGCTTTCGCGCCTCACTGCATCGCAATTGCCGAATGACCGGGGTGAAAGTCGACGAGGACGCCCAGGATGGAGTTTGCGGCACGTGCCTGTCCTCGACAGAGACTTTTCTCTTTTGGAGCCGTCCCACTTGGACGGACTGCCCTACTGGCATAAAAGGTTTATTATCTTCTTTATGGGGCCATCTGTTTCGCCCCATAAAGAAGATAAGAAACCTTTAACGCCAGCAGGAAGTCGGAGGAGCCAGTCCAAGTGGGACGGCTCTAAAAGAGAAAAGTGTATGTCACTGGAAGCTCTTTTCCAATGGCTGGCCACCGTTTAGCATTAACGGTGGTGCCAGCCAATGGAAAAGAGGGGGGGAGGGGGCTTAAACCCCGCTAGTGAAAGCTACCCAAAAACATAAAATCTCGCTAGCGAGACTGCGCATGTGCGCAGCCTACACTAGCCAAGACCTAAAAACACATGGCACTTTTCAGGCCTTTTGCAGTTATTTGGCACAACCACTAGGTTGGGGCCCTAATGTGGTCTTAACTATCTCTAGCGAAGTGCTGGCCCAGATCATATGCATGGGATCCAGCATTCCAGAATACCGCAAGCTTCCCGGTTTTCCTTGACAATTAAACTATTTTGTATCTAGAACGTCGTCGCACACCACGTTGGCGTGTCCACTCAATTTAGGTAGTAGCCAGGTAATTGCCCGAACCAAACTAGCCTTGCATGTCTAATATTGTGCCATAAATATAGTCAACAAATAGTTGCTTGGCTGAAAGGCGGCATATTGGCACAATACAGGGAAATTAAGGATACATTTAATCTCTGGATTCTGCAAGGAAAACCTGCAAGGCCAACTAGAAAATCTTGGCAATATTCACAGGGTCACTGTCAAAATAAAGAAACGCACATATTCTAAGCCCACAAGGTGAGACGCTTATTTGTAAATTGACAATTAATACTAATTAAATGTAAGAGGAGAAGACTTGCGTGTTTGTCTTATTAACTGAGATATTGCCACAAATATCGTGGTTAAGGTTTTATGACCAGGCCTTCTAAATTTACAGCTTTCTTCCCAAGAAAAGAAAATTTGTGGGGTGCCGGCTTTTTTTTCCCAAAGCGCAGAATTATCTCCTGCAAGAACAAGACATCATTCAGCCGTCTGTGTTCTCTGAGCACCTACTTATTTTTGCAGTAATTGGACATTCCCTTAACTTGTCATGCTTTTAACCTTCTGTTCCAGGGAGAACATGAAAAACAACAAAGTAGACTGGGGAGAAACTGCACTTTCTGACCTGATGTACTTACTGATGGTGTGAACGTTTCCTTTCAAATTAGCCCACAAAATGAGCAATTCCTATTTAGGTAGCAAATCCAGACATAAAATGCTTTTTATCTGGAAATCCCTTTTCAAAACCTCTGGCATGACGGAATCACTTTAAAAAAAAACAAAATAATAAGTTCGTCACAGAGCTGGGAGTCATCTTATTTGATAAGGCTTCCTATTGTGAGTTGGTAATTATGTTGGAGGGGGGTAATTTTGTGGCATGTAAGGTTTACATCACTTTAGTAACTTTGCCCTTGCACGTCCTGTCTCCTCCATTCTTTTCTGCCTCACCTCATTATTAAGGTTTAGCCTTCCAGGAGAACAAGCTGTCCGGTCAGTGCTTGAAATGGAAAAATAGAAGTGCAGGTACCCTGTACTAGAGTACCTGTTTGTTTCTGAGAAGTGCTTGTACTCTCCAATTAACAGTATTATGTCTCTCTTGAGAAGTGCAGGTACTCTACTTCTCAAAATAAAGTGCCGATACCCAGTGCTGGACAGTACAGGCTCATTTAAAGCACTGTGTCCAGTTGCGAAGTACAATAAATCAAATCAAGGGGCATTGTAGTCAAAACAACACTGTAGTCAAAAGAGCACAGGTCCACAGATTCCATATGAACCGGTATGTTCACGGTAAGAAAGTGGGCCACTATGGAACAATACCCAGTTGGTATAAAAAGCCCTCACTCGCCAACCTGGTTGGTGACATGCTTCATCATTGGGCTTCCACTGGGACGACCGAATGTCATCCCAGTGTGCTGCAACGCCAGGTTACTGCGGAGCGGGGGTTTGTTGTGTGGGGATAGTGAATTTAAAATCTCCAATTGAGTCAAAAATAAAACTTTAATAATTTTGCTTAATTGGAAAAGAGTAAAAAGGAGTGAGGGTCAAAAAAATAAAAGACCTGGTTCACTCCGCGGCGGTCAACATGTTTCTGCCTCTATGAGTGTTAATCAGGCATTCTTCAGGACCAGAGTGGGTGTGCGGAGCCCCGGTGGTGTGAACTCACTAAGGTCCACCCTACCGTGGGCTACTTATGTGAAAATCAAAAACACTAAATAGTGAAAAACTCCGCCAGTTAATATAATTAGTTAAGGGGAGAGGAACGAGTTTACTCTGACAATACAGAGAGACAAACAGACAGAAAGACAAAACATAAAGAGAAATATCAATGTTTGTCGCAAAATCGTGCTCTACAACTCAGGAGTTAAGAACTGTTGTGCTCAAAGGACAAAAGGGTGCCTCTAGATCTACCTCTGGTGCCAAAATGTGAAAATCTGTGCACCTAGGTATAATCAGATATCGGTGTAAGATAACAGGACGTTATCCTATCGATAGTGACTAATAGTCAAATCTCGGAACGCACGTGAAATGTATAGGTGACACTCAAAATGCGGAGAAATAGGGCTAGGGACTGTTTCAACTGCCCGCGATGCTCAGTATGCACATATTACGGTAAAATCTTACAGAGAGGCCAGTCCGTTAAATGCCTCATGGAACCCGGGAGGGGGGTGGGAGCAAATTGGCACACCCTGCATCAGGAAGAAATGAAAAGAAAAGGGAGTCCGGGTCAATACCACGAACAGAGGAGAAAGCGAAGGCTCGCTTACCTTCTTGGGCGATGAGCGAATTGTGTTACTTACGCCCTTGATGCTCTGCACCCGTGAAAAACCTACACAGCCTCTTGCTGCCGGGTCCGAATGGAAGTGATCCGGGACCGGAGGTGCGTATAAAGATCACTCGGCGCGTCCCTGGTTGGGCTCGCTGAGAGAGCTTCTACCTGATTGGGTAGAATGCTCTGGCTCCGTTGCTGATTGGACAAGGGAGATCCAATCGGAGCGAAGGGGAGAGAAAAGAGGACGTTCGTCGTGCTTGACAACGTGTAACAACAAAGGAAGAAAAAAGGAAGAAAAAATGCACAAAACTTTAATGGCAGGTTCCAATGGGGGACAACAAACAAACCAACACAGGGCACACGTGGAGTGTGCAACGGGGCCTGATGAAAAGACTCGGTCCCAAGTAGGTGAAAGAAGAGTATTATGTGTACGCTGAGAACGGTTCTGCTCGGAGGGATTAATCGGCAGAATCGCGTACTAGGTAGAGACTAGGTGTGCAAGGAGAAAATAGGGCAAGCAATACATCCCCTACTATCTGAGGTAAAGGCATGTATAAACACATGTATCGTCATGGCTGGGAAAGTGAAATGACAGAATAGAGTCATCGCAGCTGGGGTCTCAGGAGTTCCTAATGTATAGAGAACATATATCATAATTGCAGGGAAAGTGAAAAACACCAAACGACAAAATAGAGTCAAAGCAGCTGAGGTCTCAGGGGTTCCTAGTGAATAAGGATCACGAAGATAATAATCATCCTATAGGCTGAGAATATTTTAAAGGATATTGGTCCAAGGGACATTATCATTTAACCCATGGAGGTTAGTCCCCAAGCGGTAGACCCATCTCTGCTCCCTTTCAAAAAGTACTTTAGGGATGTTTCTGCTATTTGAGATCTCTTCTATCACTGTCCACTTTAGGTCATTGGTTGTGTGGTTGACGAATAGAAAGTGTTCACTCATTTTGGTGGTAGCGCGTTTACACCTGACGTTGCTCCGGTGTTCGCATATCCGGAGTTTGACCTTCCTCGTCGTCATCCCCACGTATCGTAGACCGCAGGGGCATGTAATGAGGTAAACCACATTCGAAGTATTACAGTTCGTATGGCCTCTTTGGGTCCAGATCTTATTAGGTTCAAGGTTGAGGGTTTTAGTATGTGAGGTCAGATGGCATACACTGCAGTCAGAGCAAGGAAAATGCCCAGTGATCTTGGGGAGGCCCCAAGCTTCGGTTATAGTTCTTTGTGGGGTCTCTAGTGACATCAGTGGACGTGTATGTACAAGATTGTTGCGTAGACTTTGTGCGCGTTTGAACGAAAAGAGCGGTTTTTCCCAGTTACGATTAACGCTGTTGATTATACCCCAATGTTTATTGATAGTTTTTTTCAGTTGGTTAGAAAGGGTACAATAGGTGGGGACACATGTAAGTGGGATCGAAGCAGTATCCTTTGGATAGTCAGTTAGGAGTACATCCCTTGGTTGATTCCTCGCACGTTTGTAACTTCTGGAAAGGAGAGGGGAAGGGTACCCTCTCGTTCTCAGTTTGGTTGTTAGATCGTGAGATTGGGCCTTGAAATCGCTCAGGGTGGTGCAATTTCGTCGTAGGCGGAGGTACTGTCCATAGGGTAAGTTTTCCCTCAGGGTGCGTGGGTGGAAACTGGTAAACTCGAGGAGATTGTTCCTCGAAGTAGGCTTGTAATAGGTCCTAGTTTGAAAGGACCCTCGTGTCTTAGTAATCACCACATCAAGAAATACAACTTCAGATTCGTCATATGTATGTGTAAAATTCAGGTGTGGATTCAGAGTGTTGATCCATGTGAGGAAAGACTGGAGGGTGTTGTTATTACCTTGCCAGATCAGAAGCACATCGTCTATATATCGCTTCCATAAGACTATGGAAGAGCGATATGGGTTTGAAGTCGGGAGGATGAACTTTTGTTCAAAAGCATAGACGTACAGTCCAGCTACACTGGGAGCAAAGGTACTCCCCATGGAAGTACCTGTGGTTTGGAGATACAATTGTCCCTGGTACTCAAAGAAGTTCTTCTTCAAGGCCAAGGAAGCACATTGAATTACGAACTCTTTAGTAGTTCTGTACTCCCAGGGAGTGGAGTGAAGTGACTCTTCCAGGACCCTGATGGTTTCGTCCTGGGGAATGCTCGTATACAAGCTTTCTATGTCTAATGTCGCCAGTATAGTGTGTTCTGAGCACGTGGTGTTACTGAGTAGTTTTAGGAGGTCCTTAGTATCCTTAAGGTAGGTGGTGGATTTTTGGACCATCCCTAAAGTACTTTTTGAAAGGGAGCAGAGATGGGTCTACCGCTTGGGGACTAACCTCCATGGGTTAAATGATAATGTCCCTTGGACTAATATCCTTTAAAATATTCTCAGCCTATAGGATGATTATTATCTTCGTGATCCTTATTCACTAGGAACCCCTGAGACCTCAGCTGCTTTGACTCTATTTTGTCGTTTGGTGTTTTTCACTTTCCCTGCAATTATGATATATGTTCTCTATACATTAGGAACTCCTGAGACCCCAGCTGCGATGACTCTATTCTGTCATTTCACTTTCCCAGCCATGACGATACATGTGTTTATACATGCCTTTACCTCAGATAGTAGGGGATGTATTGCTTGCCCTATTTTCTCCTTGCACACCTAGTCTCTACCTAGTACGCGATTCTGCCGATTAATCCCTCCGAGCAGAACCGTTCTCAGCGTACACATAATACTCTTCTTTCACCTACTTGGGACCGAGTCTTTTCATCAGGCCCCGTTGCACACTCCACGTGTGCCCTGTGTTGGTTTGTTTGTTGTCCCCCATTGGAACCTGCCATTAAAGTTTTGTGCATTTTTTCTTCCTTTTTTCTTCCTTTGTTGTTACACGTTGTCAAGCACGACGAACGTCCTCTTTTCTCTCCCCTTCGCTCCGATTGGATCTCCCTTGTCCAATCAGCAACGGAGCCAGAGCATTCTACCCAATCAGGTAGAAGCTCTCTCAGCGAGCCCAACCAGGGACGCGCCGAGTGATCTTTATACGCACCTCCGGTCCCGGATCACTTCCATTCGGACCCGGCAGCAAGAGGCTGTGTAGGTTTTTCACGGGTGCAGAGCATCAAGGGCGTAAGTAACACAATTCGCTCATCGCCCAAGAAGGTAAGCGAGCCTTCGCTTTCTCCTCTGTTCGTGGTATTGACCCGGACTCCCTTTTCTTTTCATTTCTTCCTGATGCAGGGTGTGCCAATTTGCTCCCACCCCCCTCCCGGGTTCCATGAGGCATTTAACGGACTGGCCTCTCTGTAAGATTTTACCGTAATATGTGCATACTGAGCATCGCGGGCAGTTGAAACAGTCCCTAGCCCTATTTCTCCGCATTTTGAGTGTCACCTATACATTTCACGTGCGTTCCGAGATTTGACTATTAGTCACTATCGATAGGATAACGTCCTGTTATCTTACACCGATATCTGATTATACCTAGGTGCACAGATTTTCACATTTTGGCACCAGAGGTAGATCTAGAGGCACCCTTTTGTCCTTTGAGCACAACAGTTCTTAACTCCTGAGTTGTAGAGCACGATTTTGCGACAAACATTGATATTTCTCTTTATGTTTTGTCTTTCTGTCTGTTTGTCTCTCTGTATTGTCAGAGTAAACTCGTTCCTCTCCCCTTAACTAATTATATTAACTGGCGGAGTTTTTCACTATTTAGTGTTTTTGATTTTCACATAAGTAGCCCACGGTAGGGTGGACCTTAGTGAGTTCACACCACCGGGGCTCCGCACACCCACTCTGGTCCTGAAGAATGCCTGATTAACACTCATAGAGGCAGAAACATGTTGACCGCCGCGGAGTGAACCAGGTCTTTTATTTTTTTGACCCTCACTCCTTTTTACTCTTTTCCAATTAAGCAAAATTATTAAAGTTTTATTTTTGACTCAATTGGAGATTTTAAATTCACTATCCCCACACAACAAACCCCCGCTCCGCAGTAACCTGGCGTTGCAGCACACTGGGATGACATTCGGTCGTCCCAGTGGAAGCCCAATGATGAAGCATGTCACCAACCAGGTTGGCGAGTGAGGGCTTTTTATACCAACTGGGTATTGTTCCATAGTGGCCCACTTTCTTACCGTGAACATACCGGTTCATATGGAATCTGTGGACCTGTGCTCTTTTGACTACAGTGTTGTTTTGACTACAATGCCCCTTGATTTGATTTATTGTACACTGGCTTTGTTGATTGTGGATAATCTACTGAGGGGACTAGCCGTGTTGATCCCTTCCTCTCTTGTTGATTTTTGACAGTTGCGAAGTACTTCATTTCAGCTTACCAAGAATTTACAGTGGGCTTAAAGCCCGCCCATTGCTTACCATTGGTCGGCTTCATTGCCACTCTTATTTGCTTACTTCTTATTCGATGCCTTGACTGGACCGTATTGTTTTTGTCCCTCCCCAGGAGTAATGTCTTCACTTGTGTTCTCCCAGTGCTCACCTCCAGGGAACTACTTTTTCCTTATTCATTCAGCGCTTCATGAGAATGTATGTGTTTTCAGCTGTCTCCCCTGTGTGCTTCTCTCCCAGTGCAGTATTGCTCGCTCTCTCTCCAGTCAATTTGTTTCGCTCCCCAGAGCTCCATTTAGCTCTTGCCGTGTGCTGCTCTCACCCATGTGCTTCCTTCTTCCGCCTCTGCTATTCACTCCCTGTATGAGTCTCCACGTGACCTCCCTTTTGCATCCTCCATTTTGTGCTTCTCCCTACCCTGACTTACTCCTGTTTTACTCATTTAAGGCCACCCCCCCCACCCCCCCATCATCCACCCCTCCATTTCATATTGCATCATTCACGAAACATGCTCTTTTTTTGTGGTCAGTTTGACAAATGTTTTTCTATTTCTCCAGTTCATCTGTCTGTGCCAGAAGATTTCCCCTTCCCACTCATTCATAGACATCTGCACTGTGAAGCAGGGGACAGGGCAGTGGTGTGTTTATGTCAGTATCATGAACAAAAACTTGCAGCCGACATGGAGCTGCATACGCCTACACACACATTGGCAGCAAGTGACAGTTGCTCCGTGCAATAACAGCTGTGCGAATAGAGGCCGACATCAAACAATGCCTACTGGGGGTCCTCCCGACACCAAAAAAGGGGACTCGCATGAGACATGTGTACACTCCTAGGTCTAGTTTTAGCTAAACGCTGCATCGCCACACACTAGATATATCCCCCCCCCTCCCGACTCGGACAGATGGAAGGCAGTGGGTGTGGGTGGGGCGTGGCAGAAGAGTGTCGCTTATGGGTGGTGCGAGTGGATGAAAACATGGAGGAAGACCTGGAGGAAGGGGGGCGCATGTTGAGGGATTGAAGCCAGTGACAGATCAGACCGAGGGGGAGGTTGGTCCGACAGAACCAGGCCTTGCCTGGTTCTGTGTCCCAGAGATTGGCAAGAGCGCTCACATCTGAGAGAAAAGTATGACACTAAGCAGGGAAACACTGATGGGTGCTGCCACAATTGCCGAGAGAAACAAATATTCAGTTTTAGGCTACGCCCGAATTGATTGATTTATCCTATTCATGAACGGGGCTCCGCCGTCAGTTGCTGCCAAGGTTTTTTCTATTGTTTTGTTATTATTCTTTTTTATTATTTTACTACATTTCATCAGTGAACACTATGGATAATACTGTTGCATGCAATGATCCGTCTCGAAGAACTGGGTGGGGTTTGTGCATACTGTAAAATGGACACCATGGGCCCAAAAATGGTCCCACAGAGCGGGACGTATGGACAGACAAATGGATTGCCTAGATATACCTTGCTAGTAATAGCCTATCCATGATATACTATATGCTGTAAAATGACGAAAGCGGAAAACGATATCTGTGCAATGTAATGAATAAAGACAAGTTTAAAAAAAAAAAACACTAAAAAAACCTTGCAGTTGTGTGTGTGTATATATATCAACCAGGCTGCACTTTGTAGCACACTGGCCCGTGTAGATTTGAGGGCGGGGGCTTCCGCTGCTGCACAGCACCAGGATGTTAAAAAAAAAAAAACACACTGCTTATGGCAACTGCAACCTTACCGAGCACCCCAAAGGCATCGGTTGAACACCTTGACGGTCTCTAAATCCTGCCTGCCGGAAATGTGAAAAATATCCAGAAGGCGAGTTTTCCACGCCTACGGCAAGCTTTGTCACGCCCTCGGCAATCAACGCTCTGAACTGCTATTTGTTCTTTTCATATTAACAATAACAGAAGTGTTTTGCTTTTCATACAGATATGATTGCATGGTCTCTTTCCTCCATGTGGTTGTACAATTTTCTGAATGTTCCTTGTGTCTCTGTGCAGTATCTGCTTGGCAGAGCATGCTTGCCTCCTCAAGTTAACAACATCCTCTGTGTTTTTCTTTTTAGTGTGAATGGAGATCTGGCATAGGGTGCAAGGGGTGTGCATGTCCTTCTCTGGTTTAGGACTTGTGCACAATATACACGTGTCTGTCTGCTGCTGTTCACCATCTCCACATGACATTTTTGTTTTCCTCCTGGCCCTGCTTCCAAGGACCGAGGAGTGTGTACTGCAGTCTGTGTGTGAGGCCCACTACCCACTGACCTTCCTTCCCTGGCGTGCCACTAACAGTCATACCTTATGCCTTCACCAAGGTGGGTTTAAAGATGACCTGGATGCAGTCGACTTCATAATGTTCTATTTTTTCAAAGTTCAAACACAATGTGGTTGTGTAAGGACTGCGATTGCCTTTCACCCCTCCATCTGGTCTATTGCGCTCAGAGCCATCTAGCACATCCGCCCAGTCCACGCCAAAAATTATTTTTAAACAACCCACTTGTTACAGTCCACACCATTACCCCTCTAAGGCCATGAACATTTTTTTCTTATGTCTGTCACTGCTTACAGTTTATGAATGTGGGTTTTGTTTGACTCCCGGATGAGACCAACACTAAAACTGCTGCAGAAGCATCTTAAATTGAAATGAACATTAATTAATGCATTGCAGTGAGCCTATTATACCGTGATGTCATTTCCAGCATTGAAGCCGGCCTCTGCGACCCTGCAGCGGTTGGGCCTGTGTTGGCCTTCAGACAGGCAGCGCCCAGTTCACCTGAATATAGAAGTGTGAATTCGAGCCTCCCAACTGCCTGCTCTTTAGAAGCACTGGAAGTGATGTGGCAACGCGTATGGTTTACTGCAGTAAACAGGACAGGGTGGGGAACAGGTGCGCAAGTGCACTCAGAATGGCGTAACTTGCAGTACTAGGCCAGCAGCAAGAGCCCTCCCCACATTCCAGGCCAGCCAGTGCACATCCTAGGGTTACCAGTGCATCCCAGCATGCTTCCAGTGCACATCCTAGAGCTCCTAGGACTGCCAGTGCTCATGCTAGGGCTGCCAGTGCATCCCAGTGTGCTTCCAGTGCTCATCCGAGGGCTCTAAGGGCTGCCGGTGCACATCTTTGGGCTGCCAGTGCATTCCAGCGTGCTTCCAGTGCACATCCGAGGGCTCCAAGGGCTGCCAGTGCATCCCAGTGTGCTTCCAGTGCGCAACCTGGAGCACCTAGGACTGCCAGTGTGCATCTTTGGGCTGCCAGTGCATTCCAGCGTGCTTCCAGTGCACATCCGAGGGCTCCAAGGGCTGCCGGTGCGCATCCTAGGGCTGCCAGTGCATCCCAGATTGCTTCCAAGGGCTGCCGGTGCACATCCTAGGGCTGCCGGTGCACATCCTAGGGCTGCCAGTGCATCTCAGCGTGCTTCCAGTGCACATCCGAGGGCTGCCAATGCATCCCAGCGTGCTTCCAGTGCGCACCCGAGGGCTCCTAGGGCTGCCGGTGCGCATCCTAGGGCTGCCGGTGCGCATCCTAGCGTGCTTACAGTGCACATCCTAGGGCTGCAAGTGCGCATTCTCGGTCTGTCAGCGCAGAGTCCAAGGAACATAAGAGCAGGTCTGTGATCCATCATCCGCGTACCCCAAGGTTGGGTAAAGTGCAGCCATATGTCACCCAATTCCACACCCATCCAACATGTTTCACCACCAAACATACACACTATGAAGCACACAATAGCTGCACTCTTACAGAAAAAAGTATAAACGCAAAGTGATGTAGGCACCACTAACACATACAGCTACACAAAGATAGTGTCATGAACACAGACGCTTACACCCAGATGTACACAAAGAGATACACACAGATATATGCAATTACACATAAAGACAAGTTGGTACCAGCGACAATATAAGATTCAGACCCAGATACACACGTATGTGTGTGTGTGTGTGTGTGTGTGTGTGTGTGTGTGTATATATATATATATATATATATATTCAAGTTCCCAAATGCCCAAGCATAGGATGCACTCGTCCAACAGCAATAATATCAGCCTGCAGCGCAAACGCAAACTCAATGTTCAATCAATAATGCCTGACGCGTTTCAGACTTACATCGTCCTTGTTCACAGGCAGAGTTATCGCTGAAAATGAAGCCAAACCACTGATTAGTAACACCTGACATTTTTATTGCCTCAGTGGGCCTCCTGATAAAGCGCTATGCATTGTGGTTTCAGTGGTCCAAAACCGTTTCACAGTTCATGGTAAATACTGCTCACAGTTCGAAATACCCAATGCGATGCCTCTCACATACTTCAAATAATCCAGCCATTAGTGGGCTAACACTGAACTGTTATTTGCGTGCAAATTCAATTTTATGCCATGCTGCTGGTCCGGAAAGAGCCTCGTACTCACAAGGCGACCGGCCCGCTGTTGGCCCGCTGTTCAATCAAGCGATGGTGCAACCTCACGGCTGGACTGCCGTGTATAAATTCAAGTTCCCAAATGCCCAAGCATAGGATGCACTCGTCCAACAGCAACTGTTATTATTGATGTTACGATTTCTGTTCACAACTTAATCATGCGAAAATGTTTCTTCATCGTCTATTAACCATGACCCGTATTTCTAGGGGAATTTGGGCACAGGTCACTAACTTGACAAAGGCTTCACCGAAACGCGTAGTTCTGTTCGTTTAACACAATAAAAAACTTATTGTGTTGTCCTTTGGTGTGCCGCTGGATTATTTACTGGGAATTCTCAGATTCTATCCTGTTGAAAGACATTCTAAGCAGAGTTGCGACCGCTGCTGGCACCGGCGTCGAAAGGAAGGGAGTGGGTATTTCGCAACGACTCCTTGGAAACATATATATATATATATATCACAAAAAACAAAGGTTGCCCTCCTTGAAGCCGCCACTCACGGGGGGTTACCGCACATACACCAATGGCGGAAATGCCAGCAGCAGGAAATCCCACTCTCTCAATCGGCTGCCAAACGCGTTTCGAGCACACCACGTGCTCTTGATCACTGGCTTGGAGAATGAGGAAAGCAAGCGTATTCAGCAACAGGTATTTATTTAAATCTGGGTCCCGCCCAAATGGGCGTATGCAGCAAAGCCTGGTGGTTAAGGTAGTCCCGAAAATTATTACTGCAAGGACCCTGTTGTATGTCAAACCCAAGTGGGTACCTTTGCCTCCTCAATCAAATGTTCATTGTGCAATAAGTACATTTTCTTAAAATGTTCATCCATGCAGAAAGTGTGGAGACATCTCCACACTTTCTGCATGGATGAACATTTTAAGAAAATGTACTTATTGCACAATGAACATTTGATTGAGGAGGCACAGGCACCCACTTGGGTTTGACATACAACAGGGTCCTTGCAGTAATAATTTTCGGGACTACCTTAACCACCAGGCTTTGCTGCATACGCCCATTTGGGCGGGACCCAGATTTAAATAAATACCTGTTGCTGAATACGCTTGCTTTCCTCATTCTCCAAGCCAGTGATCAAGAGCACGTGGTGTGCTCGAAACGCGTTTGGCAGCCGATTGAGAGAGTGGGATTTCCTGCTGCTGGCATTTCCGCCATTGGTGTATGTGCGGTAACCCCCCCGTGAGTGGCGGCTTCAAGGAGGGCAACCTTTGTTTTTTGTGATACATATATATATATATATATATATATATATATATATATGTATGTGTGTATGTGTGTGTATATGTATAGATACACAACCATACAAACAGATACATAGTCTCACACACATAAAGGAACTCCTAAATGCACACAGGGTAGAAAACCGAGATGCATACAAGAATTCACACTCAGTCAACCACTGCTGCACACTGGTGTGCAGGATTATCACAAATGTACGTACACACAAAAACAGTGATGCACCACATGTATGCACGTACAGACACACAGATTTGCATACATACAAAAATACATCTACTGAGATGCCCACACAGTTACAAATAGACATTAAAAAATGAATGCACTGAAACGCACACAGAAACACATCCAATTGAAATGCCCTTCCTAATGGAACTCCACTGACTCCCCTTGCAGGCCTGCATCGTTCACAAAGCGATCATGACTAGCACCCCCGCTTACCTTGCAGACAAGTTCCCCATCTCTGGTGGATCTATGCACGCCATCAGACTAAAGACTAAAAAGTGTAAAAGAGAAAAAGACAAGACAGAAAGTGCTATCCATCTAAGCACCCGGGATCTGGAATAGCACCCCCTGATCCATCAGGACTGCCCCAGTGTTGCTTCAGATTTGGAAAGAGTTGTAGGTAAACATCTTTACAGAACACTACTTCAGAATGCTTTTAACTGTCCGCAGCCTAGCGGCTTCTTCACTTACTGGATGATTTTATGCTGGTCTGTTACCATGCACGTCGCTCCGCTGCCTTTTGGCTAGGTTCCCGCTTTAGAAATACCATATACATATCAGTTACACCGATACAGTGTTGTGTACACAGATGAACACATGAATACACACAAACTTATGTGTACATTAATATGTGTATACGTACAGTTGTACACCAAAAACATCAGCATGTACCCACTTCTTATAGGACGCACGCTTCCTTCCAAATAACCACTGACCATACGCAACATTCTGTTGCTCCTGGTACCCAGACACACTCACCGCCACTGGGTGGGTTCGTGAAGCACCCTTGTTTGTAATAGAGCGCAGGGGCAAAGGTATTCCCTCATTGCGCAGGTGCGAACTAGGAAACACTCTTGGGGTCGTACAGGCACCAAATGTGCACTGTGCAAACCATATTACAAAACCAGTTGCTCAAGTGTGCATGGTCTCAGGGCCAGGTGTACGAAAATGCAATTTTGCATTTCCTATATAGCGACTCCATAGGAATCGCCATTTAGGAAATATAAAATAATGTGCATGCAATTACCGATTCCCTGGTCGCGATTCCTACAGAATAGGAATCACAGTTTGGAAATCCCATGACATTCATACTAATGGGCCGGTTTTACATTTACAAAATATAAACCAAGGATGGCTATGGGCAATAGAACCCCCCCCCCCCCCCCCACTGTAATGTACCCCAAAAATAGTGGTGCACATGTGGAGCGCACACGTGCCCTACGCGGGGCTCACAGTTTGATCCCAGGAGCCTGCTGCAGCTCAGCTCCATCCGACGGCCCCCCAGCGCCTGAACACCCTTAGGGGTGATAAATTCGCGCTTTACAGATGTTGAATTACTTGATTTATTGTGACGATGATTACCCCATGCGGAATTCTGCCAATTTCCAAGGGGTAATGTAAAAAGAGCTGGGGCTGGGTCAGTCGCATCCGACACAGAGCCCCAGGGCCTACAGACGAGTAGCCTTGTTGGGACGTGTAATCATTTCCGCGAAGGCCGTCTTGAGGAATGTGTTTTACTACTTTCCGAGTATGGACATGTGTGTGTTTACTCGTGGGGCTGGCAGCACAAAGTGCTCCGTCTTGTAAAGATTTAGTGTTTACTCGCCTCCTCCCCCACGCACTGTGCCTGCAGCAGCAGGTTGCACAACTGCAGGCCTAGCACGCGTTCCTGGAACCGGCCCTAGAACTTGAACTCGGTGACCTTTGCCCTTCGTCGGGTCTGGAGCCGGGCGGTGCAGACAGACCTGGGCCTGGTGAGAGTGCGTGCACGCCCAGTGCACACAGGCTGGGGCGGACCCTCGGCGGCCGGGAGGTGGGGTTGGTGGCGGCTGGCACCGCCCTGCCGCGGTTGTGCTCTGCGGTTTGCCTCGGTGCGCTTTGTTGCTGGGATTAACCTCTCCCCGTTCAAGGCGGGCCGGGCCTGCCAGTTATTAATGGACCTGGCTGGTACCCGTGTTGACCCTGGCCCGTGGCCCAGTTGGCTGTGGAGCGGAGTGCGGGAGTGTAATCTCTGGTTGAGTAATCCCTCGCACTAGGGAGGGAGGGGGGGCTCGGCTCTTTGAACTCGGGTGGCCCCACCGGGAAGCGGAGGAGGAAGCGTTGTGCAATTTGACTAATCTGTGAAAGCAGAACTGAAATCCGAGTGAAGGCGAGGCCGGTCGCGCCCGCAGGGACGCCGGCCACTGCCAGGGCACGGGGCTGTGGGAACAGCCGCGGGGAGCCGTGCAAAGGCACCTGCGGGTGAACAACGTCAAAGTACAACCACTAACGATCGCAGGGACACGTAACGCAGAAACGTGCCTCAAGGGGTCAATGCCCCTGCTGCAGAGAGCTAAATATACCAGCAGCCCAAGGGTTCGCGCCCCGGCGGAGCCTGTCATCATTTCAAGGTCGATAAATCATGGAGGCCCGTTGAGCTGGGAAAGCGGAATATCCGTGCCTAGGCGCTAGAAAGTGTAAGGACTACGCCAGTACATCTGGAAATATAGTGTTTTCCACCCAATAGCGTAGAAGCTGTAGCAAAGTCTCTGCTTTTCACGTTAACTCCCCATAATATTTTGTTATGCTGTAGTCTGGGCCACTGGAATTACACGGCAGGGGAGCACCAAATTATGCGGCAGGATTGACTACAATAATGCGGTAAGAAGGCCAAATTATGCAGCATAATGTGCCACATATTTTAATACTAAAACTCCATAACTTTGTTAAAAAAATTCACACAAGGGAATACAGTTTCGATTTCTTTTTATTATTGGATTAATTAAAATCTTACAATATAGTAACAGTAATTCCTATTATAATAAAAAATATAATACAAATTTAATTTAAAACTTAATAAAACATACATATTACTAAAACGATCAATTTCATCTTTAGGGTTAAATATAGCAGCACTTACTTGGTCAGATTTCAAGTACAGCATTTCCTTTTATATACATACTATATTACATCTCACAATGATCTCATATTAATCTTGTAAATTTTACTTGCCCTCTTACATTTCCAAAAGCTGAGGTCCGTAATGTGACATCGCAAATTAATCGTACTGATCTAAAGCCCTTTTTACTGATAATACATTTTAAAAAAAATCTGAATTCTGGGTTGAAACTGATGTCTTGGAACGTCAACGGATTGGGGGACCGTATCAAACGTGGGGTTGTGTTGCAATATCTGCATCGATTGGCCCCTGATGTGGTATTTCTTCAGGAGACGCACTTGGTGGGAAATGTATGTCATGCTATGAACAGGGGGGGCTACCGACTGGTCGCACACTCTGGCTTCACCACTGGCTCCAGAGGGGTGGGCATCTTGCTGCGCTCCTCCCTCCCGCTTGAGATTGACAAAGTTACTCTTGATGATAGAGGGCGCTATGCGTCTTTGACTGGGCGGTGGGAGGGGCAAACTCTTTCATTGGTTTCGGTCTATGTTCCCCCGGGCCTCCAGACCTCCACTTTCTCTGATGTGGGTCGCATGTTACTTGAACTTCCTGATAGTCTCCTGATTGTGGGTGGGGATTTTAACTCCGTGATTTCTGGCGAGTTGGATCGCTACCCTCCCAGGGCCCTCTCGGCCGCCCAGGCGTGGCTCGGCGGGTTCTTGGACACTTTCGGTCTGGTGGACTGCTGGAGGTTGATACATCCGACACAGAGTCAGTACACATTCCACTCCGGGGCCCACGGGAGTCTCTCCAGACTAGATTATTTTCTAATGCCCGCAGCCCAGACCACCCAGGTCCGGGAGGTTAAGCACCTGGCCCGGGGCATTTCCGATCATTCCCCATTGTGGCTCCTCTTCGATACCGGGATGCGATCCGCCGGGCGGATCGCCCCCATTAACCCCTGGTACTTGCGTGACCCCAAGATTCGCAAGGGTCTCATTAAGTCGCTTGATCAGTATTTTCTGGAGAATGAGGGGTCCGGTCCGTCTTGTCCTCGGTGTCCCTGTGGGAGGCCTTCAAAACGGTCCTCCGAGGACATGCCCTATCCCTGATCGTGGAGGCCAAGAAAGCTAAGAACGGGGAGGTGGTTGCGTTGGAGGCTGAGATATCGGGGTTGGAGGCTGCCTTGGAGACGGGTGTCACTCAGGACGGGCTCCACGCCCTCAACCTGAAGCAGTTCGAATAGAAGTCCCTTGTTACGGATGCTGCTCTGACAATGTATAGGGAGCAGCAGGGTAGACTGTATGATGTTGGGGATAAGGCAGGTAAATGGATTGCTTGGCTTGATAAGAAGGAGAGAGTGAATCGAGTGGTCCCCGTGCTTCAGACGTCGGAGGGAGTGAGTGTGACTGATCCTGGTGAGATTGTGGAGTGTTTTGCGGACTACTTCTGTGCTGTGTACTCCCCGGTGTCTACTAGAGATGAGGCTGACTCTCGCAACTTGTTGAAGGATATTGCTTTGCCCTGCTTGTCGGTGGAGGAGCGTGAGCAGATGGATGCCCCGCTTTCGGTTGACGAGATTGCAACCGCGATCCGCTCCCTTCGCTCAGGCAAGGCTATGGGCCCCAACGGACTCCCGATTGAACTCTATAAACTGCAACCGGATAAACTTGCGCCATTTCTCCGTCGTATGTTCTCGGAGTCGCTTGAAATCGGCTCTCTCCCTGATGACCAACGCCTGGCCACTATAGTCGTGATTCCCAAGGACGGTAAACCTCGGGACCGTTGCGCCTCGTATAGGCCTATTTCTCTGCTGAACGCGGAGCCGAAAATCCTCGCCAAGGTTCTTGCGAACCGCCTGCTTACTGTTATTTGCGATCTGGTGCATCCGGACCAATCCGGTTTTATCCCGCACCGGAATACGGCCCTTAACTTGCGGCGCCTACATGGCGTACTTGCAAGGGCGGAGTATCTTTCAGAGCCGGCCATCTTGGTTTCCTTGGACGCCACGATGGCCTTTGATACGATAGAATGGCCGTATCTTTGGGCTGCCCTGGCAAAGTTTGGCTTCGGGGCGGGATTTATTAATTGGGTTAAACTCTTATATGCTGCCCCGCTGGCACAGGTGGTCGTTAACGGGAGGGTTTCCCGGCCCTTCGTTCTTGGGAGGGGCACTAGGCAGGGGTGTCCGTTGTCTCCCCTGCTCTTCGCGTTAGCTCTGGAACCGCTCGCTGCTTGGCTCCGTTGGGAACCGTCGATAAGAGGGATCCAGTGGGCCCCTGGCTTCGAGGATCGTGTTTCGTTGTACGCGGACGACATTCTCTTGTACCTCACCACGTAGGTCACTCAATGTGCTCTTTGACATCCTCACTTCCTTCGGCAAGAACTCTGGTTTGATCATTAACTGGTCCAAATCTTGTGTCTATGCTATATCCGGCGGCTTTCCTCTCTTGCCCTCTCGTTTTCCCATTAAGGCGTCCAGCTCCGGCTTTACGTACCTGGGGGTGTACGTCTCATTGGATCCTGCTGTCCGTTACGAGCATAATCTCCTCTCTCCACTTCGGAGATTGAGGTTAGACGTGGCCCGCTGGCGTAAGCTTCCGTTGTCTCCCCTCGGTCGTGCGGCACTTTTTAAAATGATGTCCCTTCCCCGATTTCTTTACGCACTTCAGAACTCCTTTGATATTATTCCGGCGGCCTACTTCCGAGAAGTAGAGAGCTTACAGAGGAGACTTGTCTGGGGCGGTCGTGCACGTATTGCTCTTGCAAAACTGACTCTCCCCTGGTACGACGGGGGCATCGCGCTCCCGGACATCAGGAGGTACTACTGGGCTTCCCAGCTATCTGCTATTAACCATGCAACGTACTCACCTGGTCCGAATCCGGCTTTCGACATGGATAGATTTTTGTTGCCTGGCGGCAACTTTAACAGAGCGCTTTACTCTCGATCGGCTGGGAGGACCTTAACCGGTCCCACTAAGATTGCAGTACGCAAGTGGAAGGCTGCGAACGTGGCCATGGGCTGGAATGATCGCTTGACGGGCGCGACCCCCTTGTTTGCGTCTGAAAGATTGGGAAGCCTCTGGACGACGAAGGGATTTGAGCGTTGGGACACGATTGGCATCAGCAGGGTGGGTGACCTTTGGGTGAAGGGTGCGGTTAAATCCTTCGCTGCGCTGCAGAGTGAGTACGAATTAAGTGAGAGGGAGTTCTTTCGCTACGTTCAGGTTCGCCACGCTTTGCTCTCGGCCATCGGGGCGGGGACTGCAGTCCCTGTGTCTTCGCCACTCGAGGACCGCATACTCGACGGTCACTTGCCCGACAGCACTATTTCCCTTATCTATAAAAAACTAATAAACATTCGGGCGGATCTCCTCGTGCGTCTGCGGGAGGCATGGATCGGGGATGGGGTTGAACTGGACGACGAGGACTGGCAGTCTGCGCTGTCCTCCCCTAAGGAGGTGGCCATACCCGCGCGTCTCCGTCTGGTCCAGCTTAAAATTCTCCATCGTGTCTACGTGACGGGCCCTCGTTTAGTTCTGATGGGTTTCTCTGAAGACGGGCTCTGTAGGCGCGGCTGTGGGCTCAGCGCCACTTTTCTCCATGTTCTCTGGGAGTGCCGTATGGTTGCGGAGTATTGGCGCCGGGTGCATGCTGTCATGGAATGTGTCACTGGGGTCGCCCTGTTGCCTGAGGTTCGCCGATGTGTGCTGAACGTGTGGGAGCCTAACGATTATAATGCGGCTCAGACTCGGTGGGCGGCCCTTGGGAACATGGTTGCTAAGAGGGACATCGCACAGCTTTGGGGTTCCCGGCGGCCTCCCACCGTGTCAGTATGGAAGAAGAACATGGACTGGTGCATGTGCAGAGAGAAGACTGTGTATGTGGCCCGGGGTAAGCCAGGGGCATGGGGTAGAATTTGGGGCCAGTGGAACGCGTACCGTGGGAACATCTGCACACCCCCCCTCGTGGTCTCATCTGATGCTGCCTTGTCCCCCTGATCCTGAGGTTCCCGGACTATTGCATTTCACCTGTAGATGGTTATGGCTCTCCCGTCCCCCCCACCTCCCCCTTGATCATCCTCATTGACCACCCGAGGGTGGAGTTGGTACTGTGTGGTCCCCCAGCTGTGGTAAGACGCCTCTTTTTCGATGGTTTCCGCCTTGTCTTTTGGTGTTATTATTTTTTCTTTTTGTTTGTATTTCTAAAATTTATGTATCCGGATAACTTCTGAGGTGCACCCAATATTTTGTCAATTCGGCTGAGCCCCAGGGGGCCCATTGTTTCCTTGATGTTGTTGACCATGTACATATTGGCGGCCGGCCCTGGTGGTTGTTGGCCCATGTTTGTATTGATTTTATGTGCAATAAAGGTTTTAAAAAAAAAAAAAAAAATCTGAATTCTGTGCTATGTCCTCTGCATGAAGGCATCTTATCAATGCTGGTCTACAGGTCCGTATTCCTTGGGAGTCGAAATGCCTCTTAAGTATAGCTTTTCGTTCAACTTTAAGTTTTGGGCATATACACAGCAATGGCATAATGTTCTCTTCTCCTGTTTCACATAGGCGACAGGGCATCGTCTCCTTTGATCGAAGCCAAGGTATTACATGGCATGAGCATGAGCCTGGGAAATACTGTCTGGGCAAATATTTCTCCTCATTAGTACCAATTTAACTACCAAATACAGAAAAAAGCAACCGAAAGAGGACTAATTAACCTTTGCAAAGGGCCTTCCACTGATTGAATCCACGTCTCCACATTTTTAGTAACTTTTGATCCGTTAGAGCTAGAAACAATTTTTGGGGGTAAAATCTGCAGATGATGTATCAGATGAAAGATTATTTCGGAAATGCGGCAAATCCATTATGTGAACAAAGCAGGGGGATTGTGTAATTCTAGTGGCCCTAGCTGTTGTTCATACTGGCAGTTAATATTTAGCGTGGTCAGCGTTGCGTTTGGGCAAGTAGCCATCCAAATGTGCATCTTTTCAGACTGTTCAGGATTAAGATTCTTTCCACATGTTGAGAGTTAGGATTCCAGAGCCACAGTCTTTCTAACCACCAGGAGGTACTAACCAGTACTTTCAATAGACAGACCTTTCTAATGCGAGACTCCTGGTACCACTAGGCCTAACCCTATGGACTCACGCAGTGGTTGGCTTCAGAGTTCCAGTGCCAACTCCTGCGAGTCCTCCGACTCATTATCCTCCTGCGAGGTTCTCCGGCCTACTGTACACACCCTTAACCTCACTCTCAGGCATGTGAGCTTTACTCATATTACTGATGTACATGGGAGCTTGCTATGTAAGGTACTGTTAGAATTTGTTTTGAAATAAGAGTTGGAATAATGACCGCCCATTTGCAGAAGTAAAATCCTACGATTTTTCCCTTAGTTCGGTGCTAGTACCTCAATGCTACATGTAGTTGTTCGAGGCTAGTGAGAATCCACTTAAAGTCATAGAATCCGAAGCAGTCAGTGCCTCTTGTGTTCCCATATATTCTGGGAATGCGGTGGCAAGAAGACCTAAAACTTTAATTGATTGTGGCTTGACATTCCTTCTACTACTCCATGTTGGCAGCATTATTGTACACATTGTAAAAAAACAATCTGCTTTTATCAGTCACAGTTAATTAACTACAGATTTCAGACTTGAGTTCACTGCAAGGTTTAGACACTCAGAAGTGCAGGAATTCCTGTATGTTTTAGACATCTAAAAAGAGCATCTACATTTGCTCAGACTATTATAGTTTTATTTATTTAGTTCCGGAATCTGCGATTCTGTACTTAGTTGGTGATAAGGAAACGGAGACTTAACATGTTTGCCAGTAAGTCAACGGAGGGTCTAACTGTCATCCCCGGTCTCTGATAACGGTACCATTGTTCTTTGAGTCTAAGCACAGAGGAAGCTTCAGAGCTTGCATCAATTTTTCAGCCAAATGAAATAAAGATGTAAATATGCAATTCTTTTCCTTTAAGTGATCATTTATTGGATCCCTTCCATTAACTTACACTCCATTTCAAGCTTTATTTACTGTGAACCTACAATCCTATGTACACCTTGATGGAGATGATAAATGTAAGGCTGCCTTGTGCACTTATTTTAGACTTCATCTTTTTGGACTCAACACAGGTATTTTTAGTACTTCAGCTGTGATCCAGAGGTTTGTCTATGATATTTTCAAGGTAGTCATTGACAGTAGTTCGTGGTCTCAGGCTTCTTATTTTCTCTATTAGTTTATTAAAGCTGGGATGAATGTTAAAGATGTTTTTCCTCGCCTACACCAACATCAGCTGTACGTAAAACCTGAAAAACGTCCCCCAACGAAGAGAGAGGCTTACATTTGGCATTATTGGGACCTTAAGTGGCTCAGAGTAAAGAGCATGCAGTTTGAAATTTGCCACCACCATAAGGTGACAAAGGCACATACGATTTACATGGTTTGTTGATTTCTGTTGTGGTGTCTGGAACAGTCCTGCCTGCACAGCTCGGACAGCCTCATTTCAACACAATGCTCTGATCTTACTCTGACAATGACACTTAGACCTCTAATCCAGAACAGGATGGCCCATGCGAAAGGTAATGTGCCATTTTTTCCAATATAGTTTCATAACCATATTTTGTTTTTCAGAACAGATACAGCATTTTGTCAGAACTATCCATCTTGTTTCACACATCTTTTTCGCAGATACATGCCAAGTGGTAATGACTATTGCATTCATTGCCTGACCCTATAGCAGATACCTGAGCCCAATACAACTCTTACAGTCCTCCCATTCAAACAGCCTAGGCAGATCTTGTTAATTATTGGTCAGATCCTTCGAATTATTGCCCCGTCCTGTAATCCCCTCTCGTCGTTACAGGGTCTTCAGTTCCCATAGTTCCCTTTGGTCTCTACCTTTCTAGATCCGTTTTTCGCTTCTCCTATTATTGATGATCTGTAGCTCTTTACCGGTGGACCATTCGTGGAAGTCTTTTATTCACTTTTCCACCAGCAGTGGCTGCGGTCTCATCAAGTAGATGGTGACACTTCTCCTAGCCAGTGCCAACGCAGCTACCTTTTTTCATTTTGTTCTTAAATTTAAAATATCCTTTACCGAACAGACATACTTGCACTGTAGTGGGTATCTGCACCCCCACTGCCATTGTGAATCTTTCATGTACTATTCTCCAGTGCCTTATTTGTAAAATAAAGAGTGCTGGTGCCCAAAGCTCTGCTCAAAAGTCCATGTGTCTGGAGCCAATAAATGTCAGCGTGCCGAATACCAAGGCTGTATATTGCTTCCACATCATCCTCTTTAATCCTTTATCAGACACCTCCTTCCCTTTATCTCACTGTTGCAGGTTGCGGCTTCCTTCCTTTATGACTGTTTTGCCGACTTCCCCCTTCTTTCCCCTTTATGTTTTTTCCCCCTCTCTCTTGCGGTCGGAAAATGTCCAATCATGAAAAATAAGTGCCAGTGGCCACCACTGGCTCAAATTAAGCACCGAGTACCCCGCTATTACAGGGCATTTCCACACCATGTGCAAAGCGCGTACTATAAGGCAGCGCGCCATTAGGATACGGGTCCCCGGGATCCCGGCCACACCCTTGTGGCTCCTGGCGGAGGGATTGGTCACCGCGAACGGCGAGAAGTACTTCCGGGGTGACCGACATCACCTCCTGCCGGGGGTGGGGGGGGGGGCCAGGGGGCCTATTTAGGGCACAGTGCCCTGACCCTCACTTGCTCTTCCTTACTGCGCCGGCCCCGTGTACTATGGAGTGCGTGAATCTGGACTTCAAGAAGCTCAACGCCGGTGCAGGAGTGGAGATGTCACGCGAAGAAGTCGGAAGCGGTCAGGAAGAGGACGGCAGAGAATCCTGATCGGCGCAGGTGTTTCTCTTTCTCGTTGTTCTTGTCTTGCAGGACATGGAGCATCAGGACGCACTGCGGTGGGAATCAGTTAGGGGCGCCGCCCTGCCCGAGGGCCGCATGGGCTTGAGTGTTACTCGCCCAGCTTGAGTGAAGTGCCCAGTGGCGGCTTCATGCGGGGGGCAGGTTGGCCCGGTTTGTCAATGTTAATCGGTGAGATGTAGAAATGACACGAAGTATACGAATGGAAGTTCAAGGGTTTATTATTAGAATACCAACACAGCCTGAGGTGAGGGCGAGAGGTCGGGAGGAGTGTCAGGAGCGTACGAGGGAAGCTGGCATCTGTCAACATTCCAGAACTCTCAGCTGATGACGAGGGGTGGGGAGAGGGGACATAACGTTGGAATGCAATCGCAATACATCTTCCTCCCTGAGGAACATCAAAAAACATATTTGAACAATTAGTCACAAATAAAGTCATTAAGTCTACTTGGTGGTACAACGCTGCAACCACATCTCGTACTTAATGGTTCATCACTGCCACTGACCGGTGTATGCCCACTGCAGTCAGTGGATGCTGAACGCAGGTTGCCATCGGGACCAGCACCCACTGTATCCCTGTCAGGGGAACACCCACTGTGTCTAGAAAAGGCTGTGCTCTGTGTGTCCTGTGCCACATCCACTTTATCTTCATCCTCATCCCAAAAATCCATTCTACCACATCCAACCGTTACGCTCGCATCAACCTTATCTCCACACGTGCGTTTGTAATCACTTGGGGCTAATCTTGAGATGTGCCATACCCTACCATCGCTGAGTTACAGAACACCTTTTCGACCTTGAGCGGTAGATAATATCTACTCTGCCCTTTGGCTATTATTCCGCTGTACTTCACATGAACCATATCCCCTACAGACACTTGTACTGGTTTGCAGCTATGTCTCCTGTTGTAGTGGTTCTCACTAACTGCCTGTGTCTTTTGTAAATGTAAATTTGACTGCGCCGGGGGACCAGTTTGCCCTTTTGGTGGCGGTTTGCCAGCCAACATTGTCCTTAGACATTGGTGTCCTTCCTCTCATTAGCTCAAATGGGCTATGACCAGTACTACTGCATGGAGTTGCGAGATACGCCCACAACATTTTGCCTATCTCATTCCTCCATGCAAGGTTGCTGGTGGTGGCAAGCTGTAAAATCCCCTTGATGACCCGGTTGAACTGTTAAACTGCCCCGTTACCCGCGGGATGGTATACAGAGGTGGTTTTGTGTGTAATATTTCTCTTCATGTAGTTACCAAACATCTCTGAGACAAACTGGGTGCCGTTGTCACTGACAACGCATTTGGGTAGACCTTCTCTAATAAATACCTCATCGAGGAATTGCAGTACACTCTGGGTATCTGTTTTATTTACGAATCCCACTTCGGGCCACTTTGAGAAGTGATCGATAATCACTATGGCATAAATCTGTTCCCCTTGATCATAAATGTGTCCCATAATGTCAATCCCTATCCGTTCCCATGGCATGTTTGGACATGGTAAGGGGTGGAGTGGGGGCCTGTACGTGACTTTGGATTTGTCAGAATTGTTGCACTGCACACAGTCTCTCACCACTCTCTCGGTTGCTAGGTCCACACCAGGCTACCAGTACAGATTCCTGAATCTGCTTTTTGTCTTGCTGATGCCTAGGTGTCCCTCATGGCATAGTTCTAGTATTGTACGTCTCAAGGTTATTGGGGGAATTACTTTTCCACTTCTTAAGTGTAATCCCTCCTCGATTGAAAGTTCATCCTTCACTTCTCAATAGGGCAACAATTCTTTCTTTAAATTTTTTTTTACTGGCCATCCATTCATAACCATGTCACACACAGTACTCAACGTTTGGTCTGTGCTAAGCTCAGTCATCCACTTTTCTTGTGAAATTCCATGAAGTTCCTCCTGTACACTGGCAACCCAGAATCTCTCCTCCTGTTCCCCACTGGTTTCCTGAGCTAAAATTGACATTCTACTCAGGAAATCCGCAACCACATTCTTAGTACCTGGTACGTATTCTACCGTATAATTAAAATCAAACAGTCTTACAGATAATCTAGCAAGTCTTGGAGATGCTGTCTGTAGACCCTTTGTGGTTAAAACCTTAGTGAGGGGTTTGTGGCCACTCCTTAAAATAACCTTGCTACCTCAAACGAACTGTCGAAAGTGTTCCAAACCCCATACACATGCCAATGCCTCACGTTCAATTACAGAGTACCTTTCTTCCACCGGTGTGAGTGAACGTGAGGCAAATGAAAATTGTACATTCTTTTCCCTTAGGTTCTTTTTGAGTTAACACAGCACCTAAACCCTTTCCACTTGCGTCTGTTGTCACTATACTTGTCAATAAAGGATCAAATCCTTGTAAAGGTGGTGCAGCACATATGTCGTTTTTTAGCCTGCTAAATGCTTTCTGGCATTCTTCAGACCATACAAATTTGTTTTTGTTTCTCAATAATGGTCTCAGATCGAATGTTTTTGTTGAAAACTTCTCAATGAATTTAGAGTAGAATTCTATTAGGCCCAGAAAAGAGCGAAGTTCAACCTTGTTCTCGGGCTCAGGTGCGTTAGAAATGGCGTCAAGGAGTTTTATTCCCGAATCAGAGATAGAGTGCCCTAAGTAGGTGACTTCTGTACGTGCGAATTTGCATTTGTTGTATTTGGCAGTAAGGCCTCTTTTCTCCTGGATTTCTAGTACTTGCATCAATTTTCTGTCGTGATCATCTTTGCTCTTACCCACGACTAGTATGTCATCTTGGAATATCAAAATGTCATCTACCTCCTTGAATGTCTCCTGCATCAGCCTTTGAAACATGGCTGCTGCCGATGCTAACCCGAATGGGACTCTCTTATAACTGAAACACCCAAAGGGGGTGACAAATGTGGTTAGGCTTCTGCTCTCAAGGTGCAAGAGGACCTGGTGATATGCTGCCTTAAGGTCTATGGTTGAGAAAAATTTGATGTTCTTCGTACAAGCCAGCATCTCATTGATTCGCGGGAGTGGATATTGGTCCACAAGGATGCACTCATTGAGATCACGGAGGTCCACGCATAATCTCAACCGCCCGTTAGGGCGTTTTACAACCACCATGGGGGTGACCCACTCAGCTGATTCAACTTTTCCTATTATGTCATCATGCAGTAACTGTTCCAAATGTTATTTTACCCCTTCTCGAATGGAGAACGGAATGTTCCTAACTTTATGTATCACGGGGATTGCATCCTTTTTAACAAAAATTTTATGTTCAAAACCCTCATAATGTCCGATGGATTCCGTGAACACCTTGGGGAATTTGCGTTTGACTTCTTTGACGATTTCTTTTTCACACTCTACAATAAGGACTGGCTTTTCGCTGTTTGGGTTGAGTACTATGCCCAACTTCCCTTGGTCTAGCCACCCCAATACTGATGGGCCAGACTTGGATACGTAAAGTTTGCATAAGGCTTCTCTCCCTTTGAACGTTAATTTCAATCTCCTATACCCCACCAAGTCAATTGGTTCACCTGTGAAAGTCTTCATTGTGATGTCAGGGGGTTCTAACTGTACACCCAATTTAGAGAGAAACTTCTCTTTCCACACTTTTTCATTTACAATTGTATATGGCAAGCCTGAGTCTGCTACAATAGACGCATTTACGCCACCAATGCACATATCCCATCCTCGTCGCCAACTTGTAGAAATGACACGAAGTAGACGAATGGAAGTTCAAGGGTTTAATATTAGAATACCAACACAGCCTGAGGTGAGGGTGAGAGGTCGGGAGGAGCGTACAAGGGAAGCTGGCGTCTGTCAACATTCCAGAACACTCAGCTGGTGGGGAGAGGGGACATAACGTTGGAATGCAATCGCAACATGAGAACGATGGCTCCGGCCACTGGCAGCGTTCTGTAGCATGGTCAGCCTAATAGGTGTGGGGGAACCGCATTGCATTGGGCACTGGTGAGCTCGCCCCGCCCCGGTTGTTGTAAGGCTGAGAGATTGCATCGGGGGTCTTGTTTGGGGCATTTCCGCACAGGAACCGGTGCATGCTGGTGCCAGATTGCTTGGCGAGTAGTTGCTGGCGAGCATAGGCGCTACTATGGTTACTCAGCTAGGATAGTTCTGTCTTCCTCTGGCTACGCATCTCCACGTTTGCCTGGTTTACAATGAAACGCCCCTCAATGTGGTGTGTTTCTAAGCGAAACCCACAAATGAAAAGAAACCGGCCTACAGGATTTGCTAATGCTTCTTCCAGGTGGTAATACATCCTTTGTGAAGAATAAGCGGGGATAGCCAGCATTCACTTTTTGTTAATTGGTCATTAGTGTGTGCACCGAGTACAACAGCGAGTGTTGTTGTGCACACACGGACTTGAGTGGGGCGTTGCTGGCTACAATGATGCTAATAAAGATTTAAATATCTGGAGCCGCAGGGAGCGGCACCAACGCCGTGGGCTGCGATTCAGTTGTAGGATGTGCGCACGTACGCAATGTTAATTTTGGGCAGAATTAGTGGGTTCACGGATTCCAACAGCGAGTGTCCAACAGCAAGTGGTGTGGTGCACACCCTAACTTGAGGGGTGAGATGCGGGCTCCAATGGGGCTAATAAGGTATTACATAGCGGGTGTTGTTGTGCAAACGTAAATTCCAACAAGGTAGACAGGTACCGGGCACTCGTGATTCCATAGTGAGTAGTTGTGCACGCCGATTTTCTGAAACGCAGTTTCCTTTTGCATAATGAGCCCAGCTTTTGAGTTGTGCGTGCGCTGACACCATGAAGAAAGCTGGAGCAGTTTCCCTTTCGTGTAATGAGCCCATCTCCGAGTTGTGTGTGTGTGCCGATACCACTCGCCAGAGGGCGCAGCTATGCAGGTTACGGTGGACCGAGCAGGGGGTTGGCGTCATTAGGACGGCGCTCTTCACACTGACCGTGTACTGTGAATCAGCCTCTATCGGTACCCGGGGCGGCCCCGAGAAGACGCAGCTATGTCGGTTCTTGTCTACCGAGCAGCGGATCGGTGTGATTAGGGCCGCACTTTCCATTCACTCAGATTCATATTGGATTTCCGAGGAGCGGTGAATGGGTGGCCAGCTGCCCTTATGTTTTGTTGTCAGTGCCAGGATTACAGAGTATTGCAGAGATTTAACTAGGGAGATGTGCTTCAATATTAAACTGGGAGGGCAAGGCAGGGACTGGGCTGGCCTGAGCGCAGGCACGTGACAGGCAGGTTGTGTCCCGGTAGAACCAGATGTCTCAATGAATAGGGGTGGACGCTTTATTCGTGTCGGTGATGTTTCCAGCAGACGGTGACTGGCTTGCCCGTAGTGCAGCCACCTAGTCTGTTGCACTTTATTTCACGAATCGGCAAGATTTCCTAGCAGCTGCTTGTGTTTCTTGAGAAGGCTGCAATTTACTTAAATATTACTTGGGAAATCTATCTCGTGATTGTGAATGAATGGGGAGGGAACCCGGACATAGTGTACATATTGATAGGCTGAAAACGGGTATTTATGCTAATTTGTGGTAACAATGGCTGGCATCAAGAACTAGGCAGTTCGAGATGGGTGTAGACAGAGGGAGTCGTTTCTAAAGGTTCGAAGGGCGGACGGCGAGGCCTTCGGCTATAGCGGTCGTAAGTGTTGCTGAGGAGCCGGGTTCGAATTTTGGCGGGAACACAACATTGTGCGATTTTGGGCAAATCACTTGATCCCCCAATGTTGGTGTGCCCTTCGGTAGCGCACTGGAGCTCGTGTGAGGTGCTCTGATACCACGTAGCGAACCGGTTGGTGGCAAGTGAGGAAATTCGATTTGTAATATTGTCGAGATTGTAGTGGACCCAGGTTGGGTTTCAAGTTTAGGTGGGGTCACGCAACATCTTGTGATTCTGGGGAAATCACTTAACTCCTACATTGTGATGTTGCTAGTGAGGACATCAGAATTACATCGGATTATCGCTGGGGTTGTGTCGGTCGGTAACACAAGGGGCGGATGCAGGTGCTCCGATACTCCCATTGCTAATCGGTTGTAATCTAACAATTTTTGCTTAGGTTTTGGTTGCTAAATTCATCTGAAGACTTTAGTGCAATAAGTGGTCCGGGTGCGCCCTTCGAGGGGAGTCTGGTGCAATTTGTATCTTGGGCCTCGGGGAGGGGGCGTATTCAGCTTCGGGATGGCATCTGTATCACAGGGGGGGGGGAAAGGGCAGCTGCAGCAAGAGTTGAGTATGCCCAAGTAGTCAGGGTTTCAGGAACTTTGTGCGGGAGAGAACCGAGGAGATCGCGAACACAGCCCGGGGCTAGGGGTGGCGCTGCGTAGTGTATGCAGGCACGCTTGCTGGCATGGAAAGTTTTTTGTCCTTTCTCTCGTAAGTAGGAGGCGCCCTTATGACAGGGTATGGCATGCGTTCCAGTGTTGGCAGCATACAGACAGGTAGCATACTTGCTTAAAAAATGCTGCTTACTGGGCAGCATGTCAAGGTAACAGGATTCCTTTACTGTCACCTTCAGAATGCCAGTCGGTCGTGTACTTTTCGTTGGATAGTTAGGGAGCTAGAGTGTCCTGCGATGCCACTCATCTAGGCATCAGTTAATCCTGTTGTGATTAGCCACACCTCTTCTGTGTTCAGTATTTGCAGGGCTTAACCCAGCTTACTACAGGATCAGGCATGTTAGGGATTTATGGATTGATGTAGTTTACCATGGCCGGGCCAGAATTCCTCCCTTCACTTTAACAGTGCACGCGATGCACGCTTACGTAGCCCATTATTGGTTTGCTTTGAGTCTCTTGTTCAGCCACTAAGATAGGTTAGCTGCTGCTAGCCGATTCTAGGGCATAAGAAGGGCGCACGCGGGTAGATGGCGCTGTCCCATTCCTTGCAAAGGATGGATGCGGTCCACCCGGCCAAGGGGGGGGGGCCCCACAGGAATGGGCTGAACGTTTGTGTCTGGGAGTTGGTCACTGGGACACTTTAGGCTACACCCGCAGTTTTGCTGTTCTTGTTCCGAGCAGCAATGTTGGCCGGGGAAGAGGCTTAGCAGATTCCAGTTGCGCACGCCCCATTGGAGGTCCACTTGGGGTGGCGTGCAATTATGGGGATCACTCAGCGGGCTGGTATCTTACGCGAGAGCCCAACAGAAAGTGGTCACTTTCTTGGCCAAGCTTAGGGGACTCAGAATAAGGGCAATTCCTTCTTGAGGAGTAAGATCTTCGCAAGATACTGGTTCGGTAGTATCTTATTTCCCGCAACAGATGCAGGGTCTTTTTAGGGGGCCCTCCGGGGGAGCAAACTCGTAGGGGCACCGCGACCCGGGGCAATGGGGGGGGTATGCACTTCCTGGACACAGGGTTTGTGTGCAGACAGACTATCCTTAGGGGAGGTTCTACCCGGAGCCTACTAGGAAGGGGACGGTAGTGGAGGGCGACTCAGCTCATGGGGACATATATGCCAATCCGTCATCAGGTGCAGACTCATGCATAGTTTGTGCGTAGCACATTTTGGTCTACCTACCGCAGCCGGGGGATCAAGGTAGTTGATCACTCTAATCAGAATTGGGGCTGCGTCATGCGCAGCAAGCCGGATATTTCACCAGGCGTGTTTGAGGTATTATGTCTGCCAACGTGGTGTAGGTGCTGGGTCACTTGCCCGTGCTTTGGGCCCGTATCGCTCATTGGCAGCAACGGCGTGAGTTGAAGCGGGAGGCTGGGAGAATGCCTCCCTCGGGTCAGTGACATTGGTGGCCTTCAGATCCCACACATTAACACCTGGTGGCAGACGTCATGTGCCATGGGTGACTGCAGTTCATCCTACATTTAAGAGGTAATGTTAGGTTTGGACTGGGTCACTGGGCTGCACCGGAAGCTCTGTCTGGGTTTGCCCAAATTGGGATAGTACGTTTACAAGATAGCGTTGTCTCAGTGCTAGGGCGAAATTGGAGGCCAGGACTAATGTCAATTGCCCCTTTAATGTTTCGGCTAAGTGCCTGGAAGGCCGGAATGGCCTAGCGGTCCCCGGGGGAGGGGCCTGCCTGGTAATGTACACACAAAATTGGACATGGGAATCGTATGGTTCACTGCAATGGTGGGCATGTCTACCTGGCACCCAGACTGATGGATCCGGGCATTTGGAATCAGGACACGTCTGAGCCTGTGGATCGTTGGAACTTGGTTGTTCCGGAGTGGTCTGGTGGTGGGGAGGGCGAAGGGCAGTTGGCCCTGGTCGCCCTTGTGGTGATAATGGAGCCACATACATTGCCTTACATTGTTAAGGGGAGTCCGCCTGCATACTCCCCAGGCCAGCACGGGGGGGGGGGCAGGCTGGTGGTGGAGTGGTGAGCCCCTCAGGTGGCTGACAAGGACCAGAGGGCAGGGGCTCACCTCTCAAGGACGCATTTGGGTTGTGCCTTGCGTGGTTCTCAGTTGGGGGAGCGCGAGCCAGAAGGCCCCTTAGTGCTGGAGCGATAGAGAACATTCTTTGTCGATAAATTATGAAGTTATGATCTACATAAATGAAAATATTGTTCAGTGATCAGTTAATAAATCTATGTTGTATGAAATTTGAATCTTATTGATATATTGTCATGTTTATATGTGATGTTTTATAATAAACATGGCCTCTTTTACCCACAGCTTTGGTCATCCAGTCTTGATTTGTGGGTTCTGCTGGGGGCGGGGCCGGGAACAACCTGGGGGATCCGGGTCCTATGGACAAAGTCTGCCACAGTCATCACATTTTGGATATTTACTCTCTTTCATACAATCTATTTTTCTCCGCATCACTGGTGTTGTGCAAGTTATAGGAAGTACATGCAGTGCTTAAAATGGAAAAATAGAAGTGAGAGTACATGATTGTTTCTGAGAAATGCCGGTACTCGCCAATTAAAAGTATTACGTTTCTCTTGAACAAAAAAGTGCCGGTATTCAGTACCGGCCCATTTAAAAAAAACAGTATATGAAACAGAGTTAACTTGTACCCGTCATTTCTGGCCGCGTGAACCGTCAGCCTGCACAGCTATCAGTGAATTCTTTAAAACAGTCTCTGTTCCACTGCACATCCCCTTTGAGCTGTGTTTTGGGTAAAACTTTGAACAATGCTGTACATGTCAGGGTAATCGGATTTCCCCTTAGGTCTCCTTTAAGGTTTTAGATCTTGTTGGTTCCTCAGGGAAACACGCTCCCCCCCCTCCACCCCCCCCCCAAAACTCTTATCAGCCCGTTACCCCATAGGAATTACATTTCCTCTACCCCACATTCGACCCGCGGTTCCCTAAAACTTAGATATTTGCCATTTGCAAATTTCTAATTGAATTCCCACGAGTCAGTCCGCCCTGGCTACATGCTGCATGGTTTATGTCTTTTGTGCTCACTGAACATGCTCTCTTCCCGCCCTGCGTTCTCCGGGCGGATGGGGATGGTGTTTGCATCAGCCTGCAGTACTGAGACTACTTCCTGGCCAGGCATGGTTACCTCCTGTCCAGGTTCTCTCTTTTCAATCAGCGTGGCTGCGAGGATTTCACGCCTTCAAGCAACATCTGTCCAGGCCTCCCTCAATTGCATCCATGCCATCACATACTGCAGTCGTTACCTTTCATCCATCATGGTCTGCTTTCTCAGTTTAAAGCAATTTGACTTTTAAACACCATTCACAACCTTGTAACAAAAATGTTTCGCATAAGACTGTCCATGCTCGTACATATCCATCATGAAGGGGTGTCAGAGGAGATTTTACCAACTTTGGATTTCCCAAAATCTGAAATGCAAAATCAGGGATGCAGAGGAAAGCGTGCTGCAAATTCTACCAATTGATCGATCATATTGTATCTTGCATTATGAGGAATTCAGCTGTGACCTTTGATAATTTGAGTAGCTGGATCGTGTCTGAGTCCTGTTCCCTTCACCAACCCCTCCTTATAGCTTAATGATATTTTTTCGTGGTTAAAGACATCCTTGCAAATTTCTGAACAGTTGTGGCTGCCCATTCATTATTCAACTCTGCAATGGGGATGAAAAGGTTCTGATTAAGGCGCTTGTGTCTGCACAGGAAACCTGGAAAAAAGGTGACCAGATAGAAATAGGATTTCTGCAGTTTAAACAGAACCTTGAGAAACACAGGTCTGCTACAAGGAGGAGGAAGGAACTCTGCAGCAAATTGAGAAGCAGGAGAACCAAATGCTTGCTAGAAAGAGTATTTCTGCAGTGAATAAAGGAGCTGGATAACAAATGGCCGGCTAGAAAGAGTTCCCCTGGAGCGAAGTGAGAACCTTTAGAATGGTAGGATGCACGGGAGAAGATTCTGCTGTGAATAAAGAACCTTGAGCACAAGAGGCCTGCGAGAAAGAGTAACTCTAGAAGAGTGTGTGCAGAAACCTTGAGACCACCATGCCAGCAAGAGAAGAGATCACGGAGGAGAATCGCAAACATTTAGGATAGCGGTCAGCATTCAAGTCAACCTCTTGACTCAAAAATGCGGGTAAAGCCAGGCATTTAGGAGGGTGGTCCCATTAAGCGGAAGGGATAAGTACACTTTTTTGAAGGATGGTGTAGGTGTGATAAGCGGGTGACCCATTAAAGGCCAGGAAGGCATTTTGTTTTTAATAGAGATAAAAAGAGGATCCCACCTGCCAAAAGCGGGTGAGTTGACGGGCATGAAGAGGTAAGAAAGAAGATTTCTACTGTGAACGGAGAATCCAGAGCATGACTGACCTTCCAGAAAGGGAATCTCTGGTGTAAACTGAGAATCTGAAAGCGACAGGCATGCTAGAAAGAGGATCTCTGGTGCCTGAAAGAAGAACCCGGAGAACACGCGGCTGGTCAGAAAGAGAATCTCTGTAATTAGTCCCCTAGCAATGCTGGCAGGGATCGCTTTTTACTGTTCAATGGTTATGATTGGAATATGGAACCACAGTTTAAATTGCCTTTCAGACCAACTGCAGGAAGATATGCATGAAAAGGATGTCTGCTTATTAAGTAACCTAGCTCGTGTCTGCATAATTATAGCTTGCTGTCCTGGATAATTATTATTACATATGTGTGTGAATTGCGGCATTTACCGCAATCGGTTGTCCGATTTGGAACCGCCAGAGGAAAAATAAAACGTAATTTACTATGGACTGACAGTTACCGAAAACAACCCCATTACATTGTGCCAAGGCAGGGAAGTTATACGAGATCAATGTTAATTTACAAGAATATTCCTATGTTCGTTGGTCAGGTACTCGCAGCAGTGCAACATCCGAGCACATCTGTCGCTAGAGTTGTGCATTAGATTCCATGCTTAATCTGTGAAGGTGTGGAAGCTTGCACTCGTTCTTTGCAGTCAGCGTGCTCGCATCATGCATCCACAGGTTAAATAAGAAAAAAATGGGGGGCATGACATTTAATTTCAAAGGCAGATTAACGTGTGGAAATGTCATGAAATCTGAGACAGTATTTTGCTTCCCACCAACTTGAATATTCCAAGTATAATGTCAGGTAATCCTCTCTGCCTGTCTGTTCCTTTACTGTGACCTTATTAAATCCGGTTTTACGGTGACCTTCCGCGTCTGAAGTGTCTAGTTGCGTGTCTAATTCTTCATGGAAATTATTTAGACAGTTGCTGGGTATCCTAAAATCTTTGCGCGATTGTGCACTACATGATCAGATGCACTTGTTTCAGATTGCATCTTTAATAAGACTTATTATTGTGAGAAGCTGGGATCTTTGGTGAGGTCGTAGTAATGAGAGCAACATGCACACAGGTAATGTGCTCCTAAGCTTTCTCAGTTCAGTTCTTGGGTAGTCTGAACATTTCTTATTAAACTTTAGCTATAAAACTGTAGCTCAGACAGGACTTCAAGAACCAGGTACTCTTGTGTAGCTAGTAGTATTTTAATGCAGCCTTTTTTTACAATTCGCCATAGCCTTTTAAATGATTTGTCAGAGTATGGCGCTAGAATAAAGACTTGCGATACAAGAAGGCTTCAAGGGCGAGTCCCAGAGATAGATCACAGGGACCTCTGCTTTGGAATGCCGGCCCTGCACGGTCACTTCAGGATAGCACTGAAAATTCCCTTTCTTGGTCCTGCAATGATTCATAGCATTACAACTCAACTACCAGACTAAAAGCAACGATGAGGACTCGGAATACACATAAAAAGATAAGTGAATTATGAGGATCCTTATTATACGCACATTTTCTTTAATGAAATATTTTAATGGAACAACTGTTTTCCTAAGTAATATTAGATGAAAGTCTAAACGTGTGTAAAATTAAATAATTTTAACAAATTAGAATGAAAAAAGGCACAGGGGAATTTGGTAATAAAGAGTTTGTCTGCATTCAGTTTGCAGAAACAGTCCCTGCTATGCTCTCTGGTTTTTAAACGCCTAAGCTGCTGTTTAACTTTGTATTACCCCCATGTCTTGTTCCTCTAGGCCCACTGTCCATCGATCCCCCCACCCCATCTCACCACCACCACCACCACCACCCTTACTGCTCTCTCGTGTCTTCTTTCCCATTTTGCTACGCTCACTCCTTTCCCACACCAGCTCTGTGACACGGTGTGCTGACAAGTTGGTGTAGTGGTAGCTGGCATAGCATTTTTATATAAAAATATTTTTGGGAGATTGTTTGTTATTTATTTACCATTTATTATCAGTAATAGACACACCAACACCCCACACACAGACGGATTATCACGCCTTATATCAAACTGTGTTGACTATCTTGCTAGTTCAGTTAAGTTCAGTAAAGTGGAACAACAATATATAAAAGATCCTCTCCGGACAGCAATGCAGGTGAAAAAAATGGGTAGAAACCCAAACTTGGAACCATCTTCATACCCAACATCTCTACGAGGAAAATCTTGTTCTTCGTGCATGTGAGCAACCACGGTTCAAAGCGCGTAAAGCGCCATGCCTCCCTTCCTTGACTCCTGCTAAAATGCATTTGATACCCCGCTGCCCAAGTCATCAGCTACTGTGCTACAGATTTCCTGATCAGGAGTTCCTTTCAGTTTTCTATAGTAAAGTGTGGTACAGAAGGGTCTCCACTACCACGGATGCGAAAGACCCAGGGCCCAGAAGGGGGTGCCCATGCCTGCTGCATTCACAGACTGGCGCTGAGATAGAGTGCGGACAGGGGACACGTCGAAGTACATACTCACCCTTGCACAGCTCCTGTGCCTTCAAGTCCTTTGCTGCTAGTATGTCAATGTGGCAGAAGAGCAACAGTGGGCCCCATGAGGGCTGGAAGCTCCTGCCTTCTGTGGTAGTTGGGTCATTTGCCAGGATCGCCCTTGGCTTGAACATACGGAATAGTATAACGGGGGGGAAGCATAACGAAAATATAAAGGAAGTGTAAAATAAACAAAGGTCCTATCCTTTCTACACTCCTGCCAGAGCTAAATGGGAATCCCTGCTTTTTAAATGGAATATTTTGCTTTCTGGCTAACAAAAACATCAAAGGCAGCTAGCTCATGAAAGGGAAGTTGGACACAGTTGGAGGGTGGGGGTGTGATGCAATATGCTCATGAGAGGAGGGTGGATACTGTCATGGGTGGATTATATAGTTCTTGGGCGTTGAAATGCGTACCTTCAACGGGAGGGATAAAGCTGGCTCGTGGAAGTCCGTCTGAATGCTGTCAGAGGCTGGTGATGCTAGTGATTACGGAGAGGAGGCAGACACCATCATGGGTGGGTGATGCAATAGACTCATGGGAGGTGGGGTGGATACTGTCATGAGTGGATGGTGTAGTTGTTTCTAGGGAGGCGGAGGGAGTACCATCAGCGGGGAGTGCTGTAGCTGGTTCATGGAAGGTGGAGTGGATATCATCAGAGCCGGGGCGATGCCGCTGGCCTGTGGGAGTTGGATAATGTTAGGGGTATGTGATACAACTGGCTCATGCGAGGGAGAATGGATACTTTAAGGGGGGTGATGGATCTTGCCTTTGGAAGGTAAGATAGGTCCCTAGGGCTGGGTGATGTAATGTCTCATCGTAAGTAGACGCAAATCGTCATGGGCAGTTGGATGTAGCAAGCTCATGGGAGGTGAGCTGGCTACAGTAAAGCCTGGAAGTAGGGTGCGCTGGAAAAGGTTATTTGTGGCACTAACATAGGCGTTTCTTGCATTGATGTGCATCAGGTGCTTTCCTGAATTCTGATTACACTACGGGCAGCTGTGTGTTGTAATCAATACTATCATCTCAGGTGACAAAGAGAAACCAAGAGGCAGAAGATGTACATGTCACCAGAGAGGAACACTCCAGGGACATAGCACACAGCAGCCCGCTCCCTTTTAAAATTACCTGTGAAATGATACCTCATTTGGGAGGATGCGGTTTCAATGATTTAAAATCCAGCTTTCATGGGAATGATGATGCGCTTTTCCTTCCGGATGAGGGCCTCTAATGAGACAGTGCATGTGTCACCCAAATCCCACCCATGACTGATTTCTTCCACCTCTCCGCTATGACACAAAAACAAAAAGGTTTTGGAACTGCTACAGTAACATCCAGAGCTAATTACTCAGTACAAGTTATTCATGGTGCACAGTGGATCACCTCTAGGTGCTGACAACAATGATGATCCTGACTTACCTCAGTACCTTAGAAGGACGAGAATGAGAAAGGACCTGCAGTGTTTGGAGTCTGTGGCTGCCTATTACACACACATCTTGGAAGTTACTGTGCATCACTGCGGAGAAAACTTAACGCGGGGAAAGTGTTCTAAAGCAAACTGTCCACGCACGCGATCTTGTGCATTTCCCTCCTCGGGTCTCTGGGCCACTAAGGGCCTGCATACGAGCACTGGTGCTACTTATCGCGCCTGAACAAGAACAGTACCACGGGGTATGTTACTTATTCTGTCAACACAGAGGCAGCCAGCAATAGGCTACAAGAGTGCGAAGCATGCCAGACTCAAAATATCAACATTTGCCCAAAATGTCATTCTTGCAAAATAGACCCTTACGTCTATTACTATTTCTGACTGACTCCACGAGATTAAATGTCCTGTGTTTGGGGGGCCTTAAACTTGTCAGCGATTCCATGATCCGAGGTTGTGATTTCATATAGAAAATCTTAACTTGGAGATTATAAATATTTGAAAATAATGTCTTAGTTGTATGGGCTGTAGGATAGATGGTTCACATAGATCAGAAGTCTCTGCTTGAAGGACAAAGCAGAGGCCACAGCTCAGTGTGTCCTAATTGTGCAAATACCATGCAAAGGTTAATAATTGGCATCATGCCTGGCCAGCCGTGTTTTCATTGTAAATATGAACCCATTGCTAGCAAAAGTAAACATGTATCAATCTTGATTGGAGCGACATGGCCTGATCTTTCACAACAGGAAACATGAACCGATAAATCGCAGTAGGTGTAGACAAGAATTGATGACTCATAACAGGAGACAGATCGAGACAGGAAAGAGTTTCCTGCTCATGAGAGAAAACATGAAGGGATCGCTCACAATAGTATGAAAATGATTGGATTGCATCTCATTGTATGTATGAACCGATGCTGCTCATTGTATGTATGAACCGATGCTGCTCATTGTACGTATGAACCGATGCTGCTCATCCGATGCTGCTCATTGTATGTATGAACCGATGCTGCTCATTGTACGTATGAACCGATGCTTCTCATTGTACGTATGAACCGATGCTGCTCATTGTACGTATGAACCGATGCTGCTCATTGTACGCATGAACCGATGCTGCTCATTGTACGTATGAACCGATGCTTCTCACTGTATTATGAACCGACGATGCTGCTCATTGTACGTATGAACCGATGCTGCTCATTGTACGTATGAACCGATGCTTCTCATTGTATGTATGAACCGATGCTGCTCATCCGATGCTGCTCATTGTACGTATGAACCAATGCTGCTCATTGTACGTATGAACCGATGCTGCTCATCCGATGCTGCTCATTGTATGTATGAACCGATGCTGCTCATTGTACGTATGAACCGATGCTTCTCATTGTACGTATGAACCGATGCTTCTCATTGTACGTATGAACCGATGCTGCTCATTGTACGTATGAACCGATGCTTCTCACTGTATTATGAACCGACGATGCTGCTCATTGTATGTATGAACCGATGCTGCTCATTGTACGTATGAACCGATGCTGCTCATTGTACGTATGAACCGAAGCTGCTCATTGGATGTATGAACCGATGCTGCTCATTGTACGTATGAACCGATGCTGCTCATTGTACGTATGAACCGATGCTGCTCATTGTACGTATGAACCGATGCTGCTCATTGTACGTATGAACCGATGCTTCTCACTGTATTATGAACCGACGATGCTGCTCATTGTATGTATGAACCGATGCTGCTCATTGTACGTATGAACCGATGCTGCTCATTGTACGTATGAACCGAAGCTGCTCATTGGATGTATGAACCGATGCTGCTCATTGTACGTATGAACCGATGCTGCTCATTGTACGTATGAACCGATGCTGCTCATTGTACGTATGAACCGATGCTTCTCATTGTACGTATGAACCGATGCTTCTCATTGTATGTATGAACCGAGCTTCTCATTGTATGTATGAACCGATGCTGCTCATTGTATTTTAATCGATGCTCATGATATTGCTTGATCAAGATGAGAAATGAAGAGATCGAGGCTGACAACAGCAAAGCTGAAGTGTTCGCTTACAGGAGCTGATCCTTCATTAGGTGGAACAAGGACCAATCCCTCGTGATAAGAGGCACACAAACTGATCTTTCAATTGGTTAAACATGAAACAATCTCTCATCCCAGAACACATGCATCGGTCCACCAGCAGGAAGCCTGATCCGTTCTATTACGATAGAAAACTGAAAGACTTCCTCATAAGGGAAACATGAGCCAACAGATCACAATACGCGCAAACATGAATTGATCTGTCACATCAGGAAACATGTACCGATCATCAGGATAGGAGGGGAAAGAATGATAATTCACAATTAAATGAATGATCAATCACAGTAAACGTGAACCAATGGTCTTGAGATGCAGAACATAGATTGATCGATTATTAACAAAACATGAGCTAATCGCTGCTTACGATAGGAAACTTGAACCAATTGCTCATGAGAGGGAGAAAAATGAACAGTTTATACTCAGTAGGACACTTGCATTGATCCATTGCAACTGGAGACATGAACTGATGGTTCTTGATAGAAACCCCGAACTGGCAGCGTCTAGATGGTGAGAAACCACGAACCTATCACTCACAGCGGAACACACAACTGATTGCTCACGACTGCAACCAGAAAGCCACCCACCGGTTTGCATCCAGAACCGTAGGTATCTCCTAACGCTGTGCTGATGGTCACTGGGTCACAGCAGTAAATGAAAGCAAAAGAACTGCCACCCTTTTGCAAGAACTAGGATGGGCGCTTTTATGTCACTAACTTATGACATGCTCTCTGTAAAGTGAATTGTCTCAGGGGGCAGTGACCCCTTTAGTAATCCATGTGAAATGAGGGTGAAGGTGGAAGCTAAATCAGGGGATGCAGTGAGGGAACAGGACTTGCACTGAGCATACAAGCCAACACCCCCGGATATGAACCAGGGGCTCACTATTTTTTCTCTTTCTGCCAAAATGGATATAATTTTCACTTTCTCCCATTTAAAAGTCCATATGCACCATTACAAATTAGCAGGGAAATGACACCCTTTGTCCATTTTTTCCTCTAGCTCTTCCGCCTAGGTATACTCTGTCAGCATGTATGAGAAATCAAAAGGAGATAATGATTGGAATAAGGGCTTTACAAAGAAAAATGATTAACTGGGATGCAGCCCCAAGCGATCACCAATAACTGAGAATAATTCAGACATTGCCGCCATCACCCTTGCTGTTTGTTGCAGTGGATGGCCTACGTGTGTTATATGCCCAGATGTGGGCCCCGTGCTCACTGTGCCACAGGACTAAATCTCTAATGATGAGGTCCAAGTAGGCTGAAATCCTAGAATGTTTATTTATTTATTTTAAATCTGAGACACCAAGACTGATTGGTATACTGCGGTTCTCTAGAGTGGCATTGTAGGTGAAAAACAAAGGGCTGGGATGCGTCACAGAGCGATCGCTAGTGGCGGAGATCAATTCAAGCATCTTTCCATCACCTTGATGTTTGTTCCAATGATTGGCATTACAGCTTGATAAAGGCTAGGTTACCAGGTAAACTGTTCAATGCAACTTTTGAAAAGAGATACATTTTGCTCCGCCTTTTTCCCCACTTAGTCATTAAATGTACATGCTCAAACAGGAGTTTAAAAGAGTACTTGAGGGAAGGAGAGCTTGGGACTGTCAGCTAAACAGACAGTCACTCCCCCCTGTAGGTTTGTGATGTTCCTGGGAGAGCAGAGGCATCAGGACTTAAGGGTGACCTAGGCTTCCAGAGCTTTGCTGCCTCCTGAAGGTGTCACTCCTTTGGTCTCTCCTGGACAAGGACCTTATTTGCCATGTGCGTTTATATTCAGAAACTCTGCGACAGCTGCTCATACTGTTATTATTGGTGGTGGTGGTGGTAGCGAAAAGGTTATTAAAGCAGAAAGGTGAACCAAGGAGGAGGCTCATATGTTTGAAGCAACCAATCGAACCTCCTTCAAATTACTGCTTGTTTAGATTTTAATTATGTATATTGGGATTCACCAGCTCGTTAAAGAAACAGATGCTTCACAAACACCTCAGAAAAGTAATTGGACCACAGATCAAAAGGAAATGTACCATCACTGCATCAGTCAACGGTATAAATAATCTTACCCCCATCCCAAAGGCGAGGCGGGGGGAGGGTGGGGGTTTCGGGGGTAATGACGGCGTGAGTGGAGATGGGGAGGACAGAAAGGGTATAATAAACATTTCAGTCGCAAAAATGATGACTTGCATCACAGAAACAATTTCCCTAAAGTCCATCCCTCTTCCACACAATTAGTAGCTACATCTTCCTGCAGGTCCGTAAAAGAGCCCCCCTATTATCGCAATGGAACATCTACAGGTGGCGCCACCGGGGAAAAAACATGGCCTGAACCCTTTAGAGGATGCCAGTCAGACACCACTACACCCAGCCTTAGCTGATCCTTTTTTATTTTTATTTTAAATAGAGCAATTCTGTTTATCAATACAATCAAAGCATATGGAAACAGCATGCCACCTACAACCCCTGGCGGCCTGCCAAGTTCCAAATGTATGACAGCATCCGCCTACAACCCTGGGGTCGGCTGCATAAATCAGATGGTAAGGACAAGAAAAACTAGAAGAGGATAAACATTACCATCCCCTTTCCCATGCTGATCCTTCAAGCTTCTGAAAGAAAAACAAGCAATGTGGCGACCATCAATTAGATGAAAGGGCTTATGTCTAGTATAGGAATGACCTAGGCTGGCTATGCTTCGGGGTGGGACAACTCAGGAATCAGGCAAAGGAGCTGTAGATCAGACTAGCATGTCAGCTCCCGAAATTTGGTAGACAGAATGTGAATGAGGGGGAGCCCAGAGTTCTGAGTAGGAGGGGCGATCTGGGGCTATTGCTAGGGAAAGCTTCTCCATCCCCAGAAGGAACCACAATCTGTGCAGCCAGGAAACATGATCTGGAGTCTTGTCTGTACCCCAAAGTGAGAGTATCACCCGGTGAGCCGCATTAAAAACAAGAGCCATTTGCCTTCCTTTATTGGAACGTAGGGGGTAAGTTAGGAGGTTTGAGAGTCCCAAGATGGTGTAGGTTGGAAATCTTGGGATGGGAGGGTTAAGAGCTAGGTCGATATCGTCTAAGACCTCTTCCCAGGACCTAGTCAGCTTGGGAGAATGCTACAAAAGATGAAGCAGAGCCCCTGCATTCCCACGGCCCCTCCAACAATCCCTGGAGCGCCCTGTATTCCACCTACTGAATCTCACCAGGGTGAGATACCAATATGAGGCAATTTTGTAAGCAGTTTCAATACTGACCATAGAGTTAGCCGTGTGGTGTACCCGGTAAAATATGTCCTACCATTCTTTGGCAGAGAGAGGTCTACCTATCTCGGGCTCCCAACACAGCTGACCTCAAGATTTGATCTGGGGCCTATTATATTAGCCCCAGCAGAGCATAAAGTTTGGATATTAAGCACCTATTGTCCACCTTAAGGAACAGCCATTTCTCCTAAGAGGTCATCGGTCTACCCGCACTAGGTCGTATCTCAGCCCCTGTCACCCAGTGATGTAATTTTAAGTAGGAGACGTAGTTGGTGCCAGTCAGGGAATAATCTGTTTTAAGTTTATCAAAAGAAATAAGGCAATGTACGTCAAAAAGGCAACCCACACATTTGCAACTCCTGTCAGTCCATCGGCAAACTCGGCCCCAACACATACCAGAGGCGAATCTGGGACTAGCGAAAAGAGGAGACATCAGCGAAGGGAAAAGTGGTCAGGCCCACCCCAGTCGCAACAGAGTCCCAGACCCTGAAAACTGCATTTGTAACCAGTGATGAGAAAAGGCCCCAATCTCAATCCTGCGGTGAAGCCACGGCTCTTTCCAAATCTGTGTACCTGCAACTGCTTGGTCCATAAAGGCCCAATGTTTTTCAGAGAGTTGCCGATTCCACTCTAATAAGAACCCTAGCTGGGCAGCCTGGTAATATCAAAGCAGCTGGAGTACCACGAGTCCCCCATCCTGCTTTGAGCGGTAAATAAGGTGTTGTGAAGGTGAGCCCCTCCCCCATATAAATGGGACAATATCCAATTGTAGGAAACAGGTAGTATTAGGCGGAGGGGTCAAAGGTGGAGTCTGTCAGATATAGATAATGCGGGGAACAATGGTCATCCTAACTGCTGCAACTTGTCCCATTCAGGAAAGAATGCGATTCCAGGACGTCAGGTCCTTACGAGTTTGGGTAACAAGAGACACATAGTTGAGGGCTAGCGTTTGAGGTATATTGCAGGCCAAAGAAATGCCTAGATAGGGAATGGCATCAGTAGACCATTGAAAGGCAAACAGATCGTAAGGCAGTCTCAGATGTAGTCAAGAGATTTAAAATTTGCGACTTCTGCATGTTAGCTCTAAACCCAGAGATCGCACCGAATGTCTGGATCTCGGTAATTAGTGCCAGAAGAGATATCAAAGGCTTCGGAATGGACAGAATGACATCGTCCGCATAGAGGCTTATCAAATGATTGTCAGCCCCAAAAGGTATCCCTGTCACGTCTGAGTTATCATGGAGTTGTTGCGCTAGGGGCTCCATATATAGCATGATTAAAAGTGGCGAAAGAGGACATCCGTGACGAGTGCCCTGGAGGACTGAGCTCCATTCGCACTAACCAATGCCCGAAGAGCACTGTATATGCTCTGAATCCATCTCCTAAATCTTTCGCCAATGCCAAAAATCCAAAGTGTATCAAAAAGTTAAGGACAGTGCACCCGGTCAAACGCCTTTTCAGCATCAATAGAGAAAAACAGACCTTATTTGCGCCACTGATGTGTTTTATCCAAAAGGTGAAGCAAACGCTTAATGTTGTCTCTGCACTGGCAAGAAGGAATAAAACCGGATTGATCTGGGTCTAGAAGACCCAGCATTAAGGGATTAAGGCAGTGTGCCAAAATGCTAGCAAACAACTTTGCATCCACATTTAAAAGAGAAATGGGTCTATCCGACCTGCTGCAAAGGTGGGGTCTTTGCCCAGCTTGCGGAATGACCGAAATGACAGCTTCCAGCATGGAATCTGCCAGAGAGCCCGTCTCAGATAAAGAAATAAAAAATAGAGTGAGTCAAAGAGCTAAGTCTTGGCAGAAAGCCTTATAGAACAGGGCACTAAAACTGTCAGGTCCGGGAGATTTCCGTGGCTGTAGGTGGGCTGTGGCTGATACCACTTCGCTGATCCTTGTTATTATATATTTATTGACTTGCAACCTTTGGCACCTCTTTTTTTTTTACCATGAACAACGGCTGTTATCCGGAAAATTCAGGATGAGCTTCCCTGTGGAGAAGACTTTGTAGCACGTTGACATCACTCAAAATCTCTCTCTCTCTTCCACAGACTCTAGTTCAGCAATGATGGTGCTCCCAGAATCTCTACTACAGTTCACACCTGTCTAAGGCCCTCTTTCAATTCTCGCTCAGCTCTTCCTTGTTCTGTTAAGATTACCGCTTAGGTTGTTAGGGAACTCTGTGGATGCCTCACTAAACCACTAGGTTCCATGCCTACTACTCCCCTGAAAGGATCACCTTTCATTTGACTACCCTTCCTCCGCTCTTTCCTAATGCCCCTCTATGGGAACTACCTTTCCTCCCCCATCTCTTAGTGTTCTCCTCTAACCCGGTCTCCTTCACCTCCACTTACTGTTTCATCCCCTCTGTGAAGTGCGCACCTGCGAGCTGACTACCTTTCCCCTTTTCCTTCCTAGCGCCCCCTCCTATAGGACTACCTTTCCTACCCCTCTCTCTTATAGCTCTCCTCTGAACATGTCTTTTTCACCTTCTCCTTCTGATCGCTACACTCATCATGGCCCAACACACCTATCACTCCCCTGACCTACTTGCTCAAACAGGTTTGAACTCTTACGATTATCTACCCCTCCAACCTGTCAAAAAATGCGAAGACGACCTTCAAACACAATCTTCTCCAGCGTTGGCCGTGAACGTTTATATCAGACATATATTTACAGTAAGGGCAGTGTGGTGACAGACCTTATTTTTTACACTAACAGAAGAGCACAGTGGAGAAAGTCTTCGCTCCAAACAGCTGACCAAAACTCCTCACGGTTTCAGTTTAACCACACTACCATCCCCGGTCCTTAAGGCTGAGCTGACCGTCTCCTTATTTAATAATGGGAACATCCTTATTCAAGACTCGGAACTGAACATAAAGCGCTTTGACTGCCTTTATGAGGATTAAGAACACACTGACTAACTCTAACCCAACCACCCTCCTTCAGAGTTGTCCACCCAGAAAATCTGTGCCCGACGCTGCCTCCTCCTTCCCCTATCCTACGTCCCAATGTGTACCTACTCACTGCACTGATCTATCCAACAACACGGAGGATGTGTTTATTACCCACTCCCTTAACCCGGACAACCCTATTTTGCATCTCTTGGGCTATGGAATGTCTGACCTTTGTGCCATCCACCAAGCTGCTGTCCCCAGCACTGCTCCTCCTTTACTACTTCCGCCCTCATATCTAACGTCACCTACTACACGCTCCAACAACTGGGGTGCTGGGCACTGGTATTCTACCCTTAGACTCAGGATCTTCCAATTCTAGGGCTCTGGATCTAGCGGCTGTCTCCAGTCCGTTGACCCGTAACCTGCACACACCCTCTCACGTCTTCCATGCTACACCTATTGCCTCTCCTAAATCAATTTTGCTTGCCTCCAATCCCAGCTCAATTTTGCACCTAATCCTAAACTGTGTCATACTAACCCCCCTGCTTTGGGGGACTGCTAGACCAGTCTCAAGCAAGAGTTTATCTCCCCCTGTAACTGTGGTAAGGGTCTTACTCAACCCTCTAATACCTCTCTCGCTGCTGGGTCAGTCCAAGCATCTCATTCTGGTTCAGCGGAAAAGGGCATTAACAGGCCCTGCCTGGAGGAGAAGATTGCTGACCTCAAGCAGGATCTCCTAGCTGTCAGAGATCATGCAGAGCATACTACAGTTCTCCTTGAAGATGGAGAAGCTCTGGATTACTCCCTTCGCCCAGAGGACCGATAAATACAGAACACAGAATATGTTCTACGCGGCTAATGATCATTCCTCTTTCCCCTCCCCTCTTAGTTCTAGCTGAAGTTCTAGGCCTCTACCTAACCATCATTCTGGGCCCCATAGTCTCCTGCCTCAGCTATCTGAGGAGGACATTCTCGCCCTCCTATTCTCGTACACTGACTCGAGGACTGTCTCCTCCTCCTACCCTACTCTCAACATCCCCTCCATCACCTCGGACCCTGACAGGAAACAGAGTATCAAACACAGATCGGTTAACAAAGGAAATCCTACTTCAAATAACCACCTCTCATCATGAAGTGATCACCTCTAACCATCACATCAAATCGATGCTACTCAACTGCAGATCAGCTGTCAAACATGCAGCGGATATTTCAGAACTCATTTGGCAAAACTTGGACTTCCTGATTCTCATTGAAACCTGGCTCAATGATACCTCCTCCCCTGTTCGACATCTTAATCCCCCTGACTACACTATTATCAGATGCGAACGACTTGTTAAGACCGGGGGCGAGGGGGGCATTGCATGCATTCATCCCTCCAACCTCACCGTAAAACAATCGCTATGTTCTGTGCTATCCTCCTGTGAACAACTGGTCACCAAAATCTGGTCTTAATAGAGCAAATCATGGAGGATATTAGCTCGGACCAACTCTGCCACATCTTTCTCTGAGATTTTAACCTACATAGGAATGACTCAAATGATCCTATGGTCTGTTCCTTTAAGGCTTTCCTCTCTGACCTTAACTTCTCACAGCTCTGTAAGGGTCCTATCCACAATAAGGGCGCCACTTTTGACCTTATCATTGCCAAAGACAATAGCATACAACTAGGTGACATCCTTCCCTGTGACTGGTCGGATCATCATCAAATTCCCTTTCTCATTTTGGAAAAGGTCTTGGATAGACAGGGCCAACCCCTTAAAGCTAAACAACTGACACGCAATATGAGAGACCTCAACATCAATTTGCTAACTTCAATCACCAAAAATAGACTACAGCCCCCTTCCAACATGACCAACCTTGACGATCTTTTTGATCACTACATTAACACTGTCTAACATTCTTGATACTATTGCACCAAAGCAACTCAAAAGGATTCCAGTCAAACAATCCAAACTTTGGTTTAAAGGTTTCTTAAATGATGAGCGGCGCAATCTTAGACTCTCAGAGAGGTTCTGGAGAAACACGCCCTCCGCCACAAGTCTCACTCAACTAAGGAAAGTGAGAAGTACTTACAACAAACACATCCGCATGGCTAAAATAGACCACGTCATGGCTCAGCTGGATGGAGCCAAAAACAGACCCAAGAAACTTTTTGAAATCATCAAGAAACAAGCTAACCATTCTTCCAACCCGATTTCTACTCCTGTGTCGTTGCTTCCTAGTGGGGATGATTTCACACTTCACTTCTCTGAGAAAACAAGAAAAATCGAGCTGGAGCTACTTCCTGTCACCCCAACTCAGAGGCCTCCGAACCTATCCGCATTATCAGCTGAGCTGGCAGAATCCTCTGCAATATCCTCACCCTTTGGCTGTATTCTCAAAAACAACGCCTCTTGGAATTCCTTTCTCCTCCCAGATATCACGGAGCTTCTACACAACATGGTGTCCCTTAAAACCCTCCAACCATTTCAGTGATCCTTTACCTGCTAAGTTTTTTTAAAGTGCTAAATTCAGCCATTCTCCCTCTTTGGTCCAAGTTCATTAATGAATCCCTCTTACAGGGAAAGATACCCGATTGCCTCAATGTTGGGGAAAGTTACTCACATCCTAAGAAGCCCAACGCAGATCTTTCGGATCGTAACAACTTCCGACCTATCGCCAGCATCATGACACTAGCTAAATTGCTCGAAAAATGCGTCCACTAGCAGCGATGCAACCACATAGTGAAATATCAACATCTTTACCCCTATCAGTCAGGTTTCAGAACAGGGCACAGTACTGAAACGGCACTAACTCACATTGTAGATGACGCCTTAAGATCCCTTGACCAAAATGTCCCTGGTCTCCTGATCCTTCTGGACCTGTCCTCAGCCTTTGATACCATGAAACATGAAAACCTGATTGCTCTTCTTCAATACAGGATGGGTCTCTCGGGCCCGGGACTAAATTGGTTTGCCTCTTTCCTGCATAACCGCACACAAAGGATCAAAGTTAACCATTCCCATGCATCCAGTACCCCTGTCATGATCGGAGTGCCTCAAGGATCCCCGCTCTCGCCCTCTCTTCAACCTTTTTATGGAACCACTTACTGTCATTCCGAACCTTGCTAACATTCAGTTCCACATGTAGATAACACGCAACTGTACCTGAAGATCTCCTCTCAAGAGGACATGAAAACGCTAAATGCTGCACTTGCACAACCCAACAATGGTTAGCTCAAAACCATCTGTTGTTAAATACTCTCAAAACTGAATTTCTTCTGATTGCCGCCCCCCCCCCCCCCCCCCCTCCCCCCCAAACACTCGGCTTCTTCCCTGGACTAGCTTAAACAACTCACTGCACTCCTCATGTGGTAGACTCCGCCAAATCTTTAGGCATCACCTTGGACAAACACTTAAACATGCAAGCGCACATCAGTGCAGCTATTAGGGGAGCCAACTTTCAACTTAACACCCTTAAGAAAAATCAAGCCCCCCCCCCTGAAGACATCAGGCCAGCGGTTCAATCCCTGGTTATCTATAGACTGGAATATGGTCTGGTGACCCTTGCTGGACTTCCCAAAGCTAGCTTGGACCCGCTCAGAGCTACCCTGCACGCATTGGACAGACTTATCACGGGTTCTAGAAAGCATGACCACATCTCCCCCGACCTTCTGCAACTAAATTGGCTATCTATCGAAGCCAGAATCTGCTTCAAGATAGCCTGTCTGACCCATAAAGCCATACATTACAACACCCCGATCTACCTGGCAAACAAGCTTGAACTTTCGGGCTCAGGCCGCAACCTAAAAAGTATATCCACCCTACTCTTGAAACCGCCCAGATTCAAAAAGAAAAGATCTTACAATCGTGCTTTCACCGGTCCTGCTCCAAGAATCTGGAGCGCCCTGCCTCCCGAGATCAGATCCAATCCTTCAACTGCCTCTTTCATGAAACTTGTCAAACGGCTATACTTGATCAAACTTTAACAGCATCAACTTGTCCTCATGTTCATGCTTTGTCAAAATTCTGATTCTTATTATACTACGTTGGTGCGATTTATTGTAGGATTGTATGTTAAATTGCTATCGTGCTCTAGGGCACCGCTAAAACCCCCAACCGGATCTGTTCTCCCCTTTGTTTTAACTTCACCCACTGTCCCATTGAGTTTTGGTTACCCTTGTTTTCGCCAATTCTGTACAGCGCTCTGATACCCGTATGGGTCTTGTTCGTGCTTTATAAAACTTTTCAAATAAATAAAATACAGCTCTTATGGACGATTCGGTGCACCCGACGTACCAGTACTCCCAGGGAATTATATCAGGGGAGAATCACTGCGATTCATACAGGGTGCTACCTTCCTGAGAGGTCCCTGGGTACCCCCTAAAGTCAGCTGCTTACAGCAGCAATTAATAGTCTACAGATGTCAGCACCTATAGAAAGGAACGAGTGAATAGAAACTAGAGTTCAGGTAATATTTAAATAAAAAAAGTCTCTTAAACAGAACAGTGGTAATGTAAACGAGAATACGAAAATAAAACATGAAAACTTGTGTATGTAGGCAGCATGGTGTATTTATATCTCGTTAGAACATTGTCCTATGGTGTGGGCTTGTAAAAAATGTCCCCTTTACTTTGTGTTTACTGTCCAGTACAGTAGCAAGATAATTACATTTTAAGAAGTAAGGTGCAGGCAACTGCTGCAAATAAATGCTGAGAAGAGGTTTGCAGAATGGCTTATCATTTAATTAAATATGCCCTCCCATGAAAAGATTTCTATAAACTGCCACTGTCAGGCTGTGCACACGAATCATGACAACTTTGATAAAACATCACTTTAAATGCATAGCCCCTGTGCTGCATTTTCACTTTAACCATCCAAGCTATCCTTCAATTTTGTTCTCTATGTTTGAAAATGTTTTCCCCCAGATAGGACTGTGTCCTGAAATTGAAATGTTTTGTGAGGCTTGGCATTTTTCGTTCGAAAAGCTATCCACTGGAGTGTATCTCAAGTGATTTGTTTATTTATTTTGCTTCAGCGGATGGGCTTTAGAAATCTCATTTCCTGTCGCTGTCCCTGATAACACCGTGCTTTCAAAAGGGGATTGGATTGTTAGAATAAATTAGATTAGGATGCTATGCACGGTGGAATATTCTCTTTAGCGTGTTAAGGCGGGGACAAACCCTGCGTCTCATATCAAGTCATCTGCTATTAAGAACATCTAAGCCGTACCCAGACCCCCAAGCTACACACACACACACACAAACCCCCTCCCTCCTGGGAAGGACATGAAGTCCAAATCTAACATTTTCCACAGCTGCACCGTTTCAGTGGCAGTGTGCCCGAAGTTGTGGTTTGGCTATCCATGAGCGGTTTTGCATGAACTCTGCGCTGCTTCGAAAAAAACAAAGCAAATTAATTTGACACTACGTATAATATGTCAATTGTATGTAACTCATTTAACAGGTGTAAGAGTGTAAACAAATAAGGCTTAATCAGAACATGCAGATATTGCAGCATTCAACTATGTCCTTGAGAAATATAACAAACTGATTCTACCTCAAACGTTTTCGCTTTTCACATCTGTAAAGTGGAGATAAATACATTTCGTAGCAAAATTGATTTTCTCTTTACTTTACTCTAGTGTCATCTTTACTTTATGCTGCCCTCAAAGTTCTTTGTACTTGCATACAAAACTAAAATATAATCTAATTTGCCATTCTTTTTTTAGGCAGATTTTATTTGTCAAGTTACACAGATATTGCAGGGCTCTGCACCCCAGAGACATCTGCACAATCAAAGCACAGAAAATTGACTGACATTTTCAATTGAAGGCATAAAAGAGAAAACAACAATACAAAGAAACTCCAACTCTCCCCCTCCCCCCGCCCTCATCCCTCCCCTCCCCCCGATCGCACTACGCCCCTATAATCTGACAATCATTTGGATCAAACAAAGGGTCTGCCCATCCAGACACCCCTCCGCACGGTACACCCGAATCCCAGTATTAAAATATGAATCACCTCAGAGTGTGATCCACCGAGACCGGTTCTAACAGCAGCCCGCGATAATCCGCCCACCGTTTTGAAGTGTTTGTGCGGGCACCCCCTGGCAACGAAGATGGGTTTCTCCAGACCCATACAGAAATCTAGGCCATTCTTCCAGGCAGCCACGGAAGGGGCCCTTGGCGCCTTCAACACCCTACCTATGTCCCTTTTCCCGAGGGTAAAGCCCAATTGCATTAGGTGTCGCTTATAGATGTTGCCTCCTATCCCCTCCATAACATGCAGCAGAGCCAGCATCGGCGAGCGGGGGAGATCCCAGCCCAACACCTCGGAGAGACAGGTAAAAACCACCCTCCAGAAACGATCTAAGGAGAGACAATGCCAGGCAGTGTGGATAAGTATTACCTCCTCCCGATGGCATCAAAGACACAGAGGAGAGGCAATCAGCCCCGCCCTCCACAGGCGCACTTGTGTAAAAGAAACCCTATGTAGATACTTGAGCTCAACAAGGCGAAGCAGTGTTGCTATGGCCACCCCCCGCGGAGCAGCTAGGGCCTCAGTCCAGTCCTCTTCTTCTAACGGGCCTACATCCTCCTCCCAAGCCCCCTGGAGTTTCTGTAGCGTGTGGGAGCAATGGGTAACTAGGAACTGATAGATCTGGGAGATTTTACGGTCCCTGAGGTCTCATAAAAACCTTCGCCTCCAGTGGGCTAAACTCCGGCAAGGACTCCCAAGCCCTCCAGGCTAGGGGACAGAGCGTGCCGAAATTGAAGGTACCAATAGAATTGAGACTGCGGCATTTGCCATTCTTTTTTATGCATTGCACGCCGTTTAACATTGTTGGATTAAATAGAGTAGGATTTGGTTGCATCAATATTCTTTGGGATAAGCATCCAGGTGCATCTGGTAATGCAGAAATCGTGCACACTAGACGAAAGAGTAAACCATGTGTTGCAAAGTCAGTTATTTTTTTGCTATAACAGCATTGCCTATAGACTACATCGCCATCCTGCAAACCAAGCAATAATTTGGGGCTGTTTTTGCAGGCAGTATCAGGACATGAGCTTCTCCTAGGACCTTGGAAAACATCTACTTCCTGAAACTGAAGCGAATTCTCATTTTAATGGCAGGTACTCTTACTGTCACATCGATAGGAACAGCAGGCAGTTTCTCAGTTGGCCCCGATAACCCACACTTGATGGAAAAAACGTCACCAAACATGATGGAACCAGGAAAAAAAAATCATCAAACTACATAAAGACCAGAAAGCGCGCCAACATAGCACTCTTGGTCCCAAGAGAAGGCACACTTCCTTTGCTATCTGGAGATACAAACATTACATTTAAAATGGATTATTACATAAAAGCATGCACAGTTTAGAATTAGATGCCAATGGGTATAATAAGAGCACCAAGAACAATCAGTTTGACTAAAGGCTGGATTAGCAAAATAAAGGCGCACCCTTAGGTTTGAGATATTTGCACATCTGGGCATAATATCTTTGAATATCAAGCTTTCTGAAAAGCCATCTAATTCCTATGTGGGGTGGTTAGGAGGCCAGTGCATAGAGATTGTTTGGGTATGGAGTATTCTGTGTAAGCATTAATACATACATGCACCTTTGCATCATATGAAGATTCCCGTTGCATGCCTAGAACCTGGGACATTTGATAGACTGGATTACCGCACCCAACTGGTCTTAAGAATCCACGACTTTCACCTACGATTCAGGGGTACATTTTGTGACATGTGTAAATCTGCCTAGTGTGTATTAGCCAAAGGAGAACTTAATTGTATATTATTTTGTGCGAACCTGCAACAGGTGAACGAAACCTGAGGGACCTCCAGTAAAGGAGACTAGAAAACAATACACCGCCCCTGCTAAATGCTGGAGCTGGAAATGTCCTTTACTATGTAAACTAAGACGTACAGTCTAAGTGTGAATGTGTGGCTGGGGCAGGCAGTGCTTATCCCAGAATACGCTGCTTTACTTGACCTCGAGACCTCCTTAGTGTTGGTTTTAGTTTTGTTGTGAATAAACAAGGCTGTCAATGAGGATGGTAGCAATAAGCATCACTGTGTAATTTTTAGGGTGCCCTCACAATACACCTTTGTCGTGACTTACTTCATGTACTAGTATACTGAAACAAAGGCATCTCAGAGTTCCTGCAGCACATTTATCCAATATTGCATCATGCACTAGTATGTAGTTACAGCGAACAAATGATGGACAGAATGCTGACAATGCAAACATTCTCCCCCAGTCAAAAGATCTAGGTTAAATCCATCGTTCTTTTGCCCACTACGCCACCCCGGTTTGGAACCAGCCATATGCAAATCAGTCTTGACCCTGTGCCTCATGGGAACAGTCCAGACCGAACTGCCAAGCCAGGTCCTCCCTGGGCCGAAAACAAGCATCCTGGGACTGGTTTTAGGGTATGTCACCCTTCTTCAGCCAGGCTAGCTTAAATCCAGTGACGCAGTGAGCAAGCGACCCACGTCTGGGCATACCCATCCCACTTAGGGCAAAAAGTGTTACAGCAAACAAATGATGGACGGAATGCTGACAATGCAAACATTCTCCCCCAGTCAAAAGATCTGGGTTAAATCCATCGTTTTTTTGCCACTACGCCACCCCAGTTTGGACCCAGCCATATGCATGTCTTTACTACAGAGCTCCTCAGAAAGTATGCGCTGTCATACGGTGTCCATAGAGCACTTTAGTCTACAAGAAAGCTAGGCCAATAAAGTGCACCAAAATTCCAAACGTGCTGCGGGACACTATAAATGGACTAGATTAAAATCAAAAAACATGTGGTTTCTAATCTAAAGCCTGCAACTACGTCCCAAGCTTCGAGTGCTTCATGTCCCACAGACTTCTAGGAGCCTACAGAGTAAAAAGGATTAAATCCCTATTTTCTGAGGCACAGTACCCTTTCCTTAAAAGGGGAAAAAAATGTTGGGAATGCCCCTGGGAAAAAAGGACAAGTAAACAACTTTCCAGCATCAGCAAGGAAGACCCTAGAGCTGAAGGAAACATACCGACGGTATGGAGGCCTTGTTTTTAAGCCACTTCCGTTTGCAATTTCATGTCTACCTATGCAAATGCAATCATTCGTTTTTAGGTCTCGCCTGAGCCAGTGCATGCGCTGCTCGGAGAGACATTAAGTATACGGGTTTCCAAAGTGCAGCCACAGCCGGCCTAGCGCTTGCGTTCAAGCAAGCGTGCACGCGCACAGCTGCCATCTGCCTCCCTTCCAGCGCGATCACTGCTGCGCGCACACCACTCGCGTGATTACCACAGAGCGCGTCCGATCACTTTCACACACCTCCCCCACTGCGCTGCTTTCACTTTCGCACGCGGCCAAGTATGCCGTAATTATGGGAGTCCTTTCAGCACTGTTCGAGGCCAATGTTTGTTTTTACATTTCCTAAGCCAACGCTTTCGCCATAGCAGGGTGCTGTATTTATGGGAGTCCTTTCAGCACTGTTTTACTAGATTAATAATAAACCCTGTCATCACTGTAAAATATAACTGCACGCTTTTCGTTGGAATTCTGCTGCTGAGCGATGTACGTCGGTTTTATGCACTGCATGCGTTCCCTTCCCTCATTGCCTTTCGATGCTGATCACTGCAAATGTTAGTTTGCCCACAGGGTTCTTTTACTAGAGAGATTTTGTCTGGATCAGTGGGTGACTTATTTCGTGGGTTGCTTTGCGATATGGTATGGCAGGGGAGAAGTTGCACTGTTAAGTGTATGGTATGGCAGGGGAGAAGTTGCACTGTTAAGTGTGTTATGGGTAAGATCAGTGTGCTTGTTATGGGCAGTGGGTTTGTAGTGAAATTTCATTTACATATAGGAACAGAATACAACTTTAGTTAGACAAGCCGCATCCTCATATAGACTCCCAGTCACCAGTATACAGTGTTTTTATTTCCAGTTTGCAAGTCATTGTTTTACACCACTAGTCTTTGCATATTTACGGCCTCAGCGTCGTTTCACTGTAGCGCTTTATGATGTTTTCATGCAGCGCTTTAAATCACGGTGCGGGGTCCTAAGCGCTTTGGGCTGTAGCGGCCATTACTTGTGCGCCTGGTGAAGGGCCAAGACCTGTGCTTCCAGCACTCAGATGGCAGGGGTGGTGGATGGCGCTATCCAGTGGAGTCAACAGACAACTGTACCCCTACATGGGTCCCTTTGATGCATGTGTGTCCCCCAGCTGGGGCTCAGGGGGCGGAACATCTGTTTTCAATTATTGTGCTCAGACACGGGTGCGATAATTGAAAACAGATCGCTAGCTGTGGCGCGCAATATTTTTTTTTTTTATCACTTGTTTTTTCAGTACTTTCATTTTGTAGTGTGCCTGCACGAAGTGCTGCAGTAGGTACTTTGCATTTCAGTGCAACTGTAGGCAAATATTCATACAGTATAACTCCCGGGGCCATACTTTATGTTCTGTACCACCTAAATAAACATATGGCTCCCGCGCTGCACTGAATTTAGATAATCTTTTTTCAGCCCTTCTTCTAAATGTAAAATTAGTTTTCTTTGGTGCTCACAGCTCTCTGGGCGAACTTCCAAAGATTGCGTGCAACATAGCAGGAGGCTCGGATGAGTTGTTGAAGTTTTTTTTATATTTATTTTGTACGCCTACGCTATTTTTGCGTTTGGACTACACTTGGAGTCTTAATAGTTGGGAAAGAGTAAACGCCTTCCGTGCGGTTCAGATCAGTTTTGTAGGAGTTGTGTGCCAAATACCCAAGCTGCCTACTCATGACTAGCCGAAAGTCACCTCCTCAACATGGGGTGCCTGGAAGCCATGTGTTATTGTGTGTGCAGAATTATGAACTTAACTGCTTGCGTGTGAACATTGTAGTACGTACATTCCTGTGCATGTCACTTGTGCGTGTGTGTGCCAGCAGCACCACTAGACCAGCCAACGCTTTCGCCATAGCAGGGAGGGGGCTCTGCTTCTGTGATAACATGCTACATTCAGCGAATCCCTTTTGACGGAAAGATGGGGACGTTTGACTAACTGGCTTACAGCTGCTGCAAATGTATCATGGTTTTGATGCCAGGACTGCTTGAGCAATGAACAACTGTGTGTGTACATACAGGTACACTGTGATATTAAAGACAATGACTTACCATTTGATTGATTTTCACGAATGAAGTCTTGGGAAATGCAAGATGGGTCATTACATTGATGCCTTGCAGCTCTGTTAAATTCGGCTTCTCCAAAGTAGCATATTTATCACCCTTCGCACGCCTTCAGTTTTCTACAGCCAAACAGCTGTCCATAGGAATGCTACAAGCTTCACACAAAAAGCAGAAACTTCGCCAAATCACATTTAGCTCAGATACTACACACCAACAAATCGATATTTCTATATATGTCTTTCTTGAGCATAGCCAATAGGTCTTGCCTTTGGGACCTTATAAGTGTTTAGCCATGCAACCGTTGTTGTTGCACCAAGGCTATTGTGCTGCATAACTAAATACTTATAAGGTCCCAAAAGCGAGACCTATTGGCTATGCCAATGCTTGTTTAAAGTATTGATTGTGAAACTTTAAGTTCCCCTTTGATGTTTGGTATATTGTTGTGTACACTTCGGGTTTAGCAGCTCTCTGAAAAGCTTTTGATGAATGTGAATAAGTATACACAAGACAAAAATTGAAGTGACATTCAAATTCCTACAATGGATTAAAAAAAACATGTTTTCAGTGAAACTGCTCCCAGGCGATGTGGTGACACGTGAATGAGAGTACGAAAGGTATACGAGTGTTTAGTTAGCTAAATTGCCACCTTTTAATTCTGGCTTCTCCGATTGCCCACTTTGTATGATCCTGGGAAACTAAAGTAATCTATGTATGCCCCAGCTCACAAATGTTTTAATACTACAAGTAGACCAAACGCAAACTAGAAATACTATATCAATAAGCGGAGCGGGTTCCATATGTACAAAGGTAGACAGCAAATGGGCCGAGTGAATAGCCTTACTTCAGGAATCTATGTCTTCAGATGTCGGGGGGGGTCACTCCGAGTGAATAGGACGTTCCCTATATCGATTCGAGAGTTGGAGGGGAAACTGGAGGTCATCTTTCTCAAGTTCTGATTGACTACGGTATCTAGCACCCTCTCACAAAACGAGAGGCAGCGAAAAACTAAAGAACAAGCACCAACACGTAGTATATTGCTCGCCAAACATGCAAAATAAAGGTCCTTACCAACAGAGCCAGCCTTTGTTAAGATAACGTCCTGGGCGGAGAGAAATCTGGCACCCTTGTTGATGCTAAGAAATTAAATGAGGCGGGGGTTTTGTGTTCAATGGTCAGCCCCTGGCTGAGCAGTGACTCCCCCCTTAACACAAACGTCCCTGTACCTCCTCCAGCTCACCTAAATCACCGATAGCTTAGCTGCCTCACCCTGATGATGGCGGTGTAGGTGTGTGCCAGCAGGGCGAGAAAGTGAAGGAGGGCAAGGAAGGGGGCAATTGAGTGTTAAAAACATTGTCCACTGTATAATGAAGAATTAAAACCACTTACTGGCAAACTAGACAGAAATGAGCACACAGGGACATGAACAAGACGACAGGAGCTGCTTTTAGCGTTTCCTTAATGCACAGCAGACTGCTCCGAGCGCCGCTCAAAATATTGGATGTCTGGGCCCAGCTCGTCCATGCTAAAGGCCGGACCTCCTTACCAACACAGGACACATAATTAGCCCGCTTTCACACACTGTGGACAGCGCCAAATGATTTAGGGCGCACGCCTCCTGTAAATAAATATTCGCACATCTACATGCATTTGGAAATTTCCACTTGCATTGAAAAAGGACACCGACCTACTCACCTTCAGAAAAGCCCTTCAAACTTGGCCATTTAAAGAGTAATCCTGCTCACTCTACCTATGTTGCTTCAGTTGGCCATCTACATTGAGTCTAGCGCCTAGACAACCTCGGGTATTAGCTCGCTTTAACAAATTGTATTTCATTCATTTAACAGTTACTGCTGAAACACGACTAAAGGGCCGGGGAGTCTTAGCCCCTCGTTAAGTCTGCTCGATCAGGCACAGATGATTGACAGTATACGCCAAAGTGTTAAAACTTTGAAAACAGCAAATTAGGCTGTAGATGCAATTTCCACGAAATACCTTTTCGTTTTAAAAAGGAGAGGTTGATTTTTTTTTTCAGTGAAGAAAGCCCAGGAGAACACGAGGTTCGTCGCTTTGAAGAGCCACTCGCCGCCATCTTACTAAAGGCGGGACTTCCGGTCAAAGCTATCGAGGCCGGCCTTCTCCGGAAGTACCGTCTTTAGGCAAGATTGCGGAAGTAGTTTTGTCAGTGAACATGTCTGAATGCGAGTGTCTCCCCCCAAGATCAAAATGTGCAGTTAGGAGAGCGAGAGGCTTTAACGATTTTAAAATGTATTATTAAAACTTACCCTTCCGAAGACCTCACACATCAGTGAAACGCAGCACAGGTGGGTGGCAGCCTAACAGGTGCTTGCTGAACGACCCCTTTGGTTACAGGATTGCCTCGCAAGGTGAATGTGCTTCCGATTGCAGAACCCGCAGAGGACCCACACGTTGCCTGTGAAAAATAGACCCGTTGTGGCGTCTAGCTGTATTCATTATAACGCCCTCTCTTTGAAGTTCTTGGGTACCAAATATGATGGCATTAAACTGCGCATCTGTTTCTGGAATATTAGACTTTTATACAAAATTTGCTGCAAAAATGAGGTTTTCAGGTAATCTAACAAAAATCACCAGTCTTCCCTCCCTCCCAACTGTTTAAACGAGTTGTTTATAATGCACCACCTCCTACATTTCAGTTGAATTACAACTTACCCATAGCATGTGTCTCTAGTTGATAATAAAAAAAAAACACCGATGAGGGATCTGTTGCTTGCCGTCCTTGGAATGTTAAGCTCCTCCCAGCCCAAACCTGACTGGGAGGTTCTCTTTCTCCCACGGCAGCTTTCAATCAGGCATTTTACCTAAACCTACCAAGTGCCGAAGGCAGGAATCAGCTACCCCTTCATTGGCACACAAATGACATCACATTTATCTAGAGTCCTTCTAATGCTATGTCTTTGAAACTCTCTTAAAAGCAACTCAACATTGCTCATACACACTGCATGGAAAAAGCAGAAGTGAAAAGGAAATTAAAGGACACGCACTTCAAAAGCAGAACAGAGAAGACACAAAGTAAGTAGGATATAAAGAATTATTGAGTTGTTCAAAATTCGAGCAGTTTGATTCATGTTTTCTGAACACTTAAATTAGGATGAACCCACTTTATTAAAAATCGTTTATTGAACTAAGGACACAATGACAATAAACTTAAAGCTTCATCTTTATTCTCTATCTCCCAACTTCATGATTTTAGGCTGGGCTATGTTTGATTTTTTTTTTCTCTCACCCACTACACTTTTTACTACTTCTTACACTTTTGTACATGCAGTTTTCATTTTGTATTCTAAAAGCAAGGCAGAGACCCTAGCTCTCCAAGTACCATAGATAGTACTCCCAGCTTCAGGCAGTCCTGGCCTTTTAGCCAACAACACTTTGCATGCTAGGACTTCTGAACCTTAAATATATACTGTGTGAAGCTACCACGCCCCACATGTCCACATGCTAACCCACTCCACAACATTTCCAGTTTAAAACGGTGTATATAACTATATAGTTTCCAAGATGTATGCTATTGTTTATTAGTTGTTGGCCGTCTTGGTGTCTGTTTGATCGTTGTAGTTTTCCCAGTCCCATTATAAATGAAAGTTTCAAAGTACCAGAATGCAAAGCAATTGAACAGGACTGACATAGGACCTCTTGAGGTCTCTGTGGAGTTCATTACTAAAATATCTGCTGCACCCCAAAGAAAGATCAGACCACGTCTTTTTCACCACTTTGGGATGCTCTGGTGTTTAAATTCAAAATGTTCAGATTACTCTTGCCAAGAAAATTACATTCTCCATTTTTTTGCAGTGCACAATGTATTTTCACATGGGGAAGTGGCTAGTGGGCTATGCAGGGGCAAAAAGGAACACCAAGGATTACAATTATCCATGGCACAATGAACACAAGTTGGAGGGATTTCCGCTCCTTTATTTAACTAAATGAGTTCATATTCGTACAGCCCCATAGCACATAGAAAGCTGTCCTTGGCTTGTGACTCATTGCCTCAGAGTCTTCTGCTGCATGCTGATTGCTTTGACGTGACTGGATACCAGTGCAGTCTGCATTGATAGTGTGCGGCAAATTACACCTTCTTGCAGGTTGTCTTGTCTTTCACTGATAAAAAAGTATAAGGGCCTTTTGAAACCCTCCGTGCTCCTAGAAGTGCTAAGAAGCTCCTGTTTGGCTCTGTTTCAGTTTGGCTCTGTTTCTGTTTGCAGTTCTTCCTTACAAACAGAGGTGTTTTAAGGCATGGGTAAAGTGGCAATTGCCTGGGGGGGCAGCCTGGGAAGGTGAACTTTTTTTTCTTTCTTACTTAAATTTCTCTAGCCAAACCTTTTAATATTTAATTCAATAATGAGCATTGACTAGCGGAAAATATGTAATACAATTCAAAGTTATTCCGAACAGGGGCCCCCAAAATATTTGCTGGCCGGGTCTCCCAAAATCCCTAAGATGACGCTGGCGTACAAAGTGGCCCAACAGTTACCATGTTGGAAGTGACTCTGGATTTCCGTCAGTGGAGCTCAAGTAACATGATGTTATTACTTAGTATGGGGTTTAGTTTATTCTGCATCATTCACCAATTCCCTTTCTAAGGGTTATTCCATATGGGTTTGACAGCCATTGTCCTTATTTGGCCCAATACTTCAGGAAAAGAATTGATCTGATGTGCAGCCGTTCGCGGGAAAGCCAGTGATGAACTCTTAAAGAACAGAGACATAAGTGTAACCGTAGGAGTCAAATCTAAACATATTATGTTACAATGACCAGGTGTGTGAATATGAATTGTTAGGATCCCATAGTAAACTCTGGTTGTGATTAGTTTACCAGGTTGGAAAATAAGCTGAGACACATTGTTTTGCTCGTTCATTGAGTTATACTGAATAAATATTAAACCCCATTTCCTTTTCCTGAAAAAAAAGTAATTGGACATTTACTGCTGGGCCAAAATGTCAACAATTAAAATTATTTAAAAACATAATATTTTTTGCCTGTGTGCTAGAATCGTACATATTTTGGTAGCACGACCCAAATTAAGGCAAATCAAGGTCACATACTTCAGCAGTCCCATTAATTGTTTATTAGCCTAATATTAAACCACTTTGATATAGTAACACACTTTAGGAAGTACTTATGATTTTACATAGTGGATATTAGCAAATGTAATTACGTTAAACATTATTAAGAAGTATTAAAGTGACTTAATGTGTACAATCTCAATCACTTATAATATTTTTTTCTATGAATATTGTAAAGAGTTCTCCGTGCCCAGAAATTAATGTCCCCGTGTTGCGTTCTCATCAACTGTAATATGGCTTAAGAAATTTATTTTCTGGCCTAAGATAGCAAAATATTACCTTTTTGTATTAAAATATCACCAATTCCAGAGAGAAGATGCACCCACAATTATTAAGCTGTGCTGGGTGTTTTACATTTAAAATGGGGATGGGGTGCTCAGATGACTACTTCCAGGCAGTCAGGTGGCATTTGCAGTGCATTGTGTAGCATGTTTGAGAAGGTAGTTTGGTTTCACTTGTTTCTGGCCAGGGTATCCTACGTCTGTTGAAGGCAGCTAGGTCCACACCAGGTTTTCAGGATAACCAATCACAGTGTAAACGAGTTCCATTTATATTCCTTACACGTACATTTTACATATTTGGATTCCCTGAAAGTCTGTCTGTAATGTTCGGCATGCGCGAGGCGTTCTAGCCTTCCGCGCTGCCGAGGTGCGCTAGCGCTGACGCGTGACGCGTGACGTCAGACGCTAGCTAGTTATAATAAAGAGGCGTGGCCTCGGCTAGTTAGTCGGAGCCGCGTGTGCAATCTAATTAGACCGGCTCCCGTGTGTTTATTTAGCGCGATCGCGCTGCCATGCTAAGTAGGCATTTAGAAGTATTACACTGGCGACGAGGGGTCAAGTGAGCCCTGCTGTGCTATTTTGGCGCCCCACAATGCTTCTGGTGTCCTCTCAGGTTGCCTGTGCATGCTGCTTCCCTCATGGTGACTCGGTTGAGCCTGCTGGGAGGCCTGGTGAAGATCACTGCAGGTGCCAGGAGGGCCCTTCCAAAAATCTGCTGTGTGTGCCCTGGAGCCCCAATCCACGGCCTGGAAGGGATATGTCTCGCCCAGGTGCTGCCGCACATGCCCCCACGGGGTGTCTGCAGACCACCGTGCCCTCCTCCGATCCAGGCCCATGCCAGGTGTGATCGCCTCGACCCAGTAGCGCCGGAGTGTCCCGCGGACGACGTCCGGAGGTAGGCGCGCCCCCGGTTGGTGCAGCAGCGCGAGGGAGGTCACCAAACAACGCCCGGAGGGAGTGCAGGCCAGGTGGCGTCGACGCAGAGGAGAGGAAGCCAGCGTTCACCGCGTGCTGCGCACGTGCCAAGATGGCGTCGATTCCCGCCATTGAGCCGTTTGTCGCTGATGGTGCCCCGTCGTCCCTCGCCCCGCGATGGAAGGATTGGACAGACCGCCTGCAATTCTACTTCGAAGGGGCTGGCATCGCGAGGGAAAGGCGCAAAGCACTGCTGCTCCACCTAGGAGGTAAAGACATCCACCGCATCTACAAAACGCTCGTGGAAGCCACGCCGAAGACGTACCACACACTGCTGAACGCGCTCAACTCCCATTTTGAGCCCATGGCGAACAGAGACTATGAGAGGTTCATCTTCCGTCAGGCCAAGCAAGAGGCGGACGAGTCTCTGGATACGTTCCATGGCAGGCTGAAGGAGCTAGCCAGCACGTGTGGGTTCCGTGATGAGCAGGAGGAGATCCGAGGGCAGATCATACAGGGGTGCTACTCGTCTAAGCTTCGTGTCACAGTCCTCCAGGAAGAAGGAAAGCCCCTGGCGGACATCCTCACCCTCGGACGGTCAAAGGAGCTGTCGCAAGCGAGAGCCTCGCACATGGAGACAGCCTTACATCGCCCTGTGAAGACGGAGCAAGTGCAAGTGGCGGAAGCGGTGAACGTAGTGCGGCCAAAAGGGAGGCAAACCGGAGGGAAACGGCAGCCGGAGGCAAAGAAGAAAGACTGTGGGTACTGTGGCGGCCAACCCCACCGCATGCAAGACTGCCCGGCCAGAGGGAAAAGGTGCGGCGCCTGCGGGTGGATGAACCACTTTGCGGCGGTATGCCGGTCCACCAGAGCCAAGAAGGAGGCGGCCCATGCGGTACGCGAAGAGGCAGACAGCGAAGACATGGACGACGACACCGAAGAATACCCAGTCCATTATGTGTTTGCAATCCACCAACCACAGAAGAAGAAGCGCAGACTTCCGAAATGTCGCATACTAGTCCAACAACAAGAGGTAAAGGCGACGATTGACACTGGGGCCTCCATCGAGCTGATGGCCGCCAATGTCTACCACCAACTGCGGGCCAAACCCCCGCTTAGAGGGGCGAAGATTAGAGTGTTCGCATATGGCCAGAAGACGCCCATCCCCCTCATTGGGTGCTTCCAAACAGAGATACAATATGGCGAGAGGAGCATCAGCACCACCGTCTATGTCACGGAAGAGGGCAGCGGGATGCTGCTGAGCGGGTAATCGGCCGAAGAATTGAGGTTGATATCGTTCGCCATGGCAGTCCTGGAGGAGGAACTGGACACCATCCTAGAAGAGTTTGGAGAAGTCTTCAACGGCATTGGATGCCTGAAAGGAAAGGAAGTATCCCTACACATCGACCCGTCGGTCCAGCCAGTGGCCCTGAGGCACCGACGAATTGCTTTCCACCTGCGGCAGAAGGTCGAGGAGGAGCTAGAGGCCCTGGAGAGACAAGGCATCATTGAAAAGGTCAGTGGGCCAACCCCGTGGGTATCCCCGATCGTCATCGCCAGGAAGCCGAAGCAGCCAGGACAAGTCCGCATCTGTGTAGACATGCGCCTCCCCAACGCCGCGGTCAAAAGAGAGCGACACCTGACGCCCACGATTGATGACATCCTGGGAGAGCTGAACAGGGCCAGGTGGTTCTCGAAAATGGACCTACGGTCAGGCTACCACCAGCTACCCCTCCATCCGGACTCGAGGTACATCACCACTTTTTCCACCCATGTGGGCCTCAGACGGTATCGGCGCCTGAACTTCGGCATTTCAAGTGCCGCCGAGGTATTCCAAAATACCATCAGAGAGGTGCTCAGTGGGCTCCCTGGCGTGCTCAATGTGAGTGACGATCTGCTCATATATGCGTCAACCATAGAGGAACACCATCAGCGGTTGAGGGGGGTCCTCAAGAGGATCCAGGAGTAAGGCCTGACCCTGCACCGGGAGAAGTGCCAGTTCCTGCAGAATAAAATCAGTTTCTTCGGGTATACATTCTCGGACCAAGGGGTGGCCCCAGACCCGGACAAGGTGAACGATGTCCAAGACGCCCCAGCTCCGACGAACATCTCGGAGGCCCGGAGTTTCCTGGGCATGGTCAATTTCTGCGGCCGTTTCATTCCGGACCTCACCAAACCCCTCAGGGAGCTGACCAAGTCGTCCACCACGTGGCAGTGGGGCCCGGAACAAGAGCAGGCGTTCCAAGCGACGAAGGCGGCCCTGTCCGCGGACACTACCCTTTCATATTTTGACCCGGCCAAGCTCACCAACGTGGCAGTGGACGCGAGTCCGTTTGGGCTGGGAGCAGTCCTGACACAACTCCAGGACAATGAGGAGTGGGCCCCCATCGCCTACGCCAGCCGGTCCCTGACCGAAACAGAGCAGCGGTACTCTCAAATTGAACGAGAAGCCATCGCAATCCACTGGGCATGCGGGTATTTTCACGTGTATGTGTATGGACATCATTTCACGGTGACAACCGACCACAAGCCACTCATTCCTCTCTTCCAAGGGTCGTCCTCGAAGCTGCCACCCCGGATTGAAAAATGGATACTCCAGCTACAAGGGTACGACTACCGGGTGGAGTACAAACCAGGGGCCACGAACCCGGCGGACTACCTGTCACGACACCCGCGGAAAGCCACGACGGAGGAGAAAGAGGAGGCCGAGGATACAGAGGAGTACGTCCGGTATGTGACAGAGCGGTCACGGCCCCTCCCAATGAGCTTGGCCGCAATAAGAGAAGCCTCAGAAGGCGATGAGTGTGTGAGAGCAGCAGTGGAGGCTGTCAGATCGGGGGATTGGAGGACAATTCAAGCCTCGCTCAACAGAAGGACGCCCCAAGCCAAGCTAACACTAGAGTCGTTCCTGAAGGTGAGAAGTGAGCTGTCCGTTGACGCCCAGGGATGTCTTCTGCGGGGTCCGAGACTAATCATGCCGGCCAGCCTCGCTCAACAAGCGGTGGACCTCGCCCACAGGGAACATCAAGGAGTGGTGAAGACAAAGGGCAGGCTCCGAGCCAAAGTATGGTTCCCAGGAATGGATGCGATGGTGGAACAGACGGTGAGAACCTGCACGTGGTGCCAAGCCGCAGGACAGCCGGAGCGCCCTCGCCCAGTGGCAACCGAAGACAATCCGCTGCGACCATGGGAGTGCGTGAGTGCCGACTTCGGACATCTCCCCGATGGGCGGTATGCGTTGGTCATCATCGACGATTTCACCAAATACCCAGAGGTCGAAATCGTGGGGAGCCAGGCAGCCACGGAGGTGATCGCGAAGTTTGAAAAAACCATCGCCACTCATGGCATATTCGGGGTGGTTAAGACCGACAATAGACCGCCTTTCCAGGGGCAGGAGTTCGCAGAGTATCTCAAGAGCTGGGGGATCGCTCACCGCAAGATAACACCACGGTGGCCCCAGGCCAATGGAGAGGTGGAGAGGTTCATGAGGACGCTCAATAAAACCATTCGCATCGCTATGGCTGAGGGATCTCCACTAGAGAGAGCAATTTACAGCTTCCTGCGGGAATACCGTCTGACCCCCCCATGTCACAACCGAGGCAGCGCCCGGGTCAGCCACCATGGGGAGAATCGTAAGCGACACGATCCCGCACCACCCTACTTGGGTTCCGGCACAAGCCACCAATGAGAGGACATTAGCCAACCGGAGGCGCTCAAACGACCACGCCAGCCTGCGAAGGGGAGCTAAGGAGTCCAGGATACAGCAGCAAGACCGAGTGTACGTGAAGGACCGCTACCCAGGCAGCAAGATCAGACTTCCTTTTGAACCACAACCATGGGTGGTCACCCGCCGGACAGGCACGATGGTGACCGCTCAAAGAGGTGCGGAAACGGTCACGCGAGATGTGTCCTTCTTTAAGAAAGTCCACCCAGGAACACCGCCGCGTCCCGGGGCCGAGCCTGAGAGGCCGGATCCCGACCAGCTGAGAGGAGATCAGGAGGTGGAGGACGGTCGGAGCGAGGATGGGGGTGCACAGCCCGTCCCAACCACCCCAGGGGGTAACCCGCCTGGCAGCTCCCCAGCCCGGGTCGAGCCGAACACCCCAAGGCGCAGAACCCCCGAGGTGGTCCCTTCCAGAGGCGGTCCATCCCGCTACAACCTGAGGAAGAACCCGGCACCATCATCCCAGCTGGCGGACTATATGGTGTGACCTGTAAGGACTGTCGAACTGGTAACAGATCCATCGTTTTGTTTTCATGTTGTGCTTGATGTTTTATGAAGGTTGGAAGGAGTGTAATGTTCGGCATGCGCGAGGCGTTCTAGCCTTCCGCGCTGCCGAGGTGCGCTAGCGCTGACGCGTGACGTCAGACGCTAGCTAGTTATAATAAAGAGGCGTGGCCTCGGCTAGTTAGTCGGAGCCGCGTGTGCAATCTAATTAGACCGGCTCCCGTGTGTTTATTTAGCGCGATCGCGCTGCCATGCTAAGTAGGCATTTAGAAGTATTACACTGTCAAGGAGCAAGCTCTTCCGGACCTTTTTCTGGAAACCCAGAATTTATAGTATTCAAATGTTATTTCAGAGTGAGACCCGGTGCATTCTGGTACTTGCTATCTCTCTCGCGACATTATGTATTGTTCTTGTCACTTGTTAAGTCTATAACATTCGGCATGTGGGCAGTCTGATACTTTTTACCCTCAGATCGTCAGTAGAGCTCACCTTTTCATCATTTGCTCTGGCCTTGGGGGCTTTTCACAGAAACTGACAACTACCTTTACTCAGAAGCAATGGTGATTTTCCTGGGCTGTAAACTTCCGCCATCTGAAACTTTATGATGAGATAATATGCTTGTCCTAGATACGGCAGTTCAGAATTTCTAAACTTCGCGTCGGTGCCCAGTGAGGTAGCAGTGAATTCTGGTACTTGTAGTCTTTCATAATTTGTATGTCACGGGTTCTCAGTCAGACTAGTCTCGGTCATTCAGAAGGAAGGGGTTCAAGGGACACCAGGCCATACTCCTGAGATGGGAGCTTTGTGATGTATCTGTGGAGAGAAACATCACAATTTACATGCTGTGTAAGGGAAAATACATGACGCGAATGCCCCCCCCCCCTCCCAAGCCTTAATTTTCCTAATATCAGATCGTGCCAGCAATAATAACAGAAGCCGCCACTGGTAATCCTCCGCTATTATTATGTTTAATAGCTGCGATGCCGGGAAATGTATTCATGTAAATATCAAAGCGTACGGGAGGTAAGCTGCAGCCTTTGTGGAACTGCACACTCTGCCGTTCAGTGCCAAGAAGGCCCCTCCCGCGGCGAGCCCCCCTGGGAGTGGGCGGAGCACAGCAGTTCGGCGCTAGCAAGGTGTAGCGGTGATATAGAGGGTCGGCGCTGCCTCCCTGCTTGGTAATTACAAACCGCAGCTTCGGGCTGTTCGAGCCCCGAGACGTCTGACCTACTTTCGTGCAAGCATTCAGCAAGAGAGCGCACATTGCAGGGGTTGTGCCTTTCCGGGCAGGAGTGCCTGCCTCCGAGCATGACGCTGCCCAAGCTACGTTTGGTGCCGAGTGCCCCTTACAATAAAAAGTCTTTATGAAACTACACAGAAAGGAAAAGCCCAGCCCCGTCATGACATATACATTATCAGCGGATGTCGGTGTAATAACAGGAGCTGAGGCGTGAGCCAATATGTTGGGTTCGGGTTTTCTCGCACCTCTCATTTGTGTCACTTCCTACGATCGGTTTGCTCCTCGGAAAATTAAAAACAAATATTAAAATGTGCTGACGGTTCTGTGGGCACACCTTATGTGGAGTCAGAAAAAAGAGTCCAAGATGTATTAGAATGTTGTGTGCTCCATTCAAGACAATGAAGTAGCAATGGCTAATAATGTCCCAGGGCTAATAAAGGCCCTCTGTCTTGTTATAGGCCCTCACCTGCAGCCCTGGCCTATAACTCGAGATCAGGGCCTTTAACAACCAGTATAGCCCCTTATTACTCTTGTTCAGGGCCTTTAACAACCGGTATAGCCCCCTATTACTCGGGTTCATTGTCTTTAACAACCAGTGCAGCCCTCAGCAGCGCTCTATAGGGCTGTAATAGTATGTGTTCCTGTGGGAGTTATCTAGAGTGAATGTCTCCTGGAGCTGAGCAGGAAGGGTTGGTCAGCCACAGGAGGATTACAGCTGAGATCCCGTATCTCAGATTTTAGCTAACTGGTTGGTTCGGACCGCCTTCATACATGCCAACATTTTCGAGCAGGTAAGTGGGCAAATTAAAAAAAATAGTCTGGCAAATGTATTTTCCCCATTGACTTAGTTTCAAGCAGAGGCAATCTGGCTGAGTCAGGTCTTTTGGTATGCATGGTGACAGACAATCAGCATTTCCTTTTTGGCAGTTTAATATCAGTTCTATACTTTTTTTTTTTCTTTTGTATACGTTGTCTAAAAATACCAAAAATTTATTAGCAAGTCTGGTCACACCCTCTAATCTCCTCCTCCAACAATTATGGGCGAAGCATTCTGGCTCAGATTATATATTTTCGAGCTCACGCTCCCTTGTTTCCAGCAGATCATGATTCGGCAATCCAAATTGGATTTCTACATAAAGGAATCAGGAGGCGGGAGACTAGCCTTGAAATAGGTAGTCTCCTGCCAGAATCGGGAGGGTTGACATGTATGCACCGTGGAACCTCTTTGGGCTGTGACTGGGCCACACAGAGGGACTAGGTCACTGCAATAGTGGGGTAGCACGCTGCTGTAGATTGGTAACCAAAATAACCTCGTCATTGAAATGTTTTGTAAAACTCCATGCAGGAGCGAATTTTAGATTGGAATAGTCGTGGTTTAGTAGTGCATAGTCGTGGTTTAGTAGTTCTCATGTGGGTGAACTTCCAAGTGCTCTGGACATCGCATGTGTATGAGTGGTGTGGTGGTGGAGTTTGATACATTTTAGAAGTTGTCCATTCCTAGTATTTATCAGTTTACATTTTAAAGTTCTTATACAGTACGGACTGAGCTGATGAGACTAACAGACAACTTTAGAAGTTGGGTTTTAAACCTCATTGTAAATGTGCATGTTAATTACCTCCCTGACGTAGCATTGAGAATGCAAAGTGTAGACCAGACTCCACACATGCGGAAACTGGAACCTCTGCCTTCTGCTCTCTCCTTGTTGTAATCCCGGTTCCTCTTAGAATCCACTTCCCTGAAACAAAACATGGGTTTATACTCTCTGCATTCTACTATCTTATTTGCTAGACGTAGCCTGAATCATTTTTAGGTCGAGCGTGAGCCAGCGCACAATTGCTGCTCTGCGAAGAGCTCTGGTAGTTCAGTATGGAGAGAAGCCACGCCCAGTCACCTGCCCTTATTTTTCATTAGCCTGTGTTTTTGTCCTTTGTAAATGCTGTCGTCTGATTCATTATGAGGCTTGTTAGTCTCTCATTCTTACTGCCATGTCACCATTTGTGACCTCCCATGGCTACTGGCCCCTTTACTTCGAGTGTTACACGGTATGTCTTATTTAGACTGAGAGCACTATTTTCTCTAATGAGGTTGTCCATGCCTTCGCTCACCCTTCTCCCCCCTCCCTCCCCCGCCTGCACTCCTATTGTCCGTGATGACTAGCGTTTGCGGTTTGCAACGCAATAGGTCTCGCGTAAATGCGAGTCCTATTGCATTACAAATGCTTGTTTAAAGTGGTTTCCCAAATAGGTCCCTCCTCCTTGTCCTTTCCTCATTTGTTTAATTGGATGTAATTATGATACGGGTGGGTTTGATCAAATGTCCCTTTTTATTGGCCCTTTTGAAGGTTACGCTCCCTGACATCCACCACTTCATAAAGAAGCTCACCCCTCCCTCAGTTTGTTCACTTTTCGCTGTAGTTCTGTATCTGGTACCTTCCATGGTAACTGTGTTGGGACGGGAATGTTCCTCGATTGTGAATTGGTATTTCTCATGCCTTGATTGCCGGTCTGCATGGGGAACTGGTATCCTGACGTTTATTTCGCCCTTTAGGTCATGCTAATTGTGTGGGGGCGCAAAGGCAGTTTGAGGGCCATGACATGTCCGGTGCCCTGGAGGAGTACAGCAAGCATGCTCTCAAAGTAGACAGTGGATTCCTGTCCTGGGAATAGCATGTAAAGCAGATACCGCAGTGTACCGTGTTTTGTGAATCCTTAGTATTTATTACCTCAGTATCGTTGACAGTGTGGTCTACTGACCCCTCTTGCGTAAAGTTCCGCTGTTATGTGAAAATCAGAACCTTGTCCTGACATCTTGTGTGTATTTTGTGTGCATGTACAGTAGGCATGTAGAACCTGTGTGCTAGTAGGACTCTGTGTGTGTCTGAGTACTGAAGCCAGTGGAATCCATTTTGGATGCTCCTGGTTTCAGCGTGGCTGAAGATAGCTTTCCCAGCCAGTGAAAGTTTATTTCCTGTATTCCTGTCCCTGAAGGGTAGAAATACAGACACTCAAGTAAGGAAATGGAGACAGGGCCACCTTTGGGAACTCCATGAAGGTTTTATAAGAAAGGTTCTTTCTGAGCACTGCCATTTGCTTGATGGTTTAAGTTAAGGGTGGGACTGCGTTTTCTGTTTTTCAATGTGAGGAAATTTCGAGGCAAGGCCTTTCCTTTTGCCTTTCCATGATTACTCGTTCGTAAAGGCTGATGACTATCACATGGAGTAAACTCAGACTTCACTGTGCCCATGTTGTAGGTGCTCCAGCTTGGAGACTGCCTCAGTGCAACCTGCTGTGAGAAGATCACTTTACACAAAGGCTGTGTCTGGAGAGCAGCCAGAGAAGGACACTTGAAAGAGAACCTCCCTAAACTTTGTTCTGAAGTTTCAGACAGTGGATCCACAGTCCTTGACTGGAAAATGTGTATAGAAACTGGGATCCAAACCACCCCACTTAGTAACTTCCAAAGTCCTTCTTGACCAAGGAAGGGAATGCCCTACAGAGTTCTCAACGCGCTGAGTGTAACCAGGGCTGGTGTGCCTGACATCCAGCCTCCCAAAAGTGAAGGGACAGCCTCTGAAGCCTGTACTTTTTGCTGAAGGAGCTGAGGGTCTGCCTGCAGTGCGTAGAAGCCTGTCTCCTCCCTAAGAGAGGAAAGGTGTGTGCCTGGCCATGGAGGGGGAGAGACTGTTCACGAGGAGAGCCCCATGTGTTCCCAGCATGTGGAACTCCAGAGGAAGCTGGCGAACCAAAGAGTGTGCTAGGAGAGCCATGTCTCATGGAAGGTCCCTCTGGCCTCTCTGTGCAATTCATGAAGTAAACTCTACCAAGTTGTGCCTGAAATTTGTCACCCAGCTGTAGGTGTAACCGTCAAGTACGCAGAAGAAATGGACGGTATCACTATAGAGCAGAGAGCCCAATCTGCATAGGGGCTGCCACAGCTTGAATTCTCGCTTTGAGAAGATTGTTCACCCTGTGGGTGAACAATGGTCTGAAGCTGCCTGAGAAGGCTGCTGCAGCTGTGGAGCAAAGTGCTTGCATGGGGACGTGCCTAGCCAAAACGTTCTAACAGTGCCATGTGGAGAAGCTGCTGCCACTGCCCTGCAGTAAGGTGTCCACTCTGTGAAGGAGGCGGGTGCAAGCACATTCATTGCTTACCCAGGATTTGCATACAGGTAAACCTCATGGCTTAGCCTGCACCCAGGGGCAAGAGATTCATAGGTCCGCACTGGTCGCCATGTCTGCTGGGACTGTTAAATCAAGACTAAGAAACAATGAACTATAGAACAGTGCTGCAGATTAGAAACTGTGAGAATGCTCGAGAGAACTTAACCTTAGTCTCATCCCATAGACTGCGGACGGTAGTAACGGGATTCTTAACCTTGGAAGTGAGAAGCTGAAAGTGCCTCATTGAGAGAGTGCAGCATTGTGCACATTAAACTGTACAGTATTTCATCAGGAAAAGCACATGGTTGGACGTCATTTTATTGCATATGTCGGTTATTAGTTGATCTTTGAGCTCTTTCCCCCCCCCCCCCCCCCCCCCCCCCCCAGCTCCCTGAGAAGCCTGTGACTGCTCACCATCTTTAACTTCAGAATGAAGTGTAGAAAGTGTTATACAGGCTGCAAGATTCCAGTGGCAAATGGCATCAACCACTATGGTTGGAATTCAGTATCCCCAATCTGACATGCAGCCCTGTGAATTGAGTCTGACAAACTGCTCCGCCACCCTCTTGAGAGACCGACCTTCCTGTGTTGAAGCTTTTCCTTTAGCCAGAAACTCCATGTGAACTGTAAACCGTGGGGCGAGTTCTCCCACGCGAGACCTCCCAGCGACTCTGCGTCCCTGCCGTCGGCCTCCAGCCTCCATTGCGCCAATTGGTCCGCATCAGAACTCCAACCACTCCTCAATGCCGCCGCCGCCACTCCAGCTGCTTCTTGGTTTTGCCGCTTCTAGAGTTAAATCGTGAGTCTCACCTCATGGCCGCCACTGCTTCTTTACATAAAGACAACATTCCAAATGAATTGTTGAGCATATCATGATTTTAGAAAATGGGACCATGGTGGTGAGGATAGTGGCCTAACAGAGTATGGTGAGAGAAGGCTAGTGGAGGAGGGAGTTTTATATCTGGGATGTACTAGCATGTAATCTGCTGGAAGGATACTGCAGCGGAGAAGGGATATCGGGAAGGGATATCGGATATTGAAGTTTAAGTGATGTGCAAATAGTATGATAGGTTCTTGCCCTAGCTGTCGGTGACCTTGTTTATGCAGAGTTAATGCTCTAAGGGTTATGGAGAGTGCTTGCCTGGAGTGCATGAGCGAGAGTGCCTGCTGGTTGTGTATTTTTTCGTGAAAAATTGTGCTTCGACAAAAGTAAGGGTTTTGCTTCTCGACAGTCTTCAGTTGCCGGATACGGTAAGTTGTTGAGCGTAGTTAGATGATTTGTTCGTATGGAGAGCATTGTAAGTAATGCACGTCATCCTACAGGTACCGCATGCTTCCAACGTAGCCATATAGTGGATGCCAGGGCTGGTGGAAGGTGCTCACATTTTCTGATGCTAGAACGGAGTGGAACAGCCAAGAGCAGGGCTGCTCGGAGAGGGTCAAGGCACACTTTCGGAAGAACACTAAGTAGGGCCTTCCCATTTTCAATTCTTGATATCGCTATATCTCGAGCGAATACGTTTTAATTTTAAATCCTCCCTCAAGATAAATGGGTTGATGTTCCAAATCATTTTCAGCTGGTAGTTCGCCTTTCTGACAAGGGTTTGGATGTGAGAATACAGGCACAAGGAGCCACTGGTGTTGGGTGGAAAAATTCTTCCTAAAGCTCTTGGGACTTGGAGGATACCTTTATACCAGTTACGTACCTAGGTGCTAAAAGAAAAAAAATGTCAAAGGTACAAGATGCCACAGAGAGTGGTAGAAATGCCCAAGGCTGTTGAGTGGCATTCTATGGGCATTTACCCTGTGCCCCTATTGATAGGTCTCGGGCTTGCTAGGCGGATATGACAACCCAATTAGCGCTGAATAAGTCTGGGCAGTTAATGAGTGGGTTAGATAGCTGGTGTACAGATATGATTGCTGCATGTTTGTTTGCTTGGTTTGTTGCAGTTTTTTATTTAGTTATTTATTTAGAAAGTTTTGTATGGCGCGAACGTGACCCTAGAGGGTATCAGAGCACTTTACATGAAGAGAATACCAATTAGTCATAGGTCTGATCAACATGCAAACATAAGTGTAGATCTGCTGCCCCCTGATTTTTCTAGCTTTTGGGCCAGGTAACTGGGGGTGTTGAAATGTAACGCTTTGTGCGTCATGCAAGCAATTTTCAGTTGGGTTCTTGCTTCGTATGGTAGCCAGTTTAAGATTATTAAGGCTGGTGAGATGTGCTAATTTCTTTTGGTTCCTAGGACAAGCCTTGCAGCTGCGTTGAGGGAGGCTCTTAGTGGGGCCAGCTTGTATCTAGGTAGGCCACATAATGTGGCACTCCCATAATCCAGTCTGGGTAGTCCTAGGGATTGGACCGCTTGTTTTAGATCTTCATGAGGTAGGTAGGGTTTAAGTTTCCGGAAAATGCTCATTTGGTAGTTTGCTCCTTTTGTGGCTGCACTAATGTGACCCTGCATATTTAGGTGTTTGTCTAATGTATTACCTAAGGATCTGGAAAAGTCTATGGTGTGGGGCGAGCATTTGAGGGCTGTAAGTTGATTCAACCACAGATCAATCTTGGGGTTGTTATTCGGCGGAGAGATGAGAAGATATTCAGTTTTATCTGCATTGAGTTTGAGGTGGTTAACCGTGAGCCAGAGGTGTGTATTTTGTAGGATGGAATTGAGGGATATAATGTCCTCTTTAGAGGCGATTTTGAGATATTGCATGGACCAGGACAGGTTAATGTAACAAAAATATATTCATGCTTTGTAGGCAGCTTAGAAGGACAACTTGCATTTATCTACCGATGCACCTTTAATGTCTCCAAGGCTATCCTCTGCAGGCATGCTACTTATGTATGTAGCTAATGGCAGAAAAGGATGACATTCGCTTATCTGGCCCTGCACCCTTGTTTCAGACTCTAACCAAAGTGATGTTTTTTACGACATATAGATGTTGAAGATAGCTTGTCCTCATCTTTGCCAGCACCCTGCTTGTTACTGCAGGTATGTATAAAACTGCTTCCATTAAGAAAGTGCTCGTTTCTAGGAATAGAGGAACTGTGGCTTTGAAGCATAAGCTGGACTCAGCACTTGTATCGCCCTCCGCTGTCTACTTTGCAGGCCGACGTCACCAAAGGACACCTTGGAAAAGAGTGGGAATCTAAGAAGCTTTCAAGGGTGACTTCCTGTGGAACTAACAATACTACAAGTTGTTCCACTTTACCACTGGACACCTGATGGTATTTGTGTCATCTGTAGACCAAGACGTGGTGGTTAAAAGTGCTTTGCTGTTTATCGTCCGCCACTCCTGGTCTATATTTCAAGTCAAGCCTTGGGAGAAGAAAGCTTTCTCACATTTGCCATTGGTGTGACTCACTTTCTTCTTGTAACCCTGCTGCCTCCATTTTTCAACATACATGATCCTACAACCTGCTTTTATTAATATACATTTCTTTCTCCCTCTCCTCTGATTTCAACATTCTGTGTTACCACTCCCTACTTGGTTTTGGCGTAGTGTTTATTGATTGGGTACCACCAGCAGATTCCATCACCTCCTTGTGCCATGCTCTTGTGTTCAGCGACACCTACTATAAAGGGATACCGCTTGGACCTTGAGTGTGGGCACCACACCTGACCGAGCCCTAGCACAGAGCCATCCAGTATTGTTAATTGTTGCCGCTCTAGCATTTATTGTTGTAAATTTATGGCGATATATGCCTAAGGACGGATCAAGTGTCTAATTAAGAGCATGCCTGGGCAATCTCCTTCCAGTTGGATTGTTTTGGCCTTTACTTCCAACATTATAAAACCTGTCATAAGGATGTATTTTAGTTGGTTTATTGTGGCAATCACAGCCTGCCTTTGGACACGGTCCCAGTGCAAAGCAACGCATTTGCTCTGGGTTCTGGCCATAGTATATACTATCAGCCATCCCTCATCGCCTGTAAGCCATGGTCCTGCAGCTAATTTTGGGTCATGTTAATTTAGAATAGCATTTGGTCTTGAAACAGAAGTGGCACCCATTTGGCTGCTTGCTTGATCGCTGTAAGTGATTGGAATTTAATTTCTGCCCTTTGTAATGTCAGGCTGCCTTTGATGGCTGCATGCAGCGAAATGCTATACTGCGGTCTAGTACCAGCCAGTCATAACATTCAGGGTCCGAGCCCAGACCCATCCCTCACCGGGTGCACATGGCACTCTGCCACACATGTCAGAACAGGGAAATGCAGCTGTCTCCAGTCTTTACTAAGGCCCTGGACAGCTGGAGGAACTCTGGGAGTTGGAGGTTTGAATTTGATTTTAATGTTTTTATTTTTTTAAATGGCGCGTTGTGGCACAGCTGCTAAGTTATCCCATGTCACGTGCAACATCTCGAGCCGCTTATGGTTTTGTAGCCAAAAACGCTTTCTATATTGGGTTTGTGGGCCAATGCCTATAATGGGAAACATGAAACTATATGGGTCCTGAACATTCATGAGACTGCGTGGCAGCCATTTTGTAGTACGTGTTGACTGGTTAGGTAGTTTATTTCTGCAGCTCATACAGCTGTCACAGAAACAGATGTTAGAACCGTAGCCCATTGGTTTAAGGCACCTGTTGCAAAACAAAATGTACAATCTGTGAAATGGCACTCACCTTTCAAGCGCAGTATATTGTATAATATTGCAGCCCTTTATATAGCGCTTACTACTCCTATATGGGGGCACCCTATATGCTACCAAGTGTAGGGTGTGTGGTTGGAAGGATGTTGTCTTTGTTTTGATCCTATATGGGAAGTGTTTCCATGTCGTCCGTGATGACCAGTTAGGTGCGGTTATCTTGTAATGGGACGCAGCACGTTGCAATGTGGCGGATGATAAAATGTGAGGAACGGACATGCAGTTTTATGGTATTCAGTACGCTGGAAGCTTTGATCAGCTCTGCAGGTCTCTTTATGGTTTTTCTTATGATATAGTCTGCTTAGCTGGTTAGTGCACTTGGTTGTCCAATCTGAGATTTTTTGTATAGTTGTGGTCCTGAGCTGGCATGGTTGGAGCGAGAGAGAAGTAGAGAGATATGTTGGGGTTGGTATTTTATTATCACCGTTTATCTGAGTGTCTTTGGGAGATGTAAAGCAGTCGTCAGATTTTACAGATATTTGGGAATTGCAGTGGTGGACTGTGTTAAATGTCGCCTAATTGTCCAGCAATGGTTTACCGATCTCCCCAGTTATTCCACACCTGTTCATTTGGTGATGTCTATTTTGTTTGACTGTACAGTGCTGGTGATGGACAACCCTCACAGCAGATATGTCTTATGTGAATTTAAGAGGTGTAAGTTATAATTTGCTTTGGACCGCTGCTTATTATGTCTTTAGAATTATTTTGGGCCTCAACTGTTATATATGCCAGTACACAACTATATATTGCCACGGCGAGCCACAGGTCATCCCGTCTTAGCTAGCCTGCATTTCAAAGCAGTTTGCTAGTTGGGTTGTTTCTAAGCTGGGAATTGAGAGTGTAGCTTTTTCTGGGCTCTGCTGCCAGGATGTGGGTGGATCAGTTATCTAAGAAATAGCCATGTTTTCAACTGCCTTTGGAAGTTTAAATGCTACTGGTTGCTTCTAATGTTGGCTGGTAACTTGGTGACTTGTACTCAGAAAGCAGCACCTCCTATAGATTTCTTATGGTAAGGTATGGTAAGTGATGCAGGCCTGGTGCGCAGTGTTCTGTTTGGTTTGTATTGCTTGAATATAACTTGTAGGTACAGTGGTCATTTTCCTTTGGAGACGCTGTAGACAATCCAGATTGCCTTCAACATTGCCCTTCCGGCTATAGGTAGCATGTGGAGTGATGGCAGGACTGGAGTCATGTGTTCTCCTGGGTGAAGGTGGAGAAGAGGCCGTGTAGCAGCATTTTGGCTGAGTTGTATTTTGCGTGTGATTAATGCAGGTGCGCCAAGGTGTAGGCTGTTGGTATAGTCCAGCTTGGACATTAGTGTGAGAATGGCTTGCAGTTTATGGTGGTGTGCAAAGTATGGGAAGATGCGACGTAGTGTTTTAATTGTGTAGCAGGGACTTTGTGACGTTACTATGCGGTATTCAGGATAGGCCTGAATCAATGGTTAGTCCTAGGTTTATAACTTCTCTTGATGTTGTTGCAGGGGCTTGACGTTCTTTAGGCCATGTGATGGTAAGCTGGTACTTTTGCCATTGTCGGAAGGTCATAATTTCTATCTTGGTGGTGTTGAGCTTTAGATGGTTATTCATCATGTGTTTGTGGCACAAAGGCAGTCATCGAGTTGTGAATTGTAGAGGTCTTCTGGGCTATCTGTTTTTCAAATGATTTGGGTGTCATCTGCATAGTTATAACAGGTGAAGTTGTATGGTTTAGTCAGATTTGGCAAGGGGGTTGGGTAGATGTTGAATAATAGAGGGGATATTATGGACCCCTGTGGAACGCCAGTGTTGTGTGTGAGAAGGTAATGTGAAGGGAGTAGGTAGACCACACTTTGTCTGTTTGTGAGGAAAAAAGCAATCCATTTGAGAGCATTTTCACAGATTCTGAAATCATGGAGTCTTTGCAATATGTGGAGGTGGGCACTTTAAAATTCAGCTGATAAATCCAAAAGTAGCACTGGCATACTCTCTGTTTTTGTCCATTGTAAGTTTAAGATCATTCCAGATGGATATGGTGACTGACTCTGTTCCTCTGCCTGGTCTGAAGCCAGACTGGTGGTCTGACAATAAGCCATAATGTTTGGTAAAGTTAGTGAGTACCACTGATTTGGTAGCATGGATAGTATGTATAACTTTCAAGTTTCATGTGTACGTAACTCATCCAGACCAGTAAATGTATTTCTTTGCATTCTAAGACTCTTCTTGATTTGGTAATGGGATAAAACATAACTAGAAGACCCGATGCAAATACATGAGCAACTTGCCCATGCACCCGGGAACCTCGAGAGGTCTGTCATGCGTTACAATTACTCTAATACATAAGTGGCTTTTACAGAGTGGTACATGCTGCTACTGTTCTGTCTTGGTCTCGGTGTGTAAAGCATCTACCCCCACTGCCTCGTATCGAGCACTCAAGTCCCTGTGTTGAACAATTTCTACTGTAGCATGAAATGAGTGCGTACCATTCTTGTCTGTTGCCTTTGGCACTCCTCTCCGTCCTTGATGATTGGTTCGCACCAGAGGTTCAAGTTAGTCCCACCTCCAAATAAAAAGATGTCTCTACCCCTCTGTCAGCGTGGACAGACTAAAGTAGTGTTCTGATTAATTTGGACCAGAAGCTCTTGGTGTTGGAGTCCATCTAATGCACTGGGGCCATTACCACTAAGAGTGAAGTTGGCCTCTCAATCTTTGGGGCAAGGGAAGCTAGGTTTTAGGTTGTAGTGTAAGGGAACCGAATATAATGTAAGATCCTGTATGATGGTGTTCATTTTTTTAAATGAAAAAGAGGATTGTCTGCAAGGGAGTAGCAAGAACATTAAAACGTCTCCCATGGAGAATTAAACCTCAAATGACAGAGACAGAGTGTTGGACGTACATTCAACCCTTCCTAGAATTGTTCCACTTGCCCTTACACCCCCTCCTCTATATATTCATTCTTCCATCCACCTCAATTCTTGCATGCTCTTTCACCTTTACATCCCTGCACACTTCTCAGATCCTTACACCATTCAACCCATTTATCGTTTTGCCCATTATTCCAAATTTCTGTGATTCCAACATTGAGTGGTCATTGTGTCCATCCAGCTATCATTTCATATATTGTTTCATTCTTCCTTTCAGCCATTTTTCCACACGTGTATCCATCCCTCATTATCCCCTTCCTGCCTTTCTCTTTTAACCTTTCCTGCTTTCCGTTCACCTATCTTTTCACCCTTCTTTCCATGTTTCATTTGTTCCTTTTACATTTTCTTGCTTTTACTCAGTCTCTCTTCCTTGTCCCGTGTATACTTTCCGGTTTCGACTTCCAATCTTTCTTTCTATGATCATATTCCTCTCTTACCTTTCTGTCTCCTCTCAGTCCATTTGCTGCTGCATCCATTTGCCCTGATTTACTTCCTGTCTCCTTAATTGAATGTGGCTCACTTAGCAGCTTGTGACCCTCTTATCTGGTAATAAGGCGTTATTAGGAGCTTTTGTGAGCAGAACTCAAACACGAAACTAATAAACATTTTAGAGGGGCGCCTCCTGCGTCGCCCCACGAACAAAACCCCTAGGCCAGAGCTGAAAAATAAAATGGTAATAAAGTTTGTTTATTACCATTTTATCTTTCAGCAACCAACCCGTCATGAGCTGAGCGTCAGGACGGGCGGGGCCATTGCTGCTGAGTGGCAGCATGGTGCTTTGTGCTCTCGACTTTAAAATGTGCACGTCTCTTTGGCCGGCCATCTTGCGTCGGCCAGCCAGGCATGCACATTTTTTTAACCTCTCTAACCCAGCTGTCTTAGAGAGCAAAGGCCTCCAGTGCTCTTGTGAGCGCTGATAGATGCTGCCCCCACCAATCCTAGTGCTTCTCTCGTGCTGCATGAGAGCAGCACCAGGATTGGCTTGCCTGCTGCCTGCCTCGAGGAGAGAAGGACCGAGGAGGACGTTGCGCTCGTGGAAAAGGTAAGTACCTTTATTTTTTATTTTATGTGCCCCCCCCCCCCCTCGCCTGACCACTCTCAGGACATGCGAGCCGCCACTGGAGGGGTGCTTTTCCAGGCAAAGAGTCTCCGTGACAACCCCGACTTTAGCTGCTATGTTGGGGGATGGCTGTGGGGGTGAGAAGGAGGTTCCCAGCGGCACTGATCATCTGTAATTCGTTGATAACCAGAATGTAATCCAATATTTCAACTTTAATGTTTGTCTGGACTAGTAGAACAAACAGACTAGTCTATCACAGGCCTAGATGCAGAACACTCCAGCCCAGCTGCCCTCTTCTGTACACTGGGCACGGATTCTCCTCTGTCTGGTCCACAGTGACCGCCTCCTTGCTGAAGTGGAATGATTTACCTGTTGGGTGACACGAAGAAGCCACGACAGGCAGAGTGGATCAATAAACAGGTTCTTCCAAACTATTGGTAGGTAACCTTCACCCTCTGCCCACACTGACTGCTCTTCCCGCCTTTGCATTCCCTCCACCTGCTGGATCAGAGGGCACCAAGCAGCCTATGGTTTAGTTCCTGCATCTCCTTCAAGTCACTGTTTATTTTGAAAATGCTGATCTCATTTAGGAGTAGACCTCTCCGGAAAGCTGCAGATGAGAGCTTGTTTGACAACAGCCTTTTCGCAAGTAATGCCTCATTTGATATCGCACAGCTTCAGGGGAGATAGAAGGGTAATTGCAAGATGCTGATAAGAAGCGTTAGCATCATTAATCATGGGCATTTGAAAAGCTCAGTAACCCAGCTCAGCATTTCATTCTGGGGAAGACTGCTCTGAAGTAGTGCAGCTGCCTGTCACTCTTTAGGATGCCCTCTTAAACGTACTACAACCCAGGTGATATCTTATCTCTGCGGATGCCAACCTCAATTGGCCACGCTTGTTAAGACTACACCAGACACATATTGCATCCAACGAGCTCATCGGAGCGCGTTCCGCCTGTATACTGCCTCTCAGACCCCCCCAGGCTTTCCCCCTATCTTCTGTACCTCCATCCCATGTACAGACCTGCCAATCTCACTGTCCCTGCAATGTCCTGTGGTTCCGCAGAGTTGACGGCATGCAGAAGGTATTCACAACATGCGTTATCCCAACACATTGTGTATGGAAACAGCTTTGTACAAGAATGGAGGTGTTGTAAAAACAAAGAGGAAGTGAATGGAAAGCCTTAGAAAGAATGAATAGTGCACCCTAGTTGAGTTTCTCTGAGTGTGAACCACAACATCCCTGGGTTTCCTGTTTTACAGCCAACCTCCCCTTGAGTGTCATTGACATGGTCAAGAGAGGCCATAAAACCTTTTGTCTGCTAAGGACCATAAAGATGTATACAATTATATTTTGAGTACAGGCCTTCAACAGTTGCTTGTGCTCTGGTGACATAAAGCGTACATGATGGTAGCATCCTACCCACAGGCCTCCTGCGTTGACGACACCACGCTAGACACAACCTCTTTCCATTGATGACTCCCCAAAAGAGACCCAATGTTTCTTCAAAATGTTCTGTATAACATGCACTCCAATTCATCTGAACACATCACCATACCTGGCCGAGAAGCACTCGCCGTCGGCCAGTCCTGGCGTGTATAAGGCAACGATGACGTATCCCTTGGAGTACCATGGCTCGAGAGGCGAGAAAGAGAGTCTTTTCTCGCTCTTCTTCAGTCAAAAGGAAAGCCTTCAAAACGCTTGAAGATGAGGAACGGCCTGGTCTGAAAAGGCGGGTGTCAACATAGGCAGACAGCATCTCAGCCAGACACTGGCAATGGTTTATTGTTCAGAATGGTCTTTCGCTGAATTTGGGTCAAGACACGGTTTGCGACCGATGAATTGTGGACATAGTTACTCACCTGAAGTAACCAGAAAGGGACACATAGGGCTTTATGCAAGCTCCCAACAAATAAATACTGTATATAAGGTGAGTTTAAAGCTGAGCTGAGCAGTGGGCACCTGCATAGGGAATCTTCGAGGGACCCTGCCCAGCCAGAGCCCCTCTTTCAGCAGAAAAACTCCACTAGGTGACTGAGTGCCAGCCACCTATGTACCTAGGCGAGTGAGGCCAGGCATTGGGGGTGCTACAGACCCTTGCATCAAAATACAGGGAGGGTGAAAAGAAATGTGTGAGAACAGGACCAGCTTTCTTTATTCAAAAGTTGTATTAAGGAGGACCAGAGATCTTGACGTCAGCAAATGATTTTATTGAGCATGATGGTTAAACATTCTGCAGTGTTGAAAATAATACAACAGTTCCATATAATGCCTTTGAATATTTTATTTTTTATATTAAGTTAAGACCATCCTTTCATTGGTTTATTTTTACTTTCCTCAGAGTGTGTTTTTATTTATTTATTTGTTGTTGAACATTAAAGATATTTCTGCAAATACATATGTTTTTCTCGCAAAAACTTCCACATGCCTCTTCTGTCACCAGGCAAGCAAACCTACAGGTCACCACTGCATAAAAATAAATGTTCATTTATCCAAGATATTTTTGAGCTCAAGCTTTCTGCATAGTCTTCTGTTTGTTCTGAAGCCAGCAGATGTCTTCCAGGAACAGATTGGGGGTGCTTTAAATAAAAGGGCGCCCTCCCATTTTCGATCCAAATCACATAATAACGAGGCCAGCCATACACGGAGCGAGTTGTTTGAACAGCTTATAAAACAAATGGCTGGATACCGTGTAATTACCGGGAGAGCGCAGACTTGAGTCATGAAGTAATTGTTTCCTCCCCGCCGCACAGCTCCCACTCTTTGGGCTCCGCGCTGGCGTGGACGGCCATGACGATACGTGAATGGGAATAATTCCATTTCCCGCCATGCTCCTCGTGCATGGCTCCATAATGGTCTTGGCTCCTATCCAGCACAACTGCCTGTTGTAGGTGATTCCCACTTGGCTATTCTAGCGCCTAGCTTATTGTGATCATGACAAAAACCCATGTGCTTCTCTTCACACCATTCGTGTGCCTCAATGTGCTGTAGTCTTCGCTAGTATCCACCCTCCGCTGCTTGTTGTAGGTGGTTCTTGCTGTGTTCTTCTATTGTCTCGCCTTGTGGTGGTCTTGGTTCTACTCATCCTCTCATGCTGGTTGTAGGTAGTCCCATCAGAGTTCTTCTAGCGTCTGGCTACGCTGTGGTCTTGGCTTTCAACCTTCTGCTCCTGCCTGTTGTAGGTGGTTCTTGCAGTGTTCTTCTACTGTCTGGCCTTGCTGTAGTCTTGGCTTCTACTCATCCACTCAGGCCTGTTGTAGGTAGTCCCATCAGCGTTCTTCTTGCGTTTGGCTACGCTGTGGTCTTGGCTTTCAACCCTCTGCTCCTGCCTCTTTTGTTGAAACATTTTTTATTATTTTCCAAATCAACAATGACTGTTCATTACATCACGGGTCCCCGTGTTCATTAAGAGTATCTTCCCTCCCAACCCCAACTCGTCCCCTCCCCCCCCCCCCCCCAACCCCATGTCAGTGCGCCTCTGCCCCCTACTTCTCCCCTGATGTGCCCCCCATCTAAGGAGATCATTTACAGTTGCGCACCCCCTCTCTGCGTAAGCAAATCATCCCTCTTGTCCAGGCCTCCGGGATATGCCTGGGGACCGCCTTCATTCCCATCTCATCCCCCAGCTCCCCTCGCCTCTTGCCGATCCGAAGTGCTCCCTCCTTCCCCCACCTCAGATATCAGCCCCTGGAGCTCAACTACCAATGCTTCCCATGCCCTGGCCGTCGCTAACGCTTTCTCATCGTCCCTCCTCAGTGCCATCTGCACCCGGAGCGTACCCTCCGCCCCCGCCCATCTCACTAGTGCTGCCCTCCACCGCACGTAGCTAGGCCCCCCCTGGATTTCCAGTGCAGGGTCAATTCTCTCTTAGCTAATATCAGCCCCAGATCATAGAACCTGCTAGTGACCTTCGTACGGCGGGTGTGGGGAAACCATAGCAACAAGCAAGTCCCCATCTCTGGAGTGATAGAGCGGTCTGTCACCTGATTCAGGCAGTCCACTACCTCAGCCCAATAAGCGCCCAACTGCGGACCGGCCCAAAACATGTGGCGAAAATCTGCCCCCTCTCTCCCACACCGAGGGCATGGAGATTGTGTTCCACCAAAGTATTGCAAGACCTTGGCCGGCGTCATATACGCCCTATGTAACGTGAAAAACTGAATTAACTGGAACCGTGCGTTCCGAGTTCCCTTCCAGGCCCTCCGCACCAGCGTGGACCACGTGGTCTCCGGTATCGTTTTCCCGAGGTCCGTTTCCCACTTTTCCCGCAGAACGGCCAGAGGTTGCAAGCCCTCCGTCGACAATCTGCGGTATAGGCATGTAATGGCTTTGGTCGTCCCTGCCGCCATCACGACATATTGACAACCCGCCGCGGTCGGGGGTTCCGACAGCCCCATATTCCAATGCTTCTGGATGCTCGCCACCAAAGCCGCATGGAGCAGAAAATCTCCCTGCGGGAGCCCATAGGCGTCCTGTAAGTCCTGGAAGGGCAATAACACACCGTCCTGGAATAGGTCCCCTACCATCTGTACTCCCAGCTCCTCCCAATTCGCTAGCCCCGACCAATCACCCCCATGTGGGAGCGCTGTACACATCCCAAGGGGGATTTCCGGAGCGTACGGGCGGACTATAGCTGCCCTCCTCTGGCACCTATTCCAGCACTGCCGGAGGGTGCGCTCCTCCAGGGTCAGCTGAGTCAAATCCAGTCGCTGCTGGAGAACCATAAAGGCCAGCACATGCCGTGGGATCAACCTGTCCTGTGGGCCCTCTGGGCCTCTATACTCCCGGGCCACCGCCTGCGTGAGCCACTGAAGCTGGGCCGCCAAATAGTACCATTCAAAGTCGGGGGCTGCCAGGCCCCCCTCCGCTCGTGGCCGCCGCAACGTGGCAAGCGCCACCCGCCGCCGTCCCGACCCCCAAATGAAACCCGTCGAAAGTGCCCGTAATCGCTCGAAATACGACGCCGGGATCCATATAGGAAGTGTGCGGAAAAAATAAAGAAGGCGTGGCAGCGCCACCATTTTCAGCAACGCTACCCTCCCGGCACATGAGAGCGGGAGTGTACTCCAAAATCCCATACTACCCCGCAGACCCCGAAGCGCCCTGCCAACATTCCCCTCCAACAAATCTGCCTGGGTATGATAAATGTTAACCCCCAGGTAGCGCAAGCAGCTGCCCTCCCAGCGGATACTTCCCGCCGTCTGCGGTGTCCCGCCGCCCTGCGACAACGGAAACAAACACGTCTTACCCCAATTGACCTTCAGTCCAGACATGCGACCGAACTCCTTCAACAGGGCGACCGCTCCCCGTAACGCATCAGTCGCATCCCTCAAAAACAACAGCAGGTCGTCTGCATACAGGGAGATGTAGTGGACGTCCCCCCTCAGGGAGACTCCGGAATAAGCACCCCCCTGTCGGGCGTGAGCGGCCAGCGGTTCAACAGCCAGCACGAACAACAAGGGGGATAGGGAACAGCCCTGCCTCGTCCCCCTCCGCACATGGTAGGAGGCCGAGATAGTAGTCCCCGTCTTCACCCGGGCCGTGGCCCCGCTATACAACAAGGCGGTCCAACGTACAAAGTCCTCCCCCAAGCCGAACTATCTGCTCCTGCCTCTTGTAGGTGGTTTTTGCAGTGTTCTTCTACTGTCTGGCCTTGCTGTAGTCTTGGCTTCTAGCCATCCTTTCATGCCTGTTGTAGGTAGTCCCATCAGCGTTCTTGAAGGGCCTGTCTATGCTGTGGTCTTGGCTTGCAACCCTCTGCTCCTGCCTGATGTTGGTGGTCTTGCCCTGCTTTTCCAGTGCCTGCCTGTGCTGTGGTCTTGGATTGTCTCCATCTGTTCCTGGCTGTTGTACATGGTTCCTAATGCATTCTTCTAGGACCTTGCTACAGTGTGGTCTTGACTCGCGCTCATCACCTTCAGGCAGGTGTTCATCATGGTTTTTTATCTATTGGGACCAGGATCCCTGCAAGGACACTTGGCAGCCGGATGAAGTGTAATTTTGTCACCTTCGGTGGGGTTATTTTTGATGCTTCTCAGAAAATTTGGCACCTTTATCAGGTGGCAACCTATTCTTAGCACTGGCGTGTATTACGAGTTAGAGGCTGAGGTCAGTAAGTGGACGAGGCATCTGGCGTTGGTGTGTTGGCATTTTCAGTTCTGTTTTTGACAGTGCGCCCAACTCTGATGGAACTCGGCTAGAAAGTGGAGCACACGCAAATGTTATTACCGTAGCATAAAGTTAGGACCGTGCGAGGCAAAGCACTCGACCCCTGTCCCCCTCCAGCCCTTCTAAATGGGGTATAAAGGGAAAGTGCAGTAGAGTTCTGTGGCCATACCATGGGATCATGGGCTTATCGCTTCCCACACTCAACACCGGTCCCTCTTAAGTGCATCTTATACCCCGTATGAAGGGCCTGAAGAAATATAACCACTTCACCACCACCCTGATGGAACTGCACGGGCTCTTCCCTATCTTCAAAACAGCACTATCTTCATATTCAGCAGCACCATATTCACGCCTGTCTGGCTGACAAGCATACCTTCTTTGGTGTCTCAAGGCACGCCCGCAGCCTGGGCACCACCAGTCTGCAGACTAAGTAGTGCAGAAATTAAAAGCAAAAACCGGCAACAGGCCTCTTTCATGTTAGCAGCCAAGATCTGGAATGACATGCATGTATCCATCAGAACCTTCCCAACCAAAATTTAAGAAATCTATATACATTCCGCTCTTTAAAGAACACTACATCATGACAAGGTAAGGACCTACCTCCGCTTTCAGAACCTGGCTTCCCCTCCAGTTACCATTGACTGTATTCTTGTCTTTGACCCTATGCAGCTCTCCGCTGCCTTTTGACCAGGTTCACGCAATACATTTACCATATACATGTAGAATGTTTGATGGCAGACCACATAGAGTGCTGACGTCACAACATGAGCATGTAGCATTGGGTGAAGAATGCATGAAAAACCTTTACCATAATAAGACTTTATGGCATTGGGAATAAGGGGACACCTAGGTGTTTTCATCACAACCTTAGCTCATGGCATTGTGTGACAGGGCAGCTTTCACTGTAACAAGAGCGTATGGAGTTAGGCATTAACGCATGCCTGGCGGAGCTTATGTTATTGAGAGGGCCTTCACCATAAGAAGAGGATATACCATTGGGAGGCAGGCCATACATAGAACAAACACTCTTACTCTGCGCCTGTGGCTTGGAGAGGCAGCGGGCACCCCGTGCCTTCACCTTAACATGTGTGCATAACATTTGAAGGTATATGTGACATGGGGAAGCTCCTCCGTTGGAGCTGAGGAGCTTTGCCACACTGAAAATCCCCTCTTCTCAAACCCCATGAAGAATAAATGGTGATTTATTACCATTTTATTTTTCATTCCCGTACCAAGCCAAGCGTCAAGATGGGGGCAGGGTTGCTGCTGAATGACAGCAGCAGGGAGGAGAGTGGGCCGTCTATGCACTTAAGTTTCAAGTGTGCATGTCTTTTTGGGCCGGCTATCTTGAGACGGCCAGCCACACATGCGCACTTTACACATCTCTAACCCAGCTGTCTTAAGACAGCTGGGATAGAGTCGGTGCAGGCTTCCAGGGCGCTATAGAGCGCAGAGTGAGGCCGCTCCCTCCAATCAGTGCACTGCTCCCACAGCATGAGAGCAGCAACCTGATTGGTCAAGGAAGTTCCAAGCTCCCGCACGTGCACCCCCCACCCCCCTCTCCTCGTAGAAGCCTGCTGGTACTGATCTGACACTAGTAATATTACAATCACATGGGGTTGTGGTGTTGGACGCAGAGGATATCTCTGTGCGGACACCAGAACATAAGCTTTTGGCGTTGGGAGGAGGCAGCTGGCACCATGACATAAAAGTTTATAGTTGCCAGCACTCTGGTCTCTGCACCTCCAGGCCCTTTTGTACTCCTTCTGGAGTTTAGTTTATTGCTTAATCAGGATTGTGTCTCTTGTGCATAACTTCTTTCCTGGAAATACGAATACCAGTTAAAGTAGGAACACCAAGTAAACACGTTGTATGTCTGTTACATCTGGAAGGTTCATTTGCGTGCAGTCTCTTCAGCATCTGTTTATGCAGCCTGGGCGAGAGTTAAAAATAGGGTTTGCTGGCTAATAAATTCAGTGCTTGTCTTGTCGACATTAAAATAGAAGTTAGACTACTTGTAGTTTAGTATTGTGCGAATGATCCTGGTGGGGCCTCATAGTGACGCGAAGTAAAGTCTGTGAATGAATATAAGCTGTGGTCGATCAGGGAGGGGCCATCGCCCAAGAGGACTGAGAAGTTGGTCGGTATTGGTTGAAAGCAGGAGTCTCTCAAGCAGAAAGAACGTCAGTCATTGGCGGCTGTGGTTAGTTGCTTTACTTGACTTGGGCAGGTGTTGCATGGGAGCCACCCTCTGGCCGGGTGGTGAGAGTTACCGTGTGATTGCTAGGTGATCCAGGGTTTTGCTTTATAGTCAGTGCTGCTGGCTGGTTTCCACCTTGGGCTAGTAAACCTTTGTCTTGGATCAGGAGACGTGGGGTCGGGTAGCCACCCCCCACCTCTCCCCAGCAATCCACTGCAACCAAAACCCCACCTCACCTTCTAAATAGTGAAATCCTAGAAAGTTTGGGTTAGTGTTGTACCATTTATCACTAAATCATACGCCCAAACTTTCCAAGCGCCTGATGCATTCCCTATAAGAACTTTTTCCCCTCCCAGTACCGTCTTTGTTTTTCAATTCCCTTTTTTAGGTGTGAGATTTGATAGCACAGCTGTCACACAGACATATTACTGACAATATTCATAGAGTGGGCTTTTAACCAATGGCTTTCTTCGGTCTGACTCGGTCACTGGCTTGGGGCATTGTCAGTCACGCTTTGGCTCTGCCCAGTCTATTTACTTCACACTTAGTGCTATGTGCTCTTTGGTTGCATCCTTCCACCTCCACGCCAGTGCTTGCACTGAACTGCAGGAGGGGCTAGTTTGCATCTATGCCTCTTTCTCTGCTCCTGCTGGCTGCCACCCCTCTGTCTTGCTCGAGCGCGCTGCGGCAGCAAGGTCTAGTACACATTAACCCCAGAACTGTTGGCTTTACCATTGCTTGTCCTTGCCTTTCTCTGGAAGGTTTGCCCAGCCTGGTTTTCCGGTCCCCTCTAGAAAGAGGGTCCAGATTGCTCAAATAAGCAATGGGTCATACCTACCAATGCCAGGCATGTCCCCTGCTGAATATATCCGCCTCTGGAGCCCACCTCCGACCTGGGACTAGTTTGCAGGTGGAGGGCAGCCGGGGCGCCATGTTTCCAACGGGTAGTTTAACTGAGGGCTCCCGCTTTGCTGACCTTCAAAGGTGCCCGTGATGAATGAGTGTACATGCGAGAAGGTCTCCTCGCCTTCTCACAGTCCATTTCCACAGCCCTCGCGCCGGAGTAATTCGGGTAATGGCACGAATCCTATTACCTGTGTACAGTGGGGGTTCTTTCAAGTTCATTCCAGCCTGGTGTGTTTGATGTCAATTTCCGTGGATGAGCGAGGCAATTGGATATAAGAAATGAACGTTTGCACTTTGTGAAAATTAAATTAAATGATATTTTGCAGTTAAATATATCTTTGATTTTATTATTCATGCCACAGTAACGTGCACACTTGTTTACATTTTGTGGTATTCTTTCATCGATTTTTTTTTTGGGGGGAGGGGTTCTTTAGAATATTGGACACAGCCAATAAATGTCATATCCCACAAATTAAATTTGAAATGTCCCACTATCCATGTGCATGCGAGTGCCTCCCTCTTAATCGGAGTAGGGACTCTCTCGACCTGTAGGTGCCCTTGACACTTCTAAGGGCTTCAACACTCAAAGGGAAACTGGCCCCTGTCGCCTTCACATTCCCCATTAAAATAAGATGTCAAGTAAAGCTTGCATCTCCCATCACACAAGCTAGATCACAACAGTTTCCTTATGCTACACGGTGTCTACCTTTGCTTTTTTCCCGTCACCTGTTTTTCCATAGCTCTCATTCAAATAAAGTTGGTTCAGGAACTTTTAATGCTTTTTAAAATGTTATATAAATAATAGATCAGCAGCTTAGTAGACAACTGTAATGTCCCTGCAGCAAGGGGTGAGTGTGCATGTGTGTACACACCTGACCCTCTTTACATATTTATCATTGAACATGTGAAAACACCTGGTTGAGATTGCACCTTTCAAGGATTGGTTGGAGGATTACATTGGTTACATATGATTACATGACATATACATGGGTTACATAGATAGTAAGAAGAGCCATGCAGTGTAACGCATGGGTGGGGGCATTGCCAACCTTATTATTAGCCTGCTCTTATTACGTCACTACCGGACTTGACCGGGGTGCCTGCATTATGCTGGACATCAGTATAAAATATGTGATGTTCGGAAGCAGCGGGTGATGCTCTCCTTATGGACCTGACATGCGTCAGAACCCGTCTAGTTTTTAGCAGAAGATGGACCTCTCGCGGCTGTGTGCAGGGGTCCCGTCTAAAACCGTTCGATTGGATCCGTGGTCTTTTAATGTTTCTAGGGATCTGGTGCACCGCGGTAGGCAGCCACATAATTGTTGTGAAGAACTTTGTAAGTACCCCAGTATTGTCTTGTGTCTCCTCGTGGACCTGCTTACTTTTAGTATCCTGCAGGCGTCTACACTGCCGCCTATTTGGGAGCATATGGGCCAAATGGCGAAGGCTCACCGAGTTAAACTCTGGCTGCTGATATCTGTGTGCGACCTTCAGGTCGTGAGGATCAATTCTCAGAGGTCCGTCTCAGGCTTTCATGTTTGAGTTTGGTCAATTGATTACCATTGGATTGGGTTATCATAACACTTATTTATGTTGCGTGCAAGTTGCCAAAAATGTCTTATTATGTGCTGTAGCAAATACAAACTATTATGGGATGCTGTAATCTTGGGCCATAGTTTGTGTTGCTGCAAGTATGGCGATGACTCTACAATCGTGTCAGAAGCTAAGTCTGGGTGCGTTGCCCTTTTACTTTGCAGCATATGACCAAAATTGTTGGTCCAACTTAGTTCTCTACAGACCTGGGACATGTTACTGGATGTTCTGTCTTGTGCCAGCCTGGGTGTGGAAAGATCTCCAGTGAAGTCTTTCCGTGCTCAGCTGAGGATGCAGTCGTCATGCACTGAGCAAAGTGTAAATTTACATACATGGACCATATCATGCCCAAAATGTCCCGTCCATTCGTGAGATTTGGAACCGGATACAGTTGTCATTTTAATTTACATGTACAAATCGCTATGCAGTGTCTATGCAGGAACTCCAAGCCAATGGTAAGGATTGGAAGATGCAAACATAGTTGCACCCAAGGAGGGCTTTTTTTTATTCATGGGTTCTATTAGGTACACCACAATAACTCCTAGAATGAGATTTTAACAGATTACCCTTTCAGTAAAAACATTCTTGACAGCTTCCAGCTTTTGGAACCTCCCATGAAGATTTCCTCGTTAGCTGTTTGTCATTACAATTTAAGAGTATATGTTGGGGTGAGCTTGTTCTTAAGCTTACTATTATTAATGTAAGCATCGGTGTTTGAGGTGGCCGTTTGTACACAGATTGTCCGCCTGGAACGATTTTGTAAAATCTCTTGGTTAACGTTCCCTAATCGTGGTGGTCCATTGAGGTGACCACAGTTAGCTCATCAGGCTGAGAATACGCAAAGGTTTGACGATCTGCAAATCCTGCAAAAAGCGGGGTCGGTTAGGGCTGCTTTGTGTTTGAGAGGTTTGTGGGTGGGGAAGAAGAGGGAGCCGCCCAAGTCAAGGGATATTGTGCATCTCAACAGCAGACGCCTCCAGGGAAGAAGCGTGATCTAGGGCGTAGATTACGCATTGACCAAAGTATGTGACCCGGTTCAAATCGCTTTAGCTCCCTGTACTTCGGTTGTCGTCATTGATTAAATTGGAAGCGGTTAGGAGCAGAGTTAACAAACTATTTAGTTCTGTCTTAAAAAACACCCACTGTCTGATTTTAATATGAAGGTAAAGAGAAAGCTGAGGGCCCAAGCTGCTCATCAGCCTGGGCCTCTGATAATTTTGAGTACCCTAGTCTAACAACCACAGTCTCGTTTGCCCACCAGGACTGGTGGGTTGCTTGTGGCTGGGCTTCTAAGAGCATTTTGTCTCCTCGTCCATTGCCTGACTGGCTCCCGCCCACTGACGCAACATCTGTTCTTCCTCACAGTGTTTGCAGATTGTCATAACTGCTGATCTGCAGTGACTCCAGAGAGCTCTGTGGTGCAGAGGAATTCAACGTTTCCTTTCTCTGGATTGCATCCAAAGAGTGGTGAACACAAGTAACTAGTGTCTCCCCTTACCGACTCGGAAACCAAACTCCATGAAGTGAGAAAAGAGACCGCGGCATGTTGTTGGCGGTGGTGATTTCTACATGCATTCTATGCCTATTAATGGGTGTGATTTGGGGTGAAGCTTGAGGAACCCCTGTAGCCAAAGTAGTCGCAACTACACAAATTTGGTGTGGTGCGCTGTAATACAGTTGCTCCCAGATTAATGTCATTACGGGGCAGGGCAGACGTGTTGGCAGCGGAGAACCAAATACTGCGCCTTGCCCCCAGTTATGCAGAGACAAAGAACTTCAGACACTCGGGCCTTGTTGGATCTTTCTGCAGTCTGACATAATGGAAAGCAAACAAGACCTCGCATCTGAGACCTGGATGAAGCCTGTGAATGGTCCTCCTGATGATGGCCCAGCAAGGACGGCTCACCTGGCCATGGTTTCGGGACAGTGAGCCACAGAAGGGCCTTCTGCAGGGATGAACAGCCTCGCTAGCGAAGCACACAAACAGCTCTATCTCAAGTGGTGCAGCAGTTGTGAAGATGGTAGAGTGTTGTGAGTGCACCATGTTTTTAGATGTGGTTGTAACCGTATTCTCATTATTTCTGGGTACCGCTTCCGGAATGCGGAGACAAGACATTCTACTTTTTTTCTCCCATTACATCTATTCGTACTCTTCCTATTTGTACCTCAGTGCATGTTGGTGCCTGTTTGTCTCTGGCTTTTTTTGCCAGTATTTATATAAGCGCCCCACCCCCGCTCCCTTTGTCACTTCATCCCTCCTCCTTTGTACCCTGTTCTCCAATGACTTTCCCTTTTATGTAGAGCCCTCCCCTTGTGGACAACAGAAGACACTGGGCATTTGTAAAAATGACTCAAAACTACAGGACTTAACGAAGGGCAGCCCTAAACTACTACCAGGGAGTCACATTCCGCCTCCGCGAACAGCAAGGCTTACTATCAGTAAATCAAGCCCGGTTGTCCTCTGTAAAGCCTCATATTTTAGAGTGCAGGTTGTTTGCATTGCACACAATTGCAATCAGTTTGTGTTGTGCTGTGGTATGCTAAAGAGTTGTCATTATGCACTGCATGCTGCCACAGCTGCCTCGATAGCTAAGATGGCCATGCAGCCGACTCCAATGGCTGAGGAACACAGTTATTGGAACCGGCTATTCGCTGCTTCCTGCTTCTTACTACTTGGATTTGTGACCATGTATCAAATGATTTCCCTCCGGTCTTAAGCAATGCATAGGAGTATACTTGGGGGGCCAATATCTGGATTGCCCTGTAAGTTGAGCAGGATAATTTGTAAGGGGATCCAGCATAAAGAAAAAACATTTCTCTTTACCCAGTCCTGCAACGCTTACAATCACTAACAATGGGTATTCCAGAATGTGGCCTTTTATGATGTTAACTTGGGTTTTGGGTTTTGAGATGTATTAATGCCCCCCCCCCCCCCCCCCCTTTAAAACTAGCCCAGGCTCCGGATGGCAGCCAATGAAGAATAGAGGAGGTGTAGCGACTGAGCCACTCATCTTGGACATCTTAGTTCAGATCCTAGCCGTGAAACATTGCCATTCTGTGGTTCTTGGTAGGGGTGGGTGGTGAACTCTGCTCCGCTCCTGGAGTTTGCAGAGTTTTGCCCACTCCGCATAGAGTGCATACTTCCCAAAAACTCCACAAGGCGGTGGAGTTTTTCCTCTTGCGCTGCTCACCATTGTTAAGTTGGTGAGTGCGATCGACGAAAATCATATGCTGGACCCCCTCGTGTTGAGAAACCTGCCGCTCGCGTTGAGGAACCTGCTGCTAATGTTGAGGAAGCTGGCGCTCTGGTAGAACATCTACTTGGGCGGCAGAAAGAAGCAGCCCTGCATGTGGTGCCGTTTGCACCGATTTTGCAGAACAAGACAAACTCCTGGCGCTAAAAGTCAGCTCAACTTACTGCACTTTGCCGGTTGCGGAACTCTGCGAGCGTGTCGGAGTTTTCTTGCCACTTGGCAGACTTCTAAACTCCCAGGCCTAGTTCTTGGCAAATTGCGTCCTTTCCTCGTGCTTCACATTATACTTTGGTTTAGTGTAATATGTGGAAAAAAAATCTTCTGTATACCGTCCTGTACTGTTCCAATGAGATTTTTCTGTTCCTTCGCTCCCATCAAAACTTGTTTTCAATAACGTTGCGGCCACCGGATCTCGCCCACAAGCCATGCTGTTCTTTGTTCAGACCCTTATGTCCGAGAGGCACGTGGTAGGCCAATTTTTTAAAAACCACTTTAAAGAAAGCTTTCAGAACAGGAGCATGTAATAGATGATCAGTTCACAAATGCCTTCATTACTCGGGTAGTTTAGGAACAGGCGAATTACAACATAGGTATGTGACCCTTCTGGATTTTCGTGTCCACCTCTTTCCTGGAACTCGCGGGCGGCCTCATGTGACAAATGAGGGAAAGTCCCAGCCCATCAGTCTTCCAAGACAAACGGCTGTTAGCAGCATTGCAGTGTTATTTCAATCATGGTTTCGACTTTACCTCATAATTATGGAGAAGGAACTATAGCTGCTGTGCTGAGGAGTTGTGGTGGTGGGTGTGAACACACCGTTTTGGATTGTCTTATGACGTGTGTATGGAATGGGACCAGCCAATCTCTGAAAAATTGACAGCAACCATCAATTTAATAAATGTGCCAAATTTTAGTCTACCACATGCCCACTGATGGGAGGGCGAGGGCTTCCCATTTGTGATCTGTTGTTATTAGTTTAGTTGCCAGCAGAAAATGCAAGACCAGTTTACTGGTCACTGAGGATACAGCATACAGGCCGTCCTCGTCAATGTCCCCAAGTAGGACAGCCAATAGGTTTTCCAATACTGAATTGTTTGTGGTGTCTTTGAGACACGCCGCCATTCCAAAAGCTTCTGGTGTGCTTTCACTCCCACCACTAGTGTAAGCGTGATTCCTCCCCCCACGACACCTGGTCACATCCTCTCCTGCATCCACCAGAGCCATCAAACATTGCCTTCCTTTCTACTGGGGGGAGGAAACATTCTAACATTACTTTATAAGCGTTGTATTTCTCTCGTATGTAGATTTACATTCTAGCAGTCCAAATAGTCACCAAGGAACTCTCTTGGGCATCAGGCTAAAAGTGTTAACATATTTGTAGCTGCTAAGGTTTCCCCATGTCCAGTTTGCCAAATAGGCGGGATGCTGTTCCTGCCTAGGTGCTAACATACAGTACATTGATGTGGTGTCTCTATTTGCCCTTTGCTGCACCTTGGCTTGCCTAACCAATAAATTAAATGTTATAATTCTATAAACCTCTCTCTCGCCTACATGAAAACCTCACGTTGGTCCCATGTTTTCAAAACTCCATTAACAAATATGTTGCCTAGTTTGGAATGATCACCCTCTGCCCAGCATCGATAACCCCTGCCAGGCTACCAGGAAGAAAGTCTGGATTGTTTGTGATTGGCATCAGTAGGGAAAGGGTAGCTGGTAATCTGGTGAGTCCTCAGCGCCCTTATCTATTGCGTTAATGTGATGGTGGTCGGTTTGTGTGTATTGATGCTGTTTTAAGAAAGTGGTGCCTTTGTGACTTAAGTGAACAGTAGTAAAAATAATTTATAGATTTTAAGTAAGAATGTAACTGTATTGTTATGGCTGAATTTACTTGAACTACTTACATATCACTATTATATATTTAATAGTTTGTATTAGTTATCACTATGTATTAGAATCACCTATATTTTTAGGTCTCGCTGAGTCAGCGCGCATGCGCTGCTCGGAGAGACATTTAGTAGGTGAGTTTTCAAAGTGCTGTTGGCTGGCGACAAGCTTGCGTTCACGTGCGCAGCCGGCAGGTTTGCAATATGTACAGCTGCGATTACTTTCGCGCGCGCAGCCTACTTTCACTTTTCGCGCGCACCACTCGCGTTTCTTGTTTTGTTTGTTTTTTAAAGCTATTGCATCTCCACTTTTCTGGCTGTGGTTCACTGGCTGTCACTTTAAGCCTCCAGCTTCCTTCATACCTGCTCCTGACACTGTACAAACTTTCCTATTCAGCAACGTTGATTGTTCTTCCCCTCTCCATGTGCCCTCGCCCCCGGCTCCTTGTGACTCGGCTTTCACAACTTCTCTTCCTGTGCTTTATCTTCGGAGCCTTGCAAAATCTCGCTGCATGGCCTGCGCCTAATGTTTTTGCGGGGGTTTTCACGCGACCCTAATCGATTTGCTTTTGCTTCACAATTTCATTACGTTTAGACAGAGGGCGCATTATTAATATGTAATATACACGATCTTTATTTCCTTAATTTCAGACCGGGTTAGACGAATGCGCAAAACAATTTCTGGAATTATTTTTGTTTTGTATCTTTTTGTGGAAGGGAATTTCAAAGAGCAGTATAAATGTAGCGTTTCATATCCAAAGAACAACATATGTAAATCATATGCAATAAGTACAGAAGAGTCTTTACCCACGCCATTAGGCTCCAGGAAGTTGGATACTGCTGCCACACTCCTCGTTTATGGGCTGCATTTACAATCTGAAAAGCATGAGGGAGTTAGAGCCTGAAGCCATTCCTTGGCATAGCCACCCTTCTTCAGGCCATAGGGGGAATGCACTATACAAATGCACTCGGGATGACCTAACATATTTTAAATGTTAGATCATGCCCCGTTCTAAACCTTAGCTTTCTGGAAACAAAATTGACTCCGATTGGGGCAGGAACCTCCAACGAATTTTATAATGTATATCTTTGGAAACCGTTTTCTTCTAACAGGACACTAAAGTAAGCTTTCAAAGAAGCCAGACAAAATTAAGGCGCATTCTGCCCGTGAACCCAGCATCAATGAGCTGCTTACATCTTATGCAGAATGTAATGAACAAATCACAATAAAGACTGTCAGAAAATGTTGCACTGTTGTGCGCACAGTGAACCTATAGCATTATCTGTGGTGACATTACAGCTTTTCTTCCGGTCCCCTCACCACAGGCTAATGTAGGGCAGAGTGTGGTTTACTAAGGGCACATATTTTGGCAGACACTTCCTGTCGCAGAGTATTTATTAGTATCATTTTAAGTGCCACGCTATTCACAGTTGTTTACTAATATTAGACCCATAGAGCTGCCTAACCTGTGCATGTCGCCACCATGTGATTGATTCTCTGGATATGTCGAACAATACAGTAATGAGAATGCTCATCATCCTTGAATGGAACATTGTGGCGTCACGGTCACCAAGTCACAGAAGCCATTACAGTTAACACTGTTCCATCCCAGCCAGTGCATCAGTGTTGGATCATTGGCACAATTTTTGCATGAAATTAAAATATTAATTTTTTTGTAACTAGGCAGTTTGAAACTGGACTGCAAATGTTTTTTTCCACAGTTTTGCCGTTTTTGCCTCGTTTTTTGTAATGCGGTTTCAGGTTTTATGGAGCTTTCAGATTCTTTCACTTTTTGTGATGGATTTTCTTGTGGACAGGCTGCAGATTGTTTTCCCAGGGTCTTAAGTTTATATCTCGTTTGTGTATCCTGACTTACATTTTATTTTCTGTCGGGTCTCCGGTTGTGAGTATGTTGCTAAGCGGGGTTTACCATTTGTTCTTGTGGCTAAACATCTGAAGGATCATTTCCTGTTTGCTCACCATATTTCTCACAGTTTTGGTGCCCATTTCTACATCCGGACGAGTCTGGATAGCTCACGCCCTTCACTGTGGTTTATTTTTCTATAGATTGTCCCGCCCAATGGTTCCTCTGAGTCTATTGTGCTTTTAACACCTTCTACACGTGTTTCAAACCTTTGCTCTAATAACATAATAAACAGTGCCCGCCGTCATAGCACTTTTCCCATAACTATTAGCCATGTTGCATGGCTGATAATTATTTTTAAAAAAGCTCAGTGCTGCACTGTAGTGATTTGACAAAAGTTATTACACAGCCAGCACTTCCCGCATTATACCACTTTTGTTTTTTCTTTCAGTCATGCTACACGGCAGCCGTGCTGCTGTACAACACGGGTAAAAGACAATGACAAAGCCAATAGCTCTCCCATCTGCCAAACCTTTTGGCTTTGTCAATGCTTATGGTGCTTTGTCTCTACTCAGTTCAGTGGTTTGAAATCTCACACTCCTCATTGCTTACATTTGTCATTTATCCACTCTGTTCAGATTGAACACATGCCAGCCCCGGCTTCATGAACCGTTCTTGGTATATTATTGTCTGGGTTCAATTGACCATTTCATTTCTATAGTGCTAAATGTACCCTTTTTTAAATTCAATAAATAAACGTTTGCACTAACCACTCCTATAGTCACCAACGAGATGCTACTTACAACTCTGCAACTTCCTACACCTGGCAGAACTTGCAATTTTTTTTTCATTTTTGAAGTTTGCAAAGTTTCTTAGTTTACTTACCTTTTTGCCCCTGTGAGATTTTGCTTCACAGTAACGACAAGATACTTTCACTCTAAACCAAGGAAGTGGCATACAATTAAGATACCTACCACTTTGAATCATATGTCCAGTGACACCGAGCGAGCACAGCAAGCTAGCCCAATCCTCCTTACAAAACTTCCTTTCCACCCTTCCTTTCATCAATTAATCCATTCGTCCTTTCCACTTCATACACCCATCCATCCTTTCCCCTCCCATCCACCTAATAATCCACTTCTTCAATCACCTTTTCAGCAATCCACGACCCATTTATCCACTATTTCACCTTTCCATCCACCCGCACATTTTTCTATCAATCACTTTCTCTTCTATTATCCTTTCACCTAACGGCCATCTATTCTCTCATTCATCCTTTCACCCTTCCCTCCTTCCTGTCCTCTATCGATCCTCTCAGTCATCGTTTCTCTGTTCATCCATTTACCCATCCTTTCTTCCTTCCATTCTCAACTCATCCATCCACCCAGCTCCCTTCCATGCACTCTTACATCTTTCCACCCTTCCATTCATCCTTTTGTTCCAGCAGTCTTCCAGTCCTCTTTTCATTCATCCATCTTTTCCCTCGTCCTTCCATCTTTCCAAACCTTCTTTCACCCTTCTTTGTTTTCCTCTTTTCCTCCAACCCCCTTTCCTTCTGTCCCTATTTTAATTCTTCATTCCACACTTCCTTCTTTTCACCCTTCTCTTTTGTTTCACACTTCCTTCCACTCTTCCCTTCACATTTCTTTGTTTTATCCTTCCATTCATACTTGTATCCTTCCTCGTTCCTTCCTTTTTCCCTTCCTCATTTCACCATTTATATTTAGCAATCTATTTCTTTTCTTCCCTCTTTGATTTTTACTTTCTTATCTTTTTCTGTACCTCTATCTGTTTGATGTCTCTACTTTTCTGGTTTTCCACATTTTATTCATTCAATCCTCGGTCTCCTTCACGCACTTGGCTCAGTTGTCAGCCGTAGGCCTACAAGCCTAAGCTCTTTCTGTTCTGCAAACCTGAAGACAGACGAAGCCCACAAAAGAGTCAACATTTTAGTGCCTTATCAGCGAATTGGCTCAGTGCAACACCCATCACACCTCTAGCTGCTATAGTAGAGGGTTTAGGCATAGCCAATAGGTCTCGCCTTTGGGACCTTTATAAGTGTTTAGTTATCCAGCACAATATCTTTGGTGCAACAACATCAACTGTTGCATGGCTAAACACTTATAAGGTCCCAAAGGCGAGACCTATTGGCTATGCCAATGCTTGTTCTATGTTTGTATCTGTTTCTTACATCTGCCCTGTAAAGCGCTCTGATACATGCAAGGGTCTTGCTTGCGCTATATAAAACCTTCAAAATAAATAAAAGATATTTGAGTAAAAGGAGTGAAGTTGGGTGTGCAGGCAAGAAAATTGCATTGGAAGGTAAAAGAGGCAAGGACAGTTCAGGATTAGGTGGTGTTGGGAAACAGACGAAGGTAGTGAGACGAGACACTGAGGCATACAGTATGGGCGTGCCTGCACTGCTGTTTTAAAGCTATGTTGTGTAGGCCAGTGGCACTTCAGAGGTAGGAGTTGTACCTTCCTACCAACTAGATGGACTTCTAGCATGAAACAGTGAGAGGCAGACTCCCACACAGGTATGGCATCTCCCATCTTCCACACTACCCCCTCCCCCCACTCTGACACAAAAGAAACACCCCTCTACTGAGAGCCTTTGCTCTCTCCTCTGACCACTGACTTTGAAGCCCCATCCTTTCTTTCTGTACTTTTTTCCTCCCACTCCTGCTCTCACCCTCTCTCTATTGCTCATGAACATTCCCACCTTCAAACCTGTTTACCTTGTTGACTCACCACAACCTGCATGGGGGGGTGGGGAGTCATTGCAATAAGGTCATGAGGCAAGACCCCCCGCCTTCCTTGGAGCACGAAAATTGAGTAAACCCAACAAGAGCAGCCATCAGGCAGTACTACTAGAACTTTAGACTTGTACTCATAAGCCCTAACCCCAATCAGAACAGAGGAGACACATAGGGGCGCATAATGCGCCAAGACCTGAACCCCCATGCAATGAAACTCTGACTTCTAGCAGATTTAGCTTCACAGCCAATATTTTGGTTTTGGAAGGTCAAGACCTGAAACCCCCCCCCAATACACACACACTTGGGAGAATTCCTGAATGCTGCATTATACAGATACAGCGTTTTATAACACATTATCACAAAATATCCAGATTTTTATGCGGTGCTAAATTACTGAGGTCTAAATCCAAAGGTAGGTAGGCCTACAGACTTACTTTTTAGCAAAGCACTTAATGGAGCCCAGAATTGTAGCTGTGGGTCTCCATTTTTAAGAGCCGCTGATTTTAATGCTGTGGAAATTCAGACAGAAATAAAAGCATGAAGAAATACAAAATCATGTTTTATAACGAAAGAAAACAGCCTGTGCTTGGTTTGTAGTTCTGCTTGGCTGACTATGGAAGCAAGAGATTAGACTTGGGGGGGATGTGGGTGCTTTAGTCCGCCACTGTTTTGGGAGCCGCTGCTCCTAGAGAAACGTAAGTTAAGATAAGAGACATTGTCCAGTGCCCTTTGAATCCATCACCTGACTGCAGACTTTTCTTGTATTAATTGACCTACTTAAAAACGACCGAAAATAAGCACAACAACTCCTTTATTCGTACTTTCTAGCGTTTTGTGGCTGCTACAGAAAGCACCCTCACACCACACGTGGTTGGATTGTGGCTTGTTCGATGGACATGTATAGGTTCTACTGGCGCTGTGTGTGGAGCGTTCTTCGACTTAAGACCATGTGAAAAATGCATGGTATTTTTTATAAACTTCTCATGAAGTCACATATAAACGTTTTTGTTAAAGGCATGCATGTTATGTGTATTTTACATGAGTTCAATGCTGTTGACTCAATGCATGGATTGCTAGCGTGCTGTAAGTCGTGGTGGTTTTTGCTCCATGTACTCTTTTCATAGGCTGGTGGCCTCTTACTCCAGGATTTTGCTTTAGAAAGGGCAGGTTAGCAATTGGCTGGTGGGTTTTGAGATGCTAGTGGTGTGCCGAGTGAGAATATTTTTTGTGTTCTGCATTTGCCATTGCCTTCTTCTGGAGGGAAGAGACTTTACCATCCACCGAAATTCAAGGCTTAACAGTGGGACCTGATGTGTTTCCAATGGCTAAGGCCACACTTGTAACAGGGATTGCTTTACTGCCCTTAAATGGCTTAGGTCCCAGAGGACTGGCTTTGACACTGGTAGCTAGTGGATAAGGACCCGGACACTGTTTACTGAAGAGCTCTGTACCTAAGAAGTGCCTAGTAAAGCTGTAGTTGGTATAAGTGCAAGGCTGTGTCTACAGAGGAGTTGAGAGCAACCAATCGACTTAAGCTGTCAATTAAGCAGGTTACCATAGGCAGAGTTTGCGGCTGAGCTAATAAATGGACAAGATGCTCAGCCTTAGAGATTGCTGTTAGCGTAGGCCCTGTACAAGACCCCTAATGTGTATTGTCATGCACCCTTATTGTAAATTTGCATGCACCCCTTCACCCCTACCTACACCCCCCCATTTCCCTAGTTAGCCACATCCCTCATCCAGCTGTGGTGCTGTGTTGAAGTGCTTAGTGCTGTAAACCCCTATGCCCCCGACAACTCCTCCCCTCAAACAACCAACTCTACCCCACTACTCTAACCTTCTTAGGCCACATCCAGGATCATCATCATTCTCCTCCTTACAACCTTACACAGGAAGTGATCCCCTTTGGACTTAGTGCTCCTACCTGCCGTCAGAGCAGCTCCCAAGAACAACTCACCCTACCTGAACATCTCCAGGGGACACTCAGCTATCCACATTCTGCAGCACCCAACACCAGCACCACTGCAAACCCCAGTCTGGTGTACCTGGACCATAATGGACGTCTGTTTGTTGACTTCTTTCCTGTGTTTTGTTCCCAGCAGCCCTGCCTTTACTGCTTGTTTTTATCATAAGTTTAGAGGCCTATGCACTGTTCGCCGTGTACCCAGTTGTCCGTATTTCTAGTCAACATATAGTTGAGTTCTAGAACTATGAATAAATGCAAATGTATTGGTTCCTGTAAATAATTGATGGTCTGTCCTCTCTTTGTCATGCAGGATCGAAGCCTGAGCAGCAAGCTGGAACCCATCTCTCCTGTTAGCCCTGCCCGCCTGGATGGCGACATGGACTCGCTACCATCCAGATTCTCCAAGGAGGAGCTAATCCAGAACATGGACCGTGTGGATCGCGAGATCACCATGGTGGAGCAGCAGATCACGAAACTCAAGAAGAAACAGGTAAGAGCTCTTTGATGTTCAGAGCTTGGATATCGCTGTGTTCCTAACCCAGCAGGCACTGTTCAGCTGCTCTGCTTGGCATAAGCTTGGATACTCTGGTATTTGTCTATTGCTGCATCAGAACTGATAAGTTTCTCCTCACCTGCTGCCTTCCCAGATGGCCCTGATAGTCCACAAAGGGGTTAAATCACTTTTGAAACTACTATTCTAGAAATCTGCGGAAAAAGTGAAATTCTGGGTTCTTCTTCTTTTACGACTGTTAATTGGTAAGACAACAAGTAGTGCGAAGAAACTTTAAGGCCGTGGCAGTGGCCTGCCTGTCCTTGTAGATCAGATGACTGTCCGCCTGCTAATCCAGTAGGTCGCCACTTCACCTGCTGGAATACTTTATGTGCCAGTGGCCTGCCTTCTATGCTAGAACAATACTCTATGTGCCAGTGGGTTGTATGAGGAATGTTGGGCCAGTGGGTTGTGCACGGGATAGCTGCTTTTTTGTTTTTGGCCAGCGGGTTGTGCGACCGATAGCTGCTCTTCTGTTGGGCCAGCGGGTTGTGCATGAGATAGCTGCTCTTCTGTTGGGCCAGCGGGTTGTGCGAGGGATAGCTACTCTTCTGTTGGGCCAGCAGGTTGTGCAAGGTATTGCCGCTCTTCTTTTTGGCCAGCAGGTTGTGCGAGGGAAAGCTGCTCTTCTGTTGGGCCATTGGGTTGTGCATGAGATAGCTGCTCTTCTGTTGGGCCAGCGGGTTGTGCGAGGGATAGCTGCTCATCTGTTGGGCCAGCGGATTGTGCACGGGATAGCTGCTCTTCTGTTGGGCCAGCGGGTTGTGCACGGGATAGCTACTCTTCTGTTGGGCCAGCAGGTTGCGCACGGGATAGCTGCTCTTCTGTTGGGCCAGCGGATTGTGCACGGGATAGCTGCTCTTCTGTTGGGCCAGCAGGTTGTGCAAGGTATTGCCGCTCTTCTTTTTGGCCAGCAGGTTGCGCACGGGATAGCTGCTCTTCTGTTGGGCAATTGGGTTGTGCATGAGATAGCTGCTCTTCTGTTGGGCCAGCGGGTTGTGCGAGGGATAGCTGCTCATCTGTTGGGCCAGCGGATTGTGCACGGGATAGCTGCTCTTCTGTTGGGCCAGCGGGTTTTGCACGGGATAGCTACTCTTCTGTTGGGCCAGCAGGTTGCGCACGGTATAGCTGCTCTTCTGTTGGGCCAGCGAGTTGTGCAAGGGATAGCTGCTCTTTTGTTGGGCCAGCAGGTCATGCATGAGATAGCTGCTCTTCTGTTCGGCCAGCGGGTCCTGCACAGGATAGCTGCTCTTCTGTTGGGCCAGTGGGTCGTGCACGGGATAGCTGCTCTTCTGTTGGGCCAGCGGGTTGTGCACCTAATAGCTGCACTTCTGTTGGCCCAGCGGGTTGTGCGAGGGATAGCTGCTCATCTATTGGGCAGTCCACAGTTTTAATTATATAGAGACTGTGACATCCGAGTACTGGTTGACCAGCCTCTGTGCTGAGTTGAATAAGCTGCTGGCTAGTTTCTCAGGCCACTGGCAGTTTTAGTTCTCTACAGACCATGCCAGCAGTGTTATGGTTATGCCTGTAGGCTGCTTTAAAAAGGGTGTTGAGTCATCTAAATAGCTACCCGCAGATAGTGGTGGCTGGTAGGGAACAGTGGTGGGGATTAAGAAGTGGCGCCGCGGCCAGGGCGACTGACGCCGGAATCTGGGGATCACGGTTCGATCCCCGGCGGCAGATTAGCCCAGCACCATGTGACTCTGGGCAATAGCTTGCTTAATCTTCCCGACGGCCCCCAGCGCCTACAGAACCTTACGGGTGATTGTTCGCGCTTTACAAATGTGGATTATTATTATTGTTAAAAAAAATAGAAGAAAAAAAAAATTACCTGCTCATCGCCGGTCACCAACCGCTGCCTCTCCTCTGTCCTCGCTGTTCTCGTGGCAACACCCAGGCCCCCCTAGCCAATCAGGACGCTGCTGTCATCAGCATGACAGCAGAATTGTGATTGGTCTCAGTGCCGTGATTCGGCACTTGGACAGGGAGTGGGAGCCTGTGCATGTTCTCCACCCAGGCTGTGTAGTAGACAGCTAAGTGGCGAACATGCTTAGTGGGCATGATGGTTTGGGTGGCCCAAGATAGGCCGGCCAAACCGTCATGCGCACTTAAGGTGCACATTATACCACTCCTCCCCCCTCTGATGCAGCAAGCCCCGCCCGTCCTAACCCGACTCCAACCTCGACTAAAAATAAAATGATAATAAGGTTCTGTTATTATCATTTTATTTTTCCTTTGCTCTGCTCCGATAGCAGTGCGGCGACGCTCCTCCGCCTTAGCGAAGGAGCCGCCGCTGCCCCCAGGTGTAGTGGAGTGTATGCTGTGATAGGAGGTCACAGAGCATAAATGCTAATTTTCGAAATATTCAGGCCAAGTAAACCTCTACGGTGGGAATGTGGGCTTACTTTACACTGAAGTTTAAACTAGGCAAGTGAAAGAAACTGCCTGAGCTGCACTCAGCGACGTGCTTATTGGACTCTAGCATTTGTGTAACACGTGGATCCCAAGGCACCTTAGGGAAAGGAAAGTAAGTAGGTACTCAGTCATTATGCATGGTTGAATATGAGTGAGTTTGAAGTGCATCGTATATGTGGAGTTGGGAGTTGTGGGTAATATTTGTAGGTTTGGTTCAAACATTTTTGATGAAGTTGTAGCAGCATCTAGAAAAACTAAGTGATGGTGGAATGCTTGAATTAATCTCTGCCACTGGTAATTACATGGGGCTGCATTCCAGTCTATCGTATGTTGTCTTCTGTATTGCACTGTAAGTGCAACAGGAATGCCTACATGTCGGTCGTATGCTCACTGTGCCATACAAACCAAGCAGCACCTCGCTGGTGAGGCCGTACGAGAGTCACACCTGTCTGGGGTTGCTAGTGTTCCATTTCAGGGCAGATGTGGCCTGGCGGGTTGAGCTGGATTTTTCCTATTGGGTTAGGATCAAGACTGATTTACATATGGTTGCTCCCCGTTTGTAGTGGGAGAATAATTTGATGGACTGTGATGGCTCGCTGGGTGATTGCCGGTGCCTAAGTCCTTTGCGAGCATTGCACCCATTACCTTTTCTTCTTCTAGCAGCACTTAGGCATGAACTCTGAAGAGATGTGGGAGAGATGGACTCACAGATGGCAGGTAATTACCAAATTCCTTTGTCAGGGCTGTGCCGGTAAAAGTCATGCTGTGGGGAACATCCAAGTCTTAACTACTTTCTAGAATTCAAGGTGGTTCTTGAGTGCCCTCATTGGCAAAAGAGCCTGGTCATGTAATTGGAGAGAGAACTCCTACCTGTACGTATGCTCCCGAACACAAGTCGTTGGAGTGGAGGGTCCTTAATTGGTGATAGGGTCATAGTTTGTGTTGAAGGAAAGTTGCCCCTGCTCCTTGGATGGCATGTTAAATAATGCCTTGTGCCATAAATTGGATAGTGAGTGATGCAGCAGGTCTTATTGATGCACAGCATGTGAGAGACGGTGCTTATGAATGACCAGTTGGTGATGTCTCTCCATGCCATGGTTGTGTGCAGGATGCAATGAGAAAATGCTGTAGCAATGAGGTGGCTGGACCCGTGTCATGGGTCCCACCAGGGCCGTGATAGCAAGGGATTGCCGAACATGCAAAAAGGATAGAACAGGGACCATATGTCATCTCAGGGAGTGCTTTTATTCGCCTTAAAACAAATCTGCTAAAGAGTCCGGTTTCCAGGGTACTCTTTAGTCGTCAGTGGTAGCAGATCCGATCAGGACACGGGGCTTGCTTCTCGGATCCTCGCAGGGGAGATATGAAGAACAAAAAAAACAACAAAAAAAACAATTATCACGGATCAGTGATACATCCAATATGTTCTTGGACTAAGGAAGGGGTCGTGCGGGATCACCAAGTACCGTCACCAGCTGTGGCCCCGTTTACGGTGTCCTTCCGCCGAGCACCACCCTTCCCCACCCAGTGCCCCGAGAATCCCTGTATTCAGTGTCGTACCTTGTCGAGCCACCCTCCTCTGGGAGAGTGGCGAGGCGGTGCGTGGTCATGTTGGCCTCCTGGCGTCTTCCTGTCCTCTGGGACGTTGCCTTCGGCTTTGGTTTCTGGAGGTCCCCGATGGTTCTGCCACAGGACGGGCATTGTCTCCGGCTCTCGGCGTTTTTCTGGCTTTTCGCTCGCTCTCCGCAGTCCCTCTTCTTCCGCCTTCTCGTTGCTGCTCTCCTTTGATAGGACAGCGGGGGTGACATCACCACGCAGGACTCCTCCTCCAAGACATGTTGCTGTGAGTTAAGGGGCACTCTGCAGCCTGCATATTAAGCATCAGTACTTGAATACGAAACTGGGTGCACATCACCTGTTCCCCCAGTCCACTTTCGGCTTCCTGACACCCCGTTATGAGGAGATTGATCTGGCTTATTCTTGCACCCCAAAATTGAGTGCAGGAGAGCAACGTCGCCCAAGGGCCAAATACATCTTATGGTCCTTGTGGGAGAGCATTTAGGACCCTTGTCCTGAAGTTGGAGGAGTGGCTACCATTGGGTTGTTCATCCCAGTCCACAGGACAACAAGATGCCAGTAATTGGTTGTTGCAGAAGTGGTCCTTCTATCCTGGGTGAGAACTGGTTCAAAAATATGAGATGGCTTGTGAGACTGCCTGAGATATTGTGTATGTTGAACAATGATAGGGAGAATCCTCAAAAAGATCCAACATCTAGTTCTGCCCATAATAAAAACAGAGTCTGAGAGGGAATGACTCTTGGCACGTGCCTGGATCCCCCCTATAAGCCCATCCTTAGCACTGACTGGTGATGTCAGTTACGTTATGCGTAGTAATACTATTGGTGCCTTTTCCGTCCATAATGTCACTTTGTTTCTTAATCTTAGTAAAAATTGTATTTAAAAATCAATAAATAAATAAAGCTGTGGAGGCAGTCCTTCAGACTGCATTGAAAGCATATATTTATGATACACAAAGAAGCAGGAAGAGGCAAAGTATTCTCTGATTGATACTTCTACTTGCAGAGGCCTCAATGTTGTGATCTCTCATGGTGCCCGACCGGATCAGAAACTCTGGCAATGGCTCTTCTCGATGTGACGAAACATGCCATGTAAGGCGCCACCTTGCACACTGGCTTGATTCCTTTTTTTCCTGTGCCCTTCCATGCAGTGCCAAAGCTTCCCTTTGGTACCCCTCATTTAGGCCCTAACACATGCAGACTTTTTCCAACCCACCAACTGAAAAAGCCAGTGTGTCCCCTTTGTTTTTTTGGGAGGGGGTGGGGGCATAGGTGGAGGGCTGAGTTGCCACTAAGGCTCCACCCCATCCTAGGCCTCACCCCCCCACACACTGTGTAATGTATTTGGCAGGTATGTATATGCAAATGAGGCATTTACTGCTTTTAAGAAAAGTTGGAAACTCTACTCCAAGCTCCTGTGATTTATGCCATTTCGTTCGTGAAATCAAGTTTATGTCTAAACGTAGGAATGACTTCTTTACTCTATGTCCAGTTCCAGGTTTATGATTCCCATTACTGTTTTGAATTCTGAAAGGAAGAATGTGTCTCGGGTTTGTTAAATGTTTTGGTTGGTGGTTGGAACCCATGGAGTTCTTGAAGTTGCACAACGCTCCGGGAGTGTAGGGAGGGCTGTGGTAGGCTGAAGGGCAAAGTCCTGGATTTGCACCTTGATGGCATTTGCTGTTGGGTCACTCTAAAGATCTACTTTTGTGCAGAATGATGAGATGTCGGTCGTTCTGGATGCTTCTTCAATAAGAAATTTTGTTTGCGTGATCTTGTGTCAGAGCTTCTCTTAGTTGGGTGTTTCAGGTGGTCCAAGGCTTGTTTCTTTAGGGAACTGTAGTTGCTCACAAGACCCCATCTCTGTTTCGGTGTGTTGAGCAGGGAAGGAAATTGATGCTGAACTGGCTCATAAAATATAGGGGAAAAGTTTTTAGTGGCACAAAAACACAGGAGCCCTAGCCTGGCATAACATTGGGTAGACTGGTGTAAAGGTGGACAAAAGGGTTGTACAGAGTTCCCACCCTCTGAATTAACATATAAAACATTAACAAAACCAAACTGGCAGGGGCTTAATCAGAATGGGGGAATATTAATTAAAACATGCACAGAAACATTTTTTTATTGTTGACTTGTATATTCTGCTAGGTTTGTTGTGTAGGTGAACTTTGTCATGATTATTATTTATTTTGAAACAGGTGCGTTGCAGCTTTGCAATTTGTTGTATTATCTTTTTCAGTCCTGCATTCATCCAAGGTGCTAGTTTTCTCTTGTTGTTTTAGTGGTATTAGGGTGTCAAAGGGTTCCTGGCACCACTGATGGAGTTTTTAACAGAATGTATTGTGTCTAGATCTATATTGGATGTTAGTTGTATTTCTAAGTATTCAATGAGTTTGTTCCCCGGTTGATATGTGGTTGCTTGAAAAGTGGCCTTTAGGTGTAGTGATTTGTGGCGTTTTGTGTTGGAAAACTACCAGATGGTGGTCCGACCATGTGACTGAAGTAATCCTTTGAACGGTAACTAGTTCTTGATTTGCAAAAATGCCATCTCGGATGTGTCCAGTGATGTATGTGGGTTTGTGGAAGATCTGATGTAAGTTGTGTGTGTCCAGGCCATATGTTTAGGTCACAAAAGATCTATAGATTGGGATGCAGTGTCATAAGTTTTGAAAATGTGTCTAGAAGCGTGTCTGGGAATGCTGCATTGCTAGGTGGTGGGCTGTAAAGAAGGTGGAAGTTCCAATAGAAAGTTGGTGTAAGATTGCATCTTGTGATGAAAAGCTCCCAACCTTGTATCAAAAAGTCATCCCCTTTGGTGATATTTATTGTTTCTTTGAATATAACAGCATGGACGTAACAACCGGTAGGAAACTTATTTAAAGAGCATGTGACCGTAAACACAACCTGGTGTGCAGGGGGCAGGGAGGTGCTTCTGAAATCAGAATCTCCTGGGATACAGACCGGCTCAATACACGCTTTGTAGTTCCTGTTCAACCCTGCAGGTAAGGCCCAAATTGAAAGCCACTAAAATACAGCTTATTGCGCACTCAAAAATAACACTTTTTCTAGCCAAAAATGAGTGCGAAATACACTTTCCAAACACAATTTATACCAAAAAAATAGATTAAGCAGTCTCTCAAACACACTCTGGTTGGGCATAGAGGAGTGTATTTTGCCTTTTTAGCTTGTATAAAAGAAATGTAGAAAAAAGAGGGTGGGTTGCCTTCTAGATGCCTTAGCACAGATTTGGGGAAAGCAGGACAGAAATGTCAATAGTCATGGTTGGAAGAAAACAAAGGTTTTACAGTTTCAAAGTCTGTGTTCTCACCACCTTCCTCTGTCCTTGCTCACTGACTGTTTAGGGCTCGGAGAAGCTGGGGCTACAAAATGGATGTGTCTGTCTTGGGGTTCCCTCCACAAACATACATATGAGACACCAGTCACCGTTGTTAAGTGAGAGCACCAAGAAAGCCGGGCCACTCTGTGCTATTTATGATAAACACTGTAAGGTGATTGCGAATGCCGGGGTTGGCCTGGCTCCCGGGCGTTTTTTGCTGAGGTGGCAGGGTGGGGTCCAGGTTTACTGCTGAGGGGCTGATTTTGTTACTGGGAGCTGCCGGCGCTTCTAAATCAACAATACAAAACAAATAGCTTTAAAGCGTGCTTTTTTTTTCTCCCTTGAAATGTATTTTATTTTCCGTGCGTTGTTTTAAACATTTGTTTTGCATTGTCTATTAAGGAAAGCCTGGTAGCCAGTCCGGCCCTGGCGAATGCCCTATTTTATAAAGTGCTTATCATTACTTTTTTCTGTTTCTTGGCACTCCCAGTTTAAGCAGATCAGTGTGCTGAGGCATGGGGAGATTTGCCAAGAAGTGAGGAAGACGAGATTGGATCTCTGGTCTTCTGACTCCATGGTTGTTAACTCTTGTACCTGACCACATTTTTCCCAGACGCATGTGCCAATGAGTAAGATGCATGTAATTTGTGTGAGAAGGAAGTAGTGCGTAATAAACCTTACCCTGATGTGTGTGGCCGCTCAGTGAGAACCAGTTAACAGATGCAAGTTCACACTTCGGCTGGAATAGGAAACCGGTCTGCAGGATGACTTTAGATGCTATTTATGGGATGGCGTGCGGCCACTCGTATGCGAAGGTGAGATTAACGCTAGACTACCCCAGGGAGTAATGGCGATCCGCTCTCATGTCGTGAAATGTGAAAGAACTGTGCAGAATTACCATCTGAATTGAGCAGTTTGTAAAGGTGCCCAGAACGGATTTATGTTTAGGACTTGCCATTCTGTGTGATAGCCCGTTATTTATTTATTTCCGTTTTATTGATATTTTCCATTAGGCATCCCTATATATATTTACTCTGTGGGCACATCAAGTACATCATACTGACAAGTTCCAAAATGGGGCAAATCTGGAGAACTCATAATATTTTCAAATGTTTGCCTTTCCCTCATTTAAGTTAACATTTGATTGTGTGACTGAATTTGTAAACGCGCTGCATCTGTTTGTTCTTTTATTCGGGGGGGGAAGGGGGGTGCTATGTGCTGTTTGACCTGAAAAATGCACATTTTCGACTAGGCCGCTTAGAGTCCGTTCTCATTGTCATTAAACATCTCAGCCAATAGCCAGTTAACTGTATTCTTCTCTGGTAGCCTCCCTCCCTCCCTTCTTTATAATTTCTCCCTGCGACCCAGCAGTGTTGGATCAATTCAAAAAGCTGGGAACTACGTTGCTGTGTAATTCACGCGGCCATCTTTGACTAGCAGGTTTGCCTGCAACTCCCAATGCACTGTGCAGTGAAATTTGTGCCCAGTATCCACACTTCATTCCCTAACTTTATAGACACTTGTTAATGCATTTTTACAGATTCTTGTTTTGTGACTTCTTTGTAAGTACTGGTAGCAACCCATTATGGTTTTGCCCGAAATAGCCAAATATGTTTAAGAAATGTGAATGGAAACATACAGGTGGTGTTGTGCCTGGTCAGTGTTTATTCACTTATTTAACATTTAATTAACATTATATAGTCAAACAAATCAGTGTATAAACCCACAGAGTGGGTCCTGGAACTCTCAACCCTCCCTGGTTCTCTTGGTTGGTGCATGCAGTCCTGGTCGTAACACATGGGCACAAACAGGTATTTAGCTTGGTGCCATTTTATTGAATGTAGGCTAGTGTTTTGTTGTACCTGAGGCCTCTGCAAAGATTGTTGGGTTTCTTTTCTTGACCATACTTTTTTTTTTTTTTTTAAACACTTTATTTTTCCAATATCGCATGGAAGTGACAGAACATTGCAATGAAGTACAAAAGAGGAAAAAAAGAAACAAAACAAATAAATAAGCAATTCTGGCAGTTCCTGACAGTGTTAATACCAAAAGAGAGTCCGCGATGCAAACGGCCAAAGCATTATGCAAACCCAACAGTACAGCCATCCCCCACAAGTTGCCGTGCCCTAACAGAGAATACGAATAAGCATGCACATTTTCCCTGCCAGCGAGCGCTTTATGTAAGGAATAGTGCTCTAACCAATGAGAGCAGTTGTCACTTTCCGCACCCAAACCAACCCCATAGTCCATCCATTCCCGCCCATCCTCCCCTCGTCCCGCCACTGGAGTACTCTACCGTCAGTGCCACCCCCCAAACCGACCCCACCCCACCTCCCAACACCTCCATGTGCAGTTATCCATGATTGAAGGTGTACCACTAAACGTTCTAAAAGTAACCTCTCAACCCACACCCTCAGGCACTATACCATTATCTGGCTGAGAGTTGGGGGCCTGCTTAAGCTTTTCCAAATAGGCTCTCAGAGGACCCCATATATCCTTGGGTCGGGACGTCAGAGGCATTAAACTGGAATATATCTCCGAATTAGTATTGCAGTATACTAAACTCCTGAGCCAACTCTGTAGGCTGGGAACTGCCTTCCTGCCCCAATGGATGGCGACTTCCCTTTTCGCTAGGAGGAGTCCCAATGCAGTGAATTTCCTAACCTTCAGGGGGATCTGCACTGTATATCCCAACAGCGCGATTTCGGGGAGTGGCGCCAGTGGCAGTTCTATCATCCTTCCCAAGGTGTTGTGGATCGTCTTCCAATAGGGCTGCAGATGGGGGCAGGACCATGCCAAGTGGAAAAAATCAGCATGCGGGGTCTTTTTTCTTGACCATACTTAACATGTTTATTAATTGAGTACCGGTAAATCAAGCAACCTGAACACCTGTTGCTTACAGCTCTTAAGCGTGGCAAGACATCCGTATATATAAAAACACAAGTCGTAGTAAATATTTTATTATTCATGATTTGTGAAGGGCTGATAAAAATATCTCTATTCATATTCTCCAAACCCAACTATGTCCCCAAGGTCTAAAAAACAAAGGGGTTGTTTCCACTTGTGAGTTTCTTTTTACTGTTTACTAGCCACACATTAAATTTTTCAATCTTGCTGAAACGTGACACCTGTTTGTCATCCAGAAATGATTACTCCCTCATTCTGCCTTCCATTTTGTGCTGCAGCTCACCAACCAACTAGTGCCTCTCAACGCTGCTTCGTCTGAAAACATCACCAGAAGTTGCCGCTTGGAGGCTCAGTCTAAGTTATTGATAATGCAGAACGGTGTTGGTGTGAGCCGCTTTCCTCCCCTGCTTCGGACCACCCCTCTGCCCCCCAAACCCCTCCTGCCATCCACACTATTGCGAATCTCTCACTTTGAATATTTCAGAAACCAAAACTTCAGAAAGCCCAACATTGTCTCCCAACACGCCTCCTTCAGAGTAAAGACCTTGGTGTTCCAACGGGTGTGTGGCCCCTGCATTGCACCTTGCATTGTTTGCTGTGGTAGATGGATTATGGAATTTTAGGATGAAGGTAAAGTTGAGTTGGTTGTCTTCTTTGACTAATTCGTAGGTTTTGATGATCTGAATCTTGTCATTTTCTGCAACACCACAAGGGATTGAAGTTGACTTGGCTGTTGTGTCCTGTGATGCATCTTCTACACACTTCAAGATACCGCCAGCAAAGTGTCATCGCCTAGCAACGCTAAGGAAAACCCTTCAACGTACGGGGTCACACGTGTACCTACTTCTCGTGGCTCCTCAGTATTTCCTTTCCCAACTAGTTAAACACGTAACTGCTGAGGCATTTCAGTGACCATTATGTTGGCAACATAACCTCGCTCTAATGACTGAGCGCTACCAAACATGTCTGGGTGTCAGGATGGAATGTTACTAAATGGGTTGTCTTAAGTTTAAAAAAACAAAGATGATCCCATTATGACTGACAACTCAGAATCGTCAAAATCGGGCTGCGTGAGACTAAGGGGCTTCATCCCACAAGTCCCGGATGCCAGCGCTACACATTGATTCCACAGTGATCGTTCTTGACCAAGATCTCTTGTTTGGGGCTTCACGCAAACTGTCTCATGCTCTCGCCTTATAAAAATGGTCAAGCAAATGAAATGGAACATGAAGGTCACCAGAGTCGTAGGCGATGCATTCATGTCTTGTCTCCTGTATCTGGAGGGTCCTCCACGCCTAACCCTAGTCCTGTGGCGTTCCATAAGCACGTTTGTTCCGAAAGATTCGGACACCTCCTCGATCACCAAGGTTACTTTCTCCTGTGCCATTTTGACACTCCTTGCCAGGTGCGGATCTCGCAACCTTTGCACCTCACCTCAGTTGCTTAAATGATTCCTGCACCAGTCCCTCCCTTCTCTTCTCCTCCACCTTCAAAGGTAAGACCCTCCTTGCGTCTTGTGGAAGGCTGTCTTACATCATCATCTATGGCATCAGTGTTAGTACTTCTGTCACAGTTAATAACATGCTACTTATTGTAAGCTACTGAATAATGTAATTGAGTGATTCATTTGGACGGGAAGCCCTGTACATAGGTAATTACTCAATGCGCATGGACTCGGTGGGTTACATCACCGCAGCCAACGTCTGTCTTTTTTTTTTCTACCCGGCCTTTGGATAATTTCTTGTGTGACACTGAAACAATGAATTTGTAAGCATAGAGGGCCGTGTGCCCTAGACCCTATACCTACAGGCTTTAGGGAGTTTGCTGATGGAAGTCACCTTACAGGAGACATGTGTGATGAAAGATGGCGATGGGCCCAGCACTCTGGCACTGTGCAAGGCACCTGTTCAGGATGTGTGTGTACAGTCAGTAAAGGGTCTCTTAACTTTAACCCAGCCCACTGAATGCATCTCCGCATGGCTGCAAATGCTGCAAGCACTTTTTTTTTTTTTTTTTTTGTCAATCTGAGTTCTATAGGTAAACAAAAGGAAAGTAAAGTAGGGTCTGTGGGAGGGAGGCTATGTGGCGACAGGTGGGATGGGCAGAATCACTGGGGGCCGAGTCCAGAGGATTGCAGGGCTAAACAACACAGGGGGCGCCTGTGGGGGAAGCAACATGGGATACAGGTTGGGGAAGCAACACCAAAGGTGCAGGTCATGGGGAGGAACACGGAGTGCGTAGGTGGGGGAGCAAATCAATAAGAGTGAAATGTGGAACCGTTGGGAGAAGCACACAGGTGAAAAAGCAACGTGCGGGATAGGCACTAGGGCTATGTAGACAAGGGCGGGGCAGACGCGCATGGGTTGAGAGAGCAACACAAGCGAGCATGGCAGAGGGGGAGAAGTACACAAGGGAGACTGCTGGAAAACACCAGCTCTCGTGCTGAGTGCTTTAATCAAAACAAAAAGTAGCACTTAAAAAGGAACAGCGGAAGGACACAACTAATGCGTTCATGCTCCATGGGAGGGACAAACACAAGAAGTGAAAGAAAGCCCACACGTTAATGAATAAGAAACGAGGAGGTGAGATTGACCCTGCAGACACGCAATAGGGCAGACTCTTAGCCCATTGTAAGCTAACAGTATGTCTCAGAGGAGGCAATGCAAGCACGGTCTTAGGTGAGATCTGAAACGGTCTCTTGCTGCGAGGTCTCAACGGCGGCTTTAAGTTTTCGCAGGCGTTGGTGTTTCCAAGGTACAAGGTTGCCTGGGATGTCAAAAAACTGAAACTGACGTTTTCTTGGCTCTCATTCATTCTGCCACTTTTGATCTAGGTCTAGGCAAAAATCCACTTTGCCAGTCACATTCTGCACATTAAGGAATCTGTTGGAAAGCATTGCTTTGCCAACAATACGTCTTTAATGAGGCTCCTGCTTGCCAAATGAAAGAGTTCTGTGTCTTCCAAGGAAGAAAATTGTGTTACGGGTGAGGTACATAGTTGCGTATGTGAGCAAGGCCAAGTCTGTCTGTTATGCTCTGCTGATACTCTGAGCACTATTTATATATTAGTAGTATCAGTACATATAATGTATATCAGATTACGCTTATGTTTGTTACATGTATTTCTTGCATTAAGTTATGGACTCTCACAATGATGAGTCCAAAGAAGGTGCCAGAGGGTGGTAGCCACCACTAGAGCCCCTGCCGCTTGATAGTGGACGCTGAAGGTTTACCCCCGTGTTCTGTTTCTGAATATGAGGAAAGAGAAGCAATTCACAGATGGGTGAGAAAAGGAGTGGGGTACAAGGAGACGCAGCAGATCATGAACCACTACTGGGCGGGCCCAACCCGGCCAATGTCCTTGGAGCAGTCGGACATAAGGAGACATATCTCATGCTTCTAGCGCAACCAGGGTCTGTCGGAAGGATGCTCAGTGGGGACATACAGAAGAGTGGACCTCCAACCACACAACATGGCAGATTGAGGTGAACTGAGGAGGGAAAGCTGAAATGACTACAGAAGACGGGAGCAGTGGGAACCTCAGGCGTGCATTCGTAAGCGATAGGAAGCGATGAGAGAGAAAAAGGCCAGGAGTGGCTACTCATCTCCCATAATGGGTAGTAGAGGAAAACCTGTAAACCCGTCGTCAGATGTGATTGCAAAGTGGACCAAGGGAGCCCTCATTCCACAAATCCCCACCCATCCGCCACAACTGCCAATGCAAAGAGAGGAAGGTGATCCCCACGGATCTCTTCAAATAGTTGTGCAGGGCAAGGAGCAGTTCATATTGATGCAACTCTGGGTCTGTTAACCCGAAAGCCAGAAGGCAGCGGAGGGAGGTAAGCCACCGAGAGGGAAAATGGCTGAGTCTGTTGTTAACATAGGCACGTCTCTCACACAGAGAAATTGAGTGCGAAGATGAAAGTAATGAGAGTGCTTCAAAGCCTCATGTGCGGGAGGGTGTTGTTATTTCTTCAGCACAACCAACTTCTGCCACTGATGCTGCATAGGTCTGAGCCCATCCATATCACCCTCCTCGAACGTCTGTCTTACACTTAACGTTTGCGGCTTCCATCCACGCTTTGATGCTAGTGTTCTAGAGTTGAGCATATCTTCCATTGTGTGAATATCCACCATCCACCAGCAGTTCCCGACTGCTTTAAATGAGTCTATTCCAACAGGGTTGTACCTACTAATGGTTCAGAAATTCCCAGCATCCTAAACATCTCGTGATCAGTGTGTATGCTGCCATAATCTGTTCACTCTGTATGCTCCTCGTGATCCAGGCACCTGTATATACAAGGGGGTGCATTTAAACTCCTCACCTAGCCAAGATGGAAGAGGGGATTCACCTGAACACGTTGGTAAACTAAGCCACATTTTCTAAATGACGGAGAGGATTCTCAGTTAGAATGTGCATCACATTCATAACTAAAGATATTGTTAACATTAGCTGTGGTCATCAAGCATGATGGTAGGGTGCACATTTACACTCTCTACTTAGCCAAGATGCTGGGGTACTTTATTTGATGTCCCTTTCCTTCCAAGAGTAATGTTTGAACTAACTTCCTAACCTAGATGCTGGAGTAATTTATCAATCTTGCCACCTATAAAAGATGTAGGGATATGTGTTTGTGCTCTTACCAAAGCTGGAAGGGTATTTATTTAAACAAATGTTTCATGCATAATAGAGTATACGGTATACGCTTATGGGAGTCCGCACAAGTTGTAGAGGCTTTGGGATGTAAAAAGGGTGTAAACTGCTTTTGGCAAGTGATCTGTAGAAGAATCCCTTGGTATTGCGTCATGTGGTTGTTTGAGGGAGTGGCATGGAATTTTGGCCTTGAACACACTAGAGTTCCACAATGGGTTAGATCTTGGCCAGACTTTGCCTTCGATGTGGTTTGTGTTCGTCCCAGGTGCAAGGCAGTGGTGAGGCACTGTTCCGCGCCAGGGCCTTGGGTGTGTTCGCCCTGTTGAATTGAAGTTGAGTGCGCTTTGTGGGTTTGGCTACAATAATATTTATCCTCGGTGATGCAGAGACGTGGAACTCTGCCCCTTTTTGGCAGTCACGAGCAACATGTCGTGTGCTGAAGGCTGCACGCCCACTCCATGTCCTCAGAACACACTTTCCATTTGTAGACTTTTTTGTTTCAAATCCTTGTCATCAGGTGCCCAGTTCACGTTGAAGCTGAGCATACAAAACTATAATTGCAGCACACTATATACAAGACAGTAACCAAATGATACCAAAAATGCAGCTCCCAGAATGAATTGGCGTGCCAATCGAAAGCTTAGGACAAGAAACAGGTTTTCCAAATGACGTGACAACTCCATGCCTGGACACCAAAAATGATTCCAGTCTTTTTGGCCAAATGCACTTAACATGCTAGGACTTGTGTGCCCTTATCTCCTGTGGGAGCAAATAAACTACATGTCCCAGAATGCAGTGTGATGTTGGTTAAAAAGCCAGGACTGGTGAAAGAGTCTGGTATGACGTGGGCCACCTGGCAGCCCTAGTGCATGCCAAGAAGACTATCGACAGAAAAGGCGATGCCACTTTGTAGGAGGTATGTACTGAACGTGTCTAATGGGTGTTTAAATGGATCACAGGCTACCTTCTGCGTCGTATTGGAGCATAGGTGTTTGTATTAGCAACCTCTGTTATATTGCTTCGCATCAAAGCAACGCTATTCAGCTTTACTCTTTACGGCACAGTAGTGCAAGTTCGAAAAGGCTATTTATCTGCAGTCGTGTTGTGATGGGTTTCCTTTTTGTGTGACTGCTACAGTGGCAAGCACCCCTTACATTGGTACCCTAAGTCCAACTCCTAAATCTGGGATCAGAGATGGATGCTTGGTGGGCTGAGTAGTGGGGAACCTTTTTGGACTCCAGGCGTGTTGCGACACTTGTGAGGGAACAAACTCGCTTCTCCAGGCATGGCCCACCCACAATTCAGTGCTGCTTCGTCATATAGATGGGTCGTTTTACCATCAGGGCAGAAAAAAGTGTGGCACTTTCTCAGAAATATCTTGACTGAACCAAAAAGTTATTTGAAGGTTACCACCACCTAGTTCTTTTTTTGTACTAGAGTAGTTAGTTATAAAGTAATTGAAAGAACGTTCTGGGTGAGGAGATACCCTGTTGGAAGGTAAGACTTAGTTTTCCTGGTGTGGCTCTCCTTCGTGACATGGTAGAGAAGTTGCACCTCATCAGCGCAGAACGCCCATTGGACGCCGATGGCTTATTCTAAGTTATTACATCATAAGACTGAGCCGATGCTGGCCTTTTGTGTGCAATTCTTTAAAGGTATGTTTTACCTTCAACCACTTAAAATCAGCGAGGTCCCTTCCATTGTCTTTACTATGGCATTTAGTTCTGGTAGAATTCTGTGCAGCTGAGAACATTTTCCGAAGTTATGTGTAATAGATATTTACAAACACAGAGTGAACTCGGATAAAATACACTTACTCTCCTATTACTCCACCCTGGTGCTCTCTCGGTGCACGGTGCTGTGATGGCCGCAGACATCCTTACACCCCATGAATACACAAAAGAAGTCTCCTCACACATGTATCCATCTAGAAATCCTGCCTTAAATATTGGTTAAGCTCCATTTAGGGCCTGTGTTAAACTTGATCAAAACTAGTACCGTTGATTTGGGTAACAGTGGTACAAAGCAAAAGCTATAAATACAAATCCTAGTTATAAGCAGCAAATGTATAGCAAAAAATAAAAATGGAAAACTGTAACCCCCTTCCCCCAAAAAAATAAACTGGACAAAGAAAAAATACTAAAGACGCAGGATTGTTTTCTTTGAATAAAGCAGCTTCCTGCTCTGACTTCTCCCTGCAGAAAGCTTGAATTCAATACAAGTACCACTTTTTTGGCTGCCACACTGAAGGAACATGCTTTTGCCAAAGACTAATTTGGTTTGAGGCCAAACATCGATTCTCTACTTCTTGACTGTGGTTGGTTTACTAAATGGCTTTCTTCAAGGACTGTGCTTGCAGTCAGGAAGAGGGTGACGACATTTACAGTAAGGGGGCAAGTCCCTCGAGTGTCTTGGTCCAAGAAGAAAGAGTGAGTTAGTGCCTCATCCTGAAATGAGGGATCCCAACGTAAAATCCAGTAAAGTTGGCCAACTCTTTTTGAAGATCTGCAGTTTCACCCACCCTTCTCTTCCCTCCCCTCCTTGTCCTAATGAATAAAAAAAAAACATCTTGCAACATATGCCAGTTTTTTTGTGTTTGATGAAGTGCAGATCTGTCGCTGTTGAGGATTCCGCGAAAAGATGGTGTCCATCTGTGCGCGTGTAATGCCAGCCTGCGGGGAAGAAAAATAATAAATATGGAACAGATATTGCCTCGTCCGTGAGCGGGAAAACAGAGGGGTCATTGTGTACCGCCCCTTTAGCTCGGCGCATGTTTTTCGTGGAGTTTTGGGAGGCTTCTGAGAGATAATTAAATCCACTTGGAACGCCAAGTCTCAGTGGAAAAGCTCAGTGTGTTGGCACAGAGTTCCAAACATGGCAGCGAGGGCGCGCAGCAGGCCTTGGCAGGCAGGAGGCGTTGGATAAAGCGAATCTTGGCAGGCTCCAGGGTTTACTCTCTTGAATTCCTAAGTGTTAGTGACTTTGTCCTGTGGGCACATTGCTTTCACTTCCTGCTCAGTTTCCTTCCAGGAGGTCACTCTGTTTGTTGCAATTGTGCAATGCTAGCTTTCAATTTTTGTGTGTTTATTTTCCAATCTGTGTCTTTTAAACTTCCCAAATATTACATAATCATTCAAGCTGCAAACGATTCTAACAAAACCCCTCTCTGTTGCATACATGACCGGATGCTTTATTTAATAGTCAGTATACCAGTGATTAGTACTGAAAAGCGCATGGCTGTTAGATTGTTTACTTGTACGTGCTGAGAAACTCTGGAAATCTTGTAATCTTATTTGAAGATGTGAATTGTTTGGGTTCAGTTCAGTGGTGTCTTACAGTAACCCATGAGGTACTCCGGCTATACTGGATGTCCATGTGGGATACATTTAGATACAACTCATTTATTTGAGATTATTTGAGTAAGTATAAAAAAAGAAAGAACATGGCAGCAGTACTTTTCCATCTATACACCCAGGGTCTGGACAGCATCCTTGTATCCACCAGGACCGCCCCAACGCTGCTCCAACTCAGGAAAGAGTAGAAGACTTGCCTCTTTAAAGAACGCGACACCACAATCGTTGACTTTAAGCGCGCCTTTGACCATATAGAGCGCTCCGCTGCCTTTTGGGTAGCGCGCTATGGAAATACCATATACATTTATACATAATGTTGGATACCTCTATTTGTTCTGTTGGCCAAATGGTTCAATGCGTGCCTGTGCTCTTGCTTGTGAGAGACACAGTGTTCCTCAAGGGTCTAGGAGCCCACCCTTTGCTTACCATTTGTGGGCTTCCTCACGCTCGTTTGCTGCTTTCTAATTGGGAAGCGCGAGCCTGCTTCACTTCCTCTTCTTTCGGCGGGAGCACAGGCATTTACGGATTGCTCCATCTGGTTTAGGGTCCTTCCACTGCTGGCGCAGTGATTGAGGTACTATTTTTATGTTCTTGCTTTTTCCCCTCCCATCCCCCGTCCATGTGGCTTCTTCCCCTCTCAGCTACCCTTCTTACCCTCCATTCCCTCCCGTCCATGTGACTTCTTCCCCTCCCACACCAGTCTGTTGCTTCTTCCCCTCCCACCCCCTGTCCATGTTGCTTCTTCCCCTCCCACCCCCTTATCCATCTGTTTTTTTTTCAATGTTCTTGGTTCTTCCTCTTCCAATCCCCATCCATGTGGTAGTTTCCTGTTCACCCCTGTCTGTTTTGCTTCTTCCCTTCCCACCTCCATGTGGCTTCTTCTCCTCAAACCTCCCCTTCCATGTGCCATCTTCCCATCCCACCCCTCTCTATGTGGCTTCTTCCCCTCCCCAAATCATCTGGCTTCCTCAAGAAGTGGCTTCTACCTCTCCTTCCCCCCCCATCCATGTGGCTTCTACCCCTTCCACCCACCCATGCATGTGGCTTCTACCCAGTGCTTCATTTGTAAAAAAAAAAAAAAAAAAAAAAAAAGGAAGTGCCAGGGCCCTCATCGGGAGACCACTGCAGCTTGCACCACCCATTACCCCTGACAGTACCAACACAACTACTAACCTTCACACTGCTATAAGATTAACAATTAGGCTATTCCAGGCCCCCAAAGCTATCAAAATGGCTTGGGCAGCAGGTATTATTCATTTTAAATGTTTATTTAATTAATAAACAATTGTTTTGTGCTCGTCTTTAGCTTGGACAAACAGTGCCACCGTGTGGCAGACTGTCATTAGTTCCGGTGTTGGCAATTAAGTGCAGGTGCCGAACACCGGAAACCACAGGTTCAAATTAACCAATGCTTCTACCCCTCACACCCCCCTCCATATGGCTTCTACCCGCCCCACCCGCCACGTGACTTCTACCCCTCCCACGCCCCTCCATGTGGTTCCTACTCCTCCATGTGGCTTCTGCCCCTCCCACCCCCCTCCACGTGACTTCTACCCCTCCCACCCCCCATCCACGTGGCTTCTTCCCTTCCACTCCCCCATCTATGTGGCCTTTTCTTCTCCCACCCCATCCACGTGGTGTTTTCCCCTCCCACCCCATCCACGTGGTGTTTTCCCCTCCCACCCAATTCACGTGGCTTTTTCCCCTCCCACCCCATCCACGTTGCTTTTTCCCCTCGCACCCCCTTCCACGTGGATTTATCCCCTCACCCCCATCCACGTGGATTTTTCCCCTCCCACCCCCATCCACATGGCTTTTTACCCTACCACACCCCCATCCACGTGGCTTTTTCCCCTACCACCCCCATCCACGTGGCTTTTTCCCCTCCCACCCCCATCCACATGGCTTTTTCCCCTACCACCCCCATCCACGTGGTTTTTCCCCTACCACCCCCATCCGCGTGGCTTTTTCCCCTCCCACCCCCATCCACGTCGATTTTTCCCTCCCTCCCCCATCCACATGGATTTTTCTCCTCCCACATCCACGTGGAATTTTCACCTCCTACCCCCATCCACATGGCTTTTTCCCCTCCCACCCCCATCCACGTGGCTTTTTCCCCTCCCACCCCCACCGTCCACATGGCTTTTTCCTCTCCCACCCCCATCCACAGGGCTTCTTCCCCCTCACACCTCATTCACGTGGCTTTTTCCCCTCCCTCCCATGTGGCTTTTTCCCCTCCCACCATCCACATGGCTTTTTCCCCTCTCAGCCCCATCCACGTGGCTTCTTCCCCCTCCCACCCCATCCACGTGGCTTTTTCCCCCTCCCACTTCCCATCCGTGTTTCTTTTTTACCCTCCCTAAATGTGGCTTTTCCCCTTCCACCCCCCCATGTGGCTTTTTCCCTCCCACCCCCTATCCACGTAGCTTCTTCCCTTCACACCCATCCATGTGGTTTCCTCCCCTTCAACCTCCCATCCACATGCTTCATCCCCCCACTCCCCCATCCACGTGGCTTCTTTCCCTTGCACCCCCATCTACGTGGCTTTTCCCCTCCCCATCCATTAGGCTTTTTCTCCTTCCACCCTTCTCATCCATGTGGCTTTTTTCCCTCCCACCCTCCCCATTCATTTGGCTTTTTCCCCTCCCGTCCTCCCCATTCATTTGGCTTCTTCCACTCCCTCCCACCCTCCCCATCCATTTGGCTTTTTCCCCTCACACCCTACCCATCCATTTAGCTTTTTCCCCTCCCTATCCATTTTACATTTTCCCCTCCCAGCCCTCCTCCATGTTGCGTTTTCCCCTCCCACCCATGTGGATTGTTCCCCTCCCATCCCCTATCCACGTAGCTTATTTCCCTCCCACCCCCCTTCCACGTGGTTTATTCCCCTTCAACCCCCCATCCACGTGGCTTCTTTCCCTCCCACCCCCCGACTACGTTCGGATGCAAGAATTTTAAATATTGCCTCAAACGTCAGCGTGAAATATGAAGCAAAATAAAATAAGCAAATAAGGAAATTAAGCCGATGTCCTCGGTACACTGACTCCACACCAACAGGAATGCCCGAGACCATCCGTTATTATGAAATTCGAGCCCCTTGCTGTTAAACTACGGACAGGCAGAACGTTCACAATAATTAAATACATAATGCTAAACCATGCAATGCCAGACAAGGTGACTATCCATCTGCTCCTTACCTTGAACTTCAGTTAACCGTGCTTGCGTACCTCCTGCTCGCGTACCTGTGCCAAATGTTGCTCATTGTGACGTGTGTCTGACATGCGCTGTGGCAGCCTGTTGTGACGCCTCTTGTGGTGCTTCCTTTGCTGGCAGTGTCGTCAAGCCTATGTCGAGCTGGCGCTGGGGTGCCCCGAGCTGCTACAGAGGACCCTGACGTCTTTAATCCACATTGTGTCCCAGCAAGGGTGCAGCACACGTCACGAAGAGCTGACGCTGCTTTTCTAGCACTTATCCGACCTTTCTCTTCAACTCATTGTCCACAATAACCACCTGGGTGGCAGGAAGACTGACGAAGGGCACCCGGCGCGGCTCAGCCATCTCTGTTTGCAGCCTCCAGACTTTGCTATACTGCTCGCATTGTTTTACAGTGGCTGGAATGACAAGGGAAAGTGAAAGAGCGCCATGCGCGCGTTGTAGGCACGCCGTGAGCGTGCACATCGGCGTGGCCTGCGGCTCGTGCCCAGTGGCGGCGCCTGCGGACTTCGCCGTACTTGAATAAGTGCTGCGCGGCACGTGCGGCCCAGGGAGGGGGCCGCCAAAGCGCCCAAAGCAAAAAAAAAAAAAAAAAAAAAACAGTAGAGGAAGTCCGGCGGGAGCCCACCCCGCCTTCGTGAATGCCACATTGTGCGGCCAAAGCAGGATTTCAGGCAGGGCTCCAGTGAACAAGACGGAGCCCCGCAGGTTGCTGCAGTGACCGGCTGAAGATGCGAGACCAGTCAAGGAGCAGCGCAGAGTCCCCACAAGAGCTGGTGAGTGGGGTGAGGCATGCTGGACGTGGTAAGCACGCCGCGCCTGGACAGGAGATGTGCACGCGTATGGTGCAAGCAGTAGTGATAACGCCGCGACCCGTACGCGTGCACGTCTCCTGTCTGTTAAGCTTCGGCACAGACAGTTGATGTGCACGCGTATGGCTTGCGGCATTATTACAACTCCTGCTCGCACCATAAGCGTGCACATCTCCTGTCCGGGCCTTGCCGTACGCGTGCACAGGTCCTGTCCCGCTTCAGAGCCAAGTCAGCAACAATAGATCTCGCCGATAGCGTGCAGCGCTTTGCGCTGCATCGCTAGGCGAGACCTAAAAAGTGCTATCACGCGCCCAGCGTTGGCCACTTCATAGCCTCTTTTTTTCCCTCTCGATGACTGTCCTCTTCCCCTCCCGTTGTCCACTTCTACCTGATTGACAAAGCCAATAGTTTGCCCATAAGCGAGTTTTGCGTTGCTAATGCTTATTACATTGTTTCACTGCTTTGTACCCTCGTTTCCCCTAGCTCAAACTTTGGTGCTGGGCCACTGAATACGAAGTGTGTCTGTACTTCCAGCTGCAGCATTGCCAAATCGTCCCATTTCGCGTTTGGAGGCGGAGAGTGAAATAAAACAGCCGGTGTGGCATCCCATGCGCTTGAATATACCTGAATGGGAGTTATGGAACGGAAGTACAGTTTTATTAAATCTTCTGTTAATTATGTGGCATGGAGTGGAATCTGCCTGAAGGGAATCCCTTGAAAGTAAATACCTTCAAAGAGAGTGTTAACAAATCTAGTGGAATGCCTTGTAAGGGAGCGCCAGGTCATGGAATGTTATCTTCTGTAATGGAGTAAAAGCTGGTGGAGACTGGTGCAATACCGTGCCAGGCAATTACCCGTCTTGGCATTGAATCTCAAAGAGTGGAATGCCAAAATCTCTGACCTGAATGTCGAGGAAAGCCTTGCGGTGTATTCTGCTGGAACAGAATGTAATGAGATGTTTTCAAACAAAAGAGCATTTCTAGGATGAAATGAGGAGACCTTGATGGCAAGCAGTGAAAATTAATATCACTTAAGTAAGATTTTTTTTTTAAAGGAATGCTGAAGACAACAAAGTGCTGGAGGGGAATTTGAGGAATGCCGTTGTCTGGATTCTGCTAGAAGGAAATACCATTGCATGGAATTTTAAACCATTAAGTCGAATCGACCGGGGCAGAGCATGTAATGTGCGGAGCGTGGAAAGCGATGAGACCCTCGCAGGCCTTCAGGGTGCTTTGTGATGTCACAAAAATTAGATGGGGCCACTTTGAGGATTGCGTATTGCTTGTTAAACCAGCCCTTCTGATGTTCTACTGCACCATCTATTCATGAAGGATTCCATCCAGTGAGTGACGTCATCGCGGATCTTAAACTTGCCAGACTTCTTCAGACAAAGGCACATTCTGGAATCTGAGTTGGTGACCGCTGACTTTACAAGCCCAGGTAGTGAGAAGTGATCACTTCATATCTACAAGCTAGCTTAGTGTAAGTCGGATTCATGAATTTTATTGACGTCTTTGGCAAGTTGGTGCAATCGAGAATTGGGTAACGTTGCTACTGCATCGATTGTGTGAAGAAACCCAGACACTCGGTGGCGGCTGCTATCAGGAAAAAGTGGTGAGGCAGCGCGGGGGACAAAAAAATTAACATAAAACGTGCCCCCCGCTTCTTCAGCTCCCGACGATGTACAAAGTTGGTTGGTCCACGGCACACTCTTCATGAAGGATTTTCAGGACGTACCCGCAAGATAAACGTAAATATAAAGAATCAACATAGAGTAAATTGTGTAGCCGGTAGTTATCCTGCTGATTGGGTTTGGATCAGCCGTAGGAACCAATGTCGAACACCTCGGCCTGGAAATTAACAAAACATCTCCTCTAGATATAAAGCATTGGCATGTTTAATCAAAAAGTGACGCAGAGTTGTTTTAGTGTAAATATTAAGATTGTGAGGAAGGGTCTGGTGAACCCGTGCCATTTTAAGAATAATCAATGTTGTAGATTTGGGGATTTCCTTGTTGGTCACTTCAAGCTTTCAAGGCAGAGTGAATGAAGGAAGCCATTCAATCTTGTCTGTGTGCATTGTCCAGACACCTTGTGGAAACTACTTTTGTGGTGTGGTTTACTGCATCAAATTGAGCCCAAGGATTGAGCTATTGAAAGAGGCCTGCATCTCCTTTCTTGAGCACAGCATGGCATTCTGCATAATTTATGCATCCCCCAGAGCAGGAAATCCCATGACTTTCCTTTTAATGCATTTGTACTCACTAGTGTCCATGAATAATTGCTACTTTTTCAATTTTTTCTTTAAAGTAATTTTAAATATTGGAAGGAAATGGGCTCATTGACGGCTTTACAAATGTAGTAAATAAAGAGGTATTAAAACTGTGCATCTGTGGTTGCCAGAAAGCAGCGTTATGGAAGCGTGCTCTGCAATGCGCTGAAGAGGCACATGTTCTCCATAGTGCATGTAGGCCCTAACTCATCAGAGTAATGGCTGCAGTTTTTATTAAGTGTTCTGTTAACAACCTCCGTGACCAGTGATTGGGATACATTTATTATTATATATAGTTGTGGGATATTGACGAAGTTCATTACTAATATTTAATGTTGTTCCAAATTCCTATTAGCATTTACAAGGATTTAATATTAATCCGAAATCAAATCGACTGCTTTACAAGATTTTTAATGTTTGTTTAATTTAGTGTTTTCTTTTTTCTTTGCGCAAGTCAAAGATCTACTTTGTAAGATGAACTTCAGCCCTTTGATTTATGCTATATTTTAGATCTCTGAATAGATTTTAGTTCAGGGCAAACCATACGTTTTCTTGTTTATATATCTGCCTCAGTGATTTCTTTGTTGGTGATAACCTTATTGGGTTTTATTGGCATGTGTTTGAAACTGGTTCATGTTCCCTTGGCTAATGCAAAGTGTTTAACAAGAAACCGCCTTAGATTTATTTGTACTTCTGATGGTTGTGTTTTTTGCCTGTGTTTGCATGCACATTGAAATATCCCAGGATTTAGGTTTTATAGGTTCTGATGAGGAACATTTTTTACTATAAGTTGAGGGATTGCACAGCAAGATACGAAAGTGGATGCAAGTAAGCCTGTGCGGAGTTCGCAGAGCTCCGCCAAACTACGCAGAGTTCAGCTAGTGGCGGAGTGGGTTACCTTGTGCCGTTCGCACTGATTTTTAGTGCCGGGTGTTTGTCGCACGCTGTAAAATCAGCACGAACTGCATCTCGCACAGTGCAAGAGGACACTGCTTCTTTCTGTTGCCCGAGTCGAAGTTCGACTCGAGCGCCCGCTTCTGCAACGCGAACGGAAGGTTTCTCAATGCGAGCGGTTGCGGCCAACCGCCCACGTTGAGAAATCTCTCAGGGAAGTGGTCTAGCGTTGGCTTTTCCTCACTCGCGCTGGCCAGTTTACCGTTGGTGACCATGAGTGAAGAAAACTCTGTTCTGCTACGTGTTTTTTGCAAATCCGCAAGCTCCGCGGAACTCAGAGTGCTAAAAACGCTGCAAACTCCGCAAACCAGGCTTGGATGCAAGGCAGTAGGTTGCCCAGATGCAGCTTTTGCTAGCAGAGTTGAGAATGTAGGTTTTGCGGTCTCCTTACAGATGCAGTATAAGTAGTACAGCAGCAGTTACAGTTTTATGACGTACACACTGCTCAGTGGCGTAAGAAAACTTGAGGGGCCCTCCTGCAAAGTGCTTGGAGGGGACCCTTCCGGACTTCCTCCGGCACTCTCAGGCCAGGGTACTGCACTGAGGGGGCCCCCATGGAGCTCGGGGGCCAACCCGCACTGCGGGGCCTTTGTTATACCCTAACACTGCTCACTGTAGGGGATGCGAGCCAATAGCGATGATTTATCATGGCTGAAGATACTGCAGTGCTTCAATTTTAGCTAAATGTACACTCCTTCAAAACAAAAAAAGTGATTTTCATTGGCCATGCAACAAATTTCCATGGGGATAGTTTCAGCGTGGAAGAAAACCTCCTCTGAAGCAGTTTCATATGGGATCAATCAACTTTTATCCTTTTTCAAGCATGTCAAAAAGCAAGATATTTAAGCAGTTCTGCACCCCGGGTAATCGTGCTATAGTAACTTAATTTCTTAGACACATGATCAGAGGAGCCCCTTTTCCTTTGTCTTTAATTTTTCTTTCAGACCTTCTAGCAGGAGCAAGAAACATGTCATAGTTTGTATACCAACTGCAGACTATGTGGCGGTCATTGGCAGTAATCTGAGCTCCGGGGGAGTGCTTCTGGCCCCCTGCAGGCCCTGAGATGCATCCTGGAGTGTGGAGGGAGTTCCTTCCTTAGCTTGCCGTCTGAGCTCCATCTGTGGCCTTCCTTGTTCTACACCACTGACCAAGGAGGCATGTTTTGTTTGCACCTTAAAAAGGAGCTAGACTTTGGCAATCTGATCAATTCCTCTCGAAGATTCAGCAAAAAGTTGACTGAGTGGATGACACATTACAGCTTGGTGATGGAGCTAGATCGCCAATGAAGAGTTTGCTGAATTATTAGCGGTTCTGATTGAACGCTTTGCGCTAGCTAACCCTGGCTCCAGCCTGTACAGGCAGACCGCCTTTAGTCATTGAACTACTCTAATCTCCTATTGGGCTAATGCACTTAGCGCTTTACATCATCCTTCATTCAAGCATTCAGCCGTCACTGGCCAGACCTGGCGCAGTGAGGTGCATCGTTTCACGACGGAGCAGGCGAGTGAGGAGTTCAGCGGGAGCTTCTTACCTACGAGCCCTAAGGCTGCTGAACTATTAATTGTGGATTAACGCGCAGCGGAGGGAAAGGGCTCAGTCGCTCCTCACTGGTAGTATCCTAATTAGATTTGTTTGACTTTTAATGAGTTGTCATTAACGAGCCCTGGCTTAGTGGCCAAATGTAATACCCTTGTTTGCCAGTGAATTTACAGACCTAAACTAATTAGAACAGTAGAAATGGCTAGTTTTTTTCCATAATCTCTGCATTTTGGGTTTATCAGGGCAGCTGCTGCAGAATTTATATGTCCTCAATGTTTTGAGTTTCTGTTCACTTTGATTAATTTATGTGATTAAAAAGAGGGCGGTGAGTTAGACTTGGCAGACACCTTTTATTGAGGTTTCCTTAAATAGTTGAGTTGAGCATCACATTGCCTTGTGCATGTGTCACACAAAACCATTTGTTTCTGTAATCTAAGCATCTGATTGGTTTCCTAGAACAAATAATCCCATTGCTTTTTGACCATAGGGTAATCCTATGTCTCAATTCACTTTGCTTTTCTAACCTGTGTTGACCCTGAACATATGTTTATGCAAATGTGAAATTATATTGGCTAGAGTAGCTTGCAACTCCTGTATCAGATCTCCACTTCGTTAAAGCCCAGGTTTGACATCGCTACTTGCGTGTAATAAGAACATTACATCACTGCTCTGTTGCAATAATGTATTTCTTTTGAAGTCAGAAGGCTTGTTGCCATTAGACGTGTATAAACCAATTCCCAACCCTGAGCAGATCACTTTTCAGCTTGTTTTTCATCATTCAGGGTTCAAAATCCATGCTCATTGATGGATGAGGAGTAATTTATTGGGGAATGGTCATTTGTTGTACTACTGGTCTTTATTTCTATTTATTTAGTTACTTGAACTTTTATGTAGTCCAGAACTGATCCCATTGGGTTACAGAGTGTGTCGCATAGATACTTTGGTGTGTGTTACACAACGTGCTATGCTATGAAGACCACATATTAAACTTTTGTGACATAGTATAAGGAACGGGTTTGAGCAGAACACAGTATAACCGTAAACATTTATTTACATGTGTACAGTTTAACTCATTTGTCCAGGACAGGATGCAACTTCATCATAGACAATTACAAAAGGAAATAGCTAAAGGTGCCCATGCAGTTTAAATTAAAGGCATGTCTGCTCCTTTTGTGAAAGTTCTGGAGGAAGGATTATTCCGGATTGGGGAGGGATGAAGTTCTGGGGTGAACGGATGGAGGAAGATTGTTTTTGATTTTTTCTTCTTCTTTTGACGGCTGGGATTTCATAATCCAAAGAGAGTGAAAACCATCATAGATGCCACCAGTTTGCAAGCCAGGTACTGTACTATTCTAGAATGCAGTATTTTATCAACCAGCCCTACTGGTCAACTTGTACACGTTCCTAGCTTCTGTAGGTAGTCACTTGAAAGTTACTTGGATTGGGGTGATGTGATCAAACCTTCTCGTTCTGACACTAACCGCGAAGTTGAATGAAGGCCTACTGGAGACAGACCTGGTGGCATCTGAAATACCTACAAGACCCACATTCTCATGCTCTACCTAAATAGGGTTAGGGGTTTGACCACTGATGTAGTCACCTTCTGAAATTAAAGGTTCAATACATCAAATGACTTTGATTTGGTGCTGTGCGATATACAATTCAAGTGTCTGTCCATTGCAACTTCGAGTGCATTGGTTCACTCAAAGATGATATGCTTAAACTCAAAAATGTTCTGTGGGTTGATCCAAGTTCGCACTTTAATGGAGAATTGAAGGAGGGGATAACAGAAGGAACTGTTTTTTTCCAGGCTCAGTTTGAGATCTTGGATGGCCATTAAAGACTAAATATTAATTGTTAGAGACAGTGCCTTTGTGGAGATTTTCATTGACAGCTGAATGTCCTCCGCATCAGTGGAATGGACCGCAACAAATGCTTCCTATCTTAACAAGGGAGGGAACCCATATGTGGAATAAAACACATCTATTCAAAAAAATCCTAACCCAGTGCTAACTCACCCAATCCAAATGATGTCTACTTCCCAACAGACTCAATCGACTTAGTCCTACCCTCTAATCTGCATTATTTTGCTGCATTGAAGTCTACACTTTAATTGACCACGCATTAATTCCTGGGTCATAATGAATTTGCTAGTTATCCTTCCCTCCCAACCTCAACATACCGTTATTTCCTCTTTTAAATGGATATATGTGAAGCACCGGTATACCTTTTTTGTCCGTGTCTGCGCTACATAAACATTTTAAATTAAATAATAAATCTGTGTCCTCTACTGTACCAGCCAAAGGTGGGTTTACTGGAAAGTTTACTATTGCGTGTTCAACATTCTTTGGGGGGGAAAAGTAAATGTTGTTGCTCTGTCTTTTGAAAATGACATTGCATAGCTGGTTGATAAGTACATCGATTTTTGTACAAATCATGTTTGAATAAAAACACAGCATGACAAAAACCATACATGCAGATGCGCAGACAGTAATATTTTAATACCGTTGTTTGGAGGGGGGTGCTTATCCACTCTAGCCTTGAGTGTCTTTCCAGGTGGTGATGTGGCCTGGGTAAATGGCCCTTGCTACCTCTTATGGCAGAAGCTATTGATATGCGCTTCCTGAGGAGGTATAACCAAGGCCGTTGGAAATATGTGATTCTGCAACTGCGGCAGTTCCCTTGTCATTAAAGATTTCTACATTTGCCACATAATCCGTCAAATATTCTGTTACAAAATTTGGAGTACGAAACAAAAAATTCTAGCTCAAACGGATACATAGTTACTAAAAACACAGCAACACTTGGTGTCACGCAGTGGAAGGCCGTTCACAAAGGTTCGCTGGTCACCTTTCAGTTTCTTATTGCGGTATTTGCTTGTTAAACTGGTAGTGCAGAGGTGAAGCCTTTTCCTAGCCAATGTTAAACTGTGTACAAATGACAAAATAATCAAGTAATACTGTTACAAAATTTACTGCATTGTACCACATAATTTGCCTTTTTCTTGCTGCTTAATGCAGCCAAAGTTGCTGCATAATTTGGTCCCCACCTGTCGCATAGTCCCAGCGGCCCTCCGTATAATCCATTTTCTAGTTTTAGAGTTCCAAGTATGTGGATTGTTGAACGTCTGAGTGGCCTTCCTTTACACTGTCAAAGCGATATTTATTATGGCTTTGCCTGTAAATTATACAGTTTTCTGGGTTTTGTTTGGCTCGCCAAAGTTAAAAATGGATCACTTTTCATTGAGAAGTTCCAAACCCCAAGCTCGCAACAGTGCCTCGAGCCTGAGGTTAACCCTCCCCTCAGTAAAAGTCTGCTCGTGGGGCCATGTCGGTGTAGTGTTGTTTTTCCCCCCCTGGTTTTCAAATTTTTCAAGTCGTTGTATTATTAAGGTGTACCGCATCTTAGCAAAATAATTGCGGTTTCCTGCATTTTGCAGTTGCAGTGCATACCCTTCTTGTTTTGGCGTATATGTATGCTGCCATACGTATATACCGTTGACTTAGCGGGGAGTCAGCGAGGTGGTGAACATAAGCGCGATACCCAGGATTCCTTACCAAGAACCTTAACAGGCAGGCGGCAAGCAGGAGGGTACCTAGTCCAGGCTTCCCCAACGAGTAGCTTGTGAGCTCTTGCTGGCTCTCCAGCTTCCTATAAGCAGCTCTCCTGTGTGCAGCCCAGCCTACTAAATTAGAAGCTTTGCTTGGTTGAATTGATATATGTACCCCAGAATTGAAAAGCATGTATACTATTTGAGCCATAAATGTAGATATTTTCAGAACTCATTAGCGGATATTTGGAGAAGAATAGCTGAATTTCCTAAATATATTTAAAGCCGATTTTTGACAGCTCTATCATGCAGCACTGGGGAGATGTATTGCTAATAATATTACCTTGGTAGTACTGGCACTACAGCTATGGATGGTATGCGTTACTCATGCAGAGACATTTAGCAATGACAGAGCCTTTTTACATTACTGCTGCAAACCCTGCCTGATAAACTGAGGTCCTCACCGCTCATAATCTTGCACACGGTGGCCACATGTATAATGTTGCCCTGATGCCATTCTATTACAACACTAATAATGTTAGTAGCTCAGGACGATTTTCATTGAACATCGGTAGCTCTTATTATGAAAAACGATGGCGACCCCAGACCTAGCAAGCGAGGTGGTCATGCTCAGTGGCCGTATGTGGAACCTCAAATGGCAAGCCTGGTCTATCGAATGCAAATCTGCCATATCCTTTCTTGTCGCAAGTTCTTTCTTGAGTGTTAGAGGTGTTTTTACTGTGACTGCGTGCTGATCTAACCGCGGCAATGAACCGACAGCGGGTTGTATGTGAGAGGCAGCTGGGGATCGGCTTATGGTCAAAGTGCTTCTATTTTTGAACCCTGCAGCAACCTGATTTTTTTTTTTTTGCTTTCAACAGCAACAATTGGAAGAGGAAGCAGCCAAACCTCCGGAACCAGAGAAACCGATTTCTCCGCCGCCTACGGAGTCCAAGCATCGCAGCTTGGTGCAGATCATCTATGACGAGAACCGGGTAAGCCCTTGGCCTCTTTATAACAAATCTTGGATGATAGACGGATCGACCAACCTAGGTTCACGGATGCTGAGTCCATGTCCACCTTTTAGGATACCCATGTACTATGCAGATGGGCGAATCATTGTATGTGAATGTATTTTATGAGCTATTGATAAAATTTGCCCTGGTTCTGGCCCTCCTGGGCATACGTTGTGTACCCATGTGATAGGTGTTTATAAAAGTGTTGGCATACTACCATCCTTTCTGTGCAAGTATTACCTGATATACTGCAGTAATGGCCAATACACAACTCCTAATTCTAAGAATCTGATGGAGTCGAGCGCAAGGGATAGTTTGGTGAATTGGGGCAAACCGAGCCCCGAAGGGACCTTGTAACTTCAGGCTAAAGTCATGTTGCTGCTTCTGTGTGACTTAGAATGTGTTTCCCTTGGGTCAGAGTTGGGTTGGCGTGTAACCTGGCGCCATCAAGTGCCTTCAAGGGTGGAACAACAATGAAGTAAATTTTCACTAGATCCTGCAATGCTTTCTTCTTTGACCTTCTGTTTGATTCGTTTTGTGGTTGCAAACTCAGGAGAGTGTGGCTGCTCCAATCACTATAGTGTAATGTGATGGTACCAAGCCATGTGTGGTGCTTAGGGGCTTCCATCAGGGAAAGGAGCTCACCCGCCGAAGGGAAATAAGATCTAAATGTTCCAATATATACCTGCATCTTTCATTTTAGGGGAGGGGAGGGATGTCTCATTGCACCTCCATTACCTACATGTGGTCTGCCTGGCACTTAAGCAGCACTGTTACAATGGACACCTGCCTTAAGATTTAAAAAGTGCAAGGTTGTCCACCTGCAGGAAAAATATGCTGCCCTCTGCTGAGCCTGCATTCTCCCCGGTCTGCAGCAAGCACCACAGCTACAGCCATGCAACTGCAACACGACTCCATAGCAACTGCAACACAAACCAATGCTTCGCAACTCGCAGGTCCAGCGCAACACTCCGCCACCATGCCAACACACTTCACCGCAGGAACAATACAGGTTCAGCCGCAGTACTGCAGCAGCAGGCAGACAGTACAGGCACTGTGCCTCTCAGATCCATTCGTTTTCTGGTGTCCAGGGTTGTTCTGGGTCAGACACCTGCACAGCGGAGCCGAACGCGGTGACCAGATCTTGCTATGCTGATGCGTGCATTCATGGAGGTTTCTTGAATTGTTGATTGAACTAAATAGGTTGAATATTGTAAATCGCTATGAATTCCGCTGCTTTCTTGATCATTAACTTTTGACAGTCAATCCCAGTTTCCGCTAGTTCTCCTGGATTCCTTGTACACCTCCTCAGGGCGCATAATAAACCCATCCTGTGCAACAGAAAACTAGTCTGCCCAGTCTTCAATATCCGGCATACCTGCCCCAGCTCCGAAAGCTGCATTTCTGGCCATGTCTGATGTTTCCTTCCCAAAACAAAATGGCTACCGTCTCGCGCCTTCTGTGAACAGAATAACTAGGGCGCCCTGTCCTTCTCCATACACCATCATTCCCAGCCTCTCCTACCACCCACACTAAAACCCATGGTGCCAGGCCTCTCCAGACTTAGCCCCTCAAACAACGTACCTGGTTTCACCCTTGCCCCAGTAAATATTTGCGCCCTCCTGTTCTCCCATCGTCTTCTAAGCATTACCCTTGAGCAGAACTCAAAATGCAAAAGGCCCCTGGAGAAGTTACAGAAGAGTGGGGCCCGTCTGTCTATTAATTAAATACCTTTGAGTGGGCATTCCCTTTTAAATGGAAAATTGAGGTTTGCCCATTGTTCTCACCTCCAAGTCCTTATAATCCGAGTATGGGGTTCCCTGCTTTGCTACTCTGTGGTGTCTGTAGTCAATGGATAAAAAGTCTCTTCTGTTCTATGTTTAGCAGCGACCAAGTTCTCTCTGGTCCTAAAGCTCTGTCTGAATTCCATCCAGTGCTTGTTACACTCCAGCTTGTCTGTAGACTTGCTCTTCCCTATTCTGTTCATGTGACATTTTCTAGAAAATGGTACGTTTCAACTCGCCATCTCATGTTTGTTGAGTGGAAGTCGCTCCATGCGCTCCATAGCTATCCATGTTTTAGGCGGTGCAGTGTCACCTGCACCTGGGGTTGTGAGGGGCCCACTGTACCCAGGTGTACCTGCCTTTAGCTACACAGCGTTTCCATGCTTGCCTTGGCTCCCTGGACACCCTTGCTGCATCACTGCGTTGCCTTCTCCGTGCACTCCTGGCCTGGTGGATATTGGGCCTCAGCCCCTTCACTGTTTGGTTGCCATGGGAAGAAGATGGTCTGGGTGGATTAAGATGGCAACAAAACACACAAAGGGCGGACAGATGAAAGGAAACGCGCTTCTGTTTAATGGACTCTGTGGCTTGAGTGGAGTATATGGTCCGGAGAGCTTCCGAGCCAGGAGTAGCGGTGTCATCTGGAACTTCTTAGGTTCCTGCTCTATAGTCTATCCTTGGTGAGCGGTGGTCCGGATGTAGGAGGCTGCTGACACTCGATGTCGTCTGGCTTGCTGTTGGTTCCTGCGTGTGTGGTACCCCAGTTCTAGTTTCCCTAAAAAAGCAGTGGTTGCAGAGAGTCTCAAGTCTGTTTTTTGTTTCTACAATTGAACCCAAACTTTGACAAAGAGAGCAACTGATGGTAATATTGCTATAGCTATCCCATGCTTACTTTACAAAATGTAAATTTATAATACCTACCACTTTTACTTTTAAATACTCTTAAATGTTCTGTAGCTGATGTGCAATAAGGCAAATACCTGCCCCCACTGGTGTACGATGCCAGGAATGGGACAACGGAAAGCCAATAGTTATCGGATCTCAGTACTTTTAATATGTATTTGTGTTCAGTACAGCCGGTACCGCCAGTTCAGTGAGCTCAGTACAGATGGTAACGCCAGTTCAGTGAGCGCAGTACAGATGGTACCGCCAGTTCAGTGAGCCCAGTACAGATGGTACCGCCAGTTCAGTTAGCTCAGTACAGCTGGTACCGCCAGTTCAGTGAGCTCAGTACAGCTGGTACCGCCAGTTCAGTGGAGCCGATACCACTAGTTCAGTGAGCGCAGTACAGGCGGTACAGTGAGCGCAGTACAATCAGTTCATTGAGCGCAGTACAGCCGGTACAGCCAGTTCAGTGAGCGCAGTAGAGCCAGTTCAGTGAGCACAGTAGAGCCGGTACCGCCAGTTCAGTGAGCGCAGTACAGCCAGTTCAGTTAGCTCAGTACAGCTGGTACCGCCAGTTCAGTGAGCTCAGTACAGCTGGTACCGCCAGTTCAGTGGAGCCGATACCACTAGTTCAGTGAGCGCAGTACAGGCGGTACAGTGAGCGCAGTACAATCAGTTCATTGAGCGCAGTACAGCCGGTACAGCCAGTTCAGTGAGCGCAGTAGAGCCAGTTCAGTGAGCACAGTAGAGCCGGTACCGCCAGTTCAGTGAGCGCAGTACAGCCAGTTCAGTGAGACCAGTACAGTCGGTACTGCCAGTTCAGTGAGCATGGTACAGCCAGTTCAGTGAGCACGGTACAGAGGTGAGTCCTACATCAGCCTTGAGGCTCCCTGTGATGCGCATTTAGGGGTGCTAGCCTGGTTTAGGGAGTACAGTGAGTAGTGAACCTGCACAGTTTAACTTTGAGAGGGCCATTGTTGGGACAACGTACATACAAGTGAGATTCAGGGGTTCAAGACAAGGTGGAACTTATCTTCCAAAGGGTTCTTTAGTCCACATTGTTGGGGGTTGCCTTAGTTTTCCGGAGTAAAAACAGCGGGTGGCGCATTAATAACAAAGATTGGAAGCGCTCCTCTCAGCTGGATTTCATGAGATGGTGAAGTATTCAAGGGTGCTGGAAGGGAACTCTCTGTACCCCAGTGTCTAGAAGCAGACCTCTCTTCCTGAGATGTGCAGATTAGAGTCTGAGGCATCTACGGTGGTAGAAGTAGCTGCACGGTGGAATTGTAAGTGAATTTATGTAGCGCTTACTACCCCCGATGAGGCCATGAAGCGCTTTATGCCAGACCGCACGCTGCTCTGCGTAGGCTTCTTGCCACACGGATTACCAAGCAGCCCCTAAATACTAGGTGGGAGCCACGCTTGTCTGTCTGTCCTTCCAAACATACTCCGAGCATATCCCAGAATATCTGTAGGTCATGAGTGGCCGCACCGAGCTGCCCCCCTAAGGTCCCTATATTATGGAGAGCCCGGTGCCAGCGTGACTGACGCACAGCATCACTATGACGCACAGCATCACCGGACCCCAGTGCGGACATTGTTCAAGCCCCTATTGTAATAGAGAAAAAACAGTGAGTATTCGCACCTAGTAATTAAACAGGAGCGTTGTGTGCATTTAAAACTTGATTTCACAGAACGAGCGTAGGCGAACCGAAGACCTATTCTTTTTAGTGCTGCCTCTTAAAATCTTTAAGAACTTAAGAACTCCGGAGCCTCAGACTTCTTTAGTTAAACCAGTTTACTGCAGTTTTTGCTGGCCGCCATTACAATTCTCTGAACACCTGGTTAGGAACCCCATTGAGATAAGTACCGCCTGTAAACCAAATAATAATCATTCTGTTGTAGAGTTGAGTCAGGATATGGTAAATGTTTTTGTTGAACAGTGCTGTCTTCCACATGCAGTGTGTTCTAGAATGGTCTATACTGCACTATTTACCTGCGATATTAAGCGGAAGTTCCATTTAACACCTTTTTAGGTCTCGTTGAGTCAGCGCGCATGCGTTGCTCGGAGAGACTTTAGTAGGTGAGTTTTTAAAGTACTGCTGGCTGGCGACAAGCATGCGTCCACGCGAGCGTGCATGCGCGAACCGCCAGCCTTCAGCGCCATACTGCTCCGCGCGCACCACTCGCGTGCTTCCCCCGCGATCACTTTTGCTTTGGCCCCGCGGCTGATGCTTGTTTATAGTAAACATCTGGCCGGAGTGCTTAAGAGCACTTTACAACAGAAACAGTTTACGTTACACCTCTTTTGATGGGCACTTTTTAAAGTGTGTTTGCGTTCCGTGTCCTCGGCAAAGTGCTGATCTTATCTCTGTTAGTGGTGTGGAATCTCCTGGTTACATTCTGGAGGACGCCCCAATCCGTGACCGTCTTCCCCCTTGCGTGCAGTCCAGTTTACTGATTGTGCATTGTTGTGCATTCACCAACTACTTTGTATGTTTAATGATTATATTTTTATTTTTTTATTTTTAGCCAAGCACTCTATAAGAGTGCTCGGCACTGTACGATCGTCCTACCTGCCGCCGCCCGTTTCCCACCGCCCCCACTCCTGCGGTTTTGCTCCACTGTGATTACCCCCCAACACCCCCGCTATCTGTTCTTACCCACCCCTCCACCCTCCTCTGCTCTGCATTGTTTTTTCTCCTCGCCCCCTTCTTCTCGCCGATGTTCCTCATTCCTCCTCCCGCTTGCTGTTCTCACACCCCCGCCTCTTTGTTAAAGACTTATTGTATCACTTTCAAATACCAAAACAAACATATCAGTATATTGACAATTTTCGTATTTGGATATACAGTTTGACCTATGTCAACCTGCAATTCAAGAATAAAATATTCGGAAGGCTGATACACTGAATAGATGGGTTGCATTTGGCACTCTAAACTGCTTGAAAACTCGAGAGACCAATAGCAAGTGGCACATGGTACCACCAACAGCAAATATGTCACAACAATTTTCAGAAGCACACCAAAGAAGAAATCCCATTCAACATAGCAAAAACACAATTTCTCCACAAAGGTTCCTTTTTTTTTTTTTTTTTTTTAGGCCTCATATGCCACTTCCCACTCTTTCTCTCTTTGTAGCGCCCTAGGGTGTTATTCGTCTCATATACGAAAGATTCTCGTTTTCTAGAAGGCGGAGGGGAGGGGGATGCCATATCGTAACCCAAGCCTTCCAAAGCAAGTATCCTCCAAGAGATTCGAAGCAACTTAATCATTGGACCATTATTTTCCATCTTTACAATAACCAAGATTTAAACGTCTTATAACCCTACCCATCACCCATAGTGCTCAAAAAATAAAGTCCAAAATCTGTACTTCTTTTTATGGGGAGCTGCCATGTCCAATTTACCTATAGCTCTCATAGCTCTAATCCAAGTCAAGTCTGTCGGGGGGGTCAGGAGAAACCCAAAGTCTACAAATTTCCCTACGGACCAACAAAATAGCATAGAACACCAACTTCGTTTTATCATCCAAGCCCTTACCTTGTAAATCCAATCTTCCTGTAATAATGGTTTCAGGGCTTACATTAATTCTTTGCTTTAGGATCACTGACAAACAATTACTTGCAGCATCCCAAAAAATCTTGATCGCCGGACAAGTAACAAACATATGAATGTCATCCTCATTTAGGCTGTTGCATTTGGGGCATCTTACATTACCACCATCTTTAAATTTGGCCAACCTCTTTGGAGTCCAGTATGCCCTGTGGAGAGTGAACAAGTGATTCCTTCTTAAATTCGCAGGCTTTACCACCTTATATAGAATCAACATAGTTACTTGCCATTGTTCTTCTGTCGCAATCCTCGGCAAGCACTCTCTCCATAGGGTCTCCGGCAATAGAAAAGGGCCATCTTCCAACTCAACGATAGCCCAATACCACATCGTCACCTCTTTTTTAATGCAAACATCCGATGCCAACTTTTCCTCAAAGTCGTTGTGCCGTCCAATAAGATGTTCTTTCCCCGTTGCCCAGCTTTGAATCTGAACATATTTAAATTTAGAAAACTTAGCACCCCAGTATAAGTCACAAACAGACCACGGCAGTAGACTTCCATCAACAAATAAATCACCCCATTTCTGGGGACCTTCTGTTTTTAAAGCCTTTGCCAATGCATCTTCCGTCCAACTTGGGGCGCCCGGAGTTTCCCAGATTGGTGCTCCAGCACTGAAGTAAGGAATTCTTGTGGCCCTTCTGACCCGATACCAAACCATAGCCAAGTCTCTCAAAATCTTCAATCTTACTTTTTTGAAGTATTTTGGGTCCGAACATTATACATAAAGCCAGCCTGTTTGACCCCCTCAATTTTCAACAAAGCAGAAAATAGTTCCCCATTGACTGAATTCCCTGGACTACCCAAAAGCATTCTGCAGTTTTTGAGCAAAAAGGCCCAGGAATAAATCTGAAAATCCGGGGCTGCCAAACCCCCCTTAATATACTTTCTCCTAATTTTTTTCCACGATAATCTAGATCCCTTTGAAGACCAGATGAATGACCCTATCTCGCTCTGAAGTTTTGCCAACTCATTTTTCTCAAACATAAAAGGAATGGAATCGAATAAAAAAGTTAACTTCGGCAGCACCATCATCTTGATCAAATTAACTCGACCGAAAATAGTTAGTGGAAGATGATTCCAACCCTTCATTAGCATGGAAATATCTTTCCTAATTTTAACAAAATTAACTGTGGCTAGTTGCTTTATATCCTGAGTAATTTGGACCCCCAAATATCTAATCTGTTTTTTGGGAGTTACAGCCTCCATTGCCAGGTTCCAGGACATAATTTCAGTTTTATCGGTGTTCAAGCAATACCCTGAAACTTCGCCAAAATTATTCGTGATTGTATCTATCGTAGCCAGGGTTTGATTCAAGTCAGATGTTAAAATGACTATATCGTCCGCATAGAGGCCAATCTTTCTGGTCCAACCCTGAAATCTAAAAGGAGGAATACTGTCTGCCTCCCTGATTTTACATCCCAGCGGTTCGATATAAAGGTCAAACAAAAGAGGGGACAAAGGACATCCCTGCCTCGTACCCCTCATTACCTTTATCGGCTTGGTTAATACTCCATTAACTAATACTCTTGAGGTGGGAGACTGATAGAGAGATACTAAAGCTTGGCTAAAATTTTTCCCCAATCGCAAGTGCATTACTAAAGCCTTCAGAAAAATCCAATTTACGCGATCAAAAGCCTTGGCGGCATCAAGAGCAACAATCGCCAAAGGAAGCTTCTGATCGACAGCAACATCAATACTGGCTATCAGAGAAAATGTTAGTTCCTTTAGATACCTGCCCTTAATAAACCCCTTTTGATCCTCGTGAACTATACCGGGGATCACCTTAGCCAGCCTATCTGCCATAATCTTTGCAAACAGTTTATAATCACTATTTAAAAGTGAAATAGGCCTATATGACTCCATATATCTTGGCGATTTCCCAGATTTATTAATAACAATTATATTCGCCTGATTCCAGGAAGCGGGAAGCTCTATGCTGCCAAGAAAAACCCCATTGAATACCTTAGATAATAACAACGACAAACTCCCAGATAGACTTTTGTACACCTCTACCGGGAGGCCATCTGGGCCAGGTGCCTTGCCTATCTTAGCTTGTCTGATGGCCTCCTCTATTTCCCCCTGACTTATCTCTTGATCCAAAAAATTTTGTAGATCCTCAGTTAAGGGCTTTAAAGCTTTTAACCAATCCTCTTATCAACTTCATATCCGGGGCCAAATCTTCCCTATATACCTCCACAAAATATTTATAAAAGGCTTCCACAATATCCTTTGTTTCTGTAACTATGCCTCCTGCTTCACCTACTTTCACTTCTTTAATCATATTCCTTATCCGGTCTTTCCTAGCTTTCCAGGCTAGTTTACTTGTGCCCTCCCCATATTCAAAATGGGCTAGTGTACTGGCCTCCCATTTTTCTTTTACCTGATTGTTGACTACAGAGGCTAATTTCTCTTTCAACTCTACCAATTTTTGAACAATCTCTTCCTTCTGAGCTCTCCCCCTATTTACAATAGCTGCTTCGCCCTGCCTGATTTCCAATTCCAGACGTTCTACTTCATAAAAGTAGTCTCTTCTTCTGCTAGCCCCAATAGCGCCTAATCTGCCTCGCAGAAAGGCCTTAGTCGTCTCCCACACAATATCTATCCTAGCCGTACCCACATTATGTTCAATGAATATCTCGAGTTCCTGCTGTAAACACTGCATTGCCTCCTGGTCATACAAAACTGTACGATCCAGCCTCCATACTGAATCCAAATCGCGAGTCCCGATCACAAGTTCTAAAGTAACCGCAGAATGGTCAGATAGATGTACCCCAACATGCATAATTTGTTTTACCTTATCCAGTAATCTTGCATCCATTAAGAAATAATCAATTCTGGACTTATGGCGATATTTTTTATTGTACAAAGTATACCCAACATTCTCACCTGCCCTCTGTCTCCATACATCACACAATCCAAACTGCTCCATCAAACCTCTTAGTCTATATGCCATTTTACTATTTACCTGGGCTCTGCTGCTCGCCGATCTATCTAGCCTGGGGTCCAGTACTGTATTAAAGTCTCCAGCAAAAACTATGAAACCCATAAGACCCATCATCTCTCTAGCTAGTTCATCCAATGGACCAACATCATCTTGATTTGGGCCATAATATCCAATAACATTATACATGAGGCCACCTATCTTCATATTTACTATCAACCACCTACCCTTGATATCAGCCTTCTTACCCTCAACCTGACAATCTAGCCCTTTTCTAACCAACAAAGCAATACCTTTTGTTACCAGTGTCTGTGGCGTGTAGAAAGCGTAGTTTAACCACCGAAGTGAGCCAATACATTTCTTGCTCTCTTCCTCCGTTAAATGGGACTCTTGAAGAATCATTATATTTGCTGGAACATCTTTCAGATATTTCATAATCCTATCCCTCCTTGCTTTGACCCTTAGACCATTTACATTCCATGACATCCAGGTCACCGCATCTATCCTACCCTCCACCATCATTTCCCCACTTCACTCTCCCTACCACCCTGGTGAAAAAGTAGCTCATGAGAACTTTTTTAATAACTTTTCCCCCATCACCCTCACCCAAGACACCCAGCCCTAACCCCCCCTGCTTCCTGCCCCAGAACCCCCCCCCCCCGGCAAAACCCAACCAATGACATTAGGCCCAACCTAGGCCTACCGAGTGCCGGTTCTAGTGGACGTGCTGATCCTGCCACTAAACTTTTATTACCCTCTATGACCTGTGGTGGCATCAATTATATTATAAACCTCCGGCCTGACAGTACTCCAAGAAACTATCAACATCTTCCACTGCTCTAAAAGTATACATCTTATTATTCCACATCACTTTTAAAAACGCCGGAAATTTCAACTGTACCGTGGCACCCAGCCTCCTCAGAGGTTCAATTCTCTTACCCAACTCCCACTGTCTGTTTGCAGTTACCACAGAGAGGTCCGACCTGACCTCAATTCTTGCCTCTCCAACAGTTAATAGGCCCTTCTTCAGTGCAGTCGCTAAAATCTTCTCCTTTAACCCATACGTTAAAAAATGTATCAGAATCCTCCTGGGTTTCAAACGATTTGGATTCAGTCTGAAAGGGTCTCGGTGTATCCTCTGAATGTCTAACGAGATCTCCTCATCAGTTTCTTCCAACTGTAGCTCAGTTTTTAATAAACGGACAATAAAGCCCTTTAAATCGTCCCCTTCCCTCCCCTCTGGAAGCCTCAAAATTTTTAAATTGTTCCTATACTGCATGTTTTCCAATCTTTCCAAACGCTCCTCATAGGCCTTTTCCCTAGACTTAACCTGCTCTAGCTCCTTGCAGTTCTCATCAATCTTGCCTTGAATAACCTTAACCTCCGACTCGAGAGTTACTGTACGCAAGTTTAACTCATCAAATTTAGCTTCCAACAGCCCAACTGCCTCCCTAATTCCATCTTGCTTTGCCTTAGATTCCTCACACCCCCTGTGCATATCCAAATCGAGCTTCTTTAACAAGGCGATAACGACACTGTCTGAATGAGCCTCACCCAACACACCTTCACTCCCTACAACATTACTCTCTGAACCACCCTTAAAGTTCAGTGACTCAGCCATGACAGGGGGGTCCGCCTGACCAGGACTACCTACTGGGCAACCCAATTCTCCATCTGCCTCCAACCCCTCTTGATTTTCTACTTCCATCTCTAGGAACTTGTATCTGTTCGGACTTAGATAATCAGCCCAATCCCCCAAGCTGTCTTTGGGATCTATTAAGTTTAACCCACTTTCCACTACTTCAGCATGGACTATTTCTCCACAAATGTTGTGACAAACATACTTAATAACTTTGTACTTGGGGCAAAACACTGAGGAAAACAATATAGTGATAACATGGGTAGATTGTTTGACTTAGACTCAACCACTGATAATTACTCTGACGTGAACTGTGTGAAGTCCTCCCCGAATAGGAGCACACGCAATCCCAGACTGGTTTCAGACTATTGGACCTCATAAATAGGGTGCAGATTGATTCGTTCAGCACCGTGAGCAAGGGCCTCATGCCTAGGCATACCAGTCACACAGAGCAAAAAATTAACCGGTGGGATTCTTGAATTCATCCAAGCCCCTGGTAATTACTCTGGGCTGCCATCTAGTCCATCAGCTTTTTGCCCACCATGCCCCTTCAGATGCAGCCATATACACATCAGCCTTGGCCCTGCTTCAATAGTAACAGGCCAGTCCAACTGCCAGTGGCTGAGATTAATTGAAACATTGCTTCCATCACCTTGTTTATTGCAGTTGACAGCCTAAGTACAGCATGTTTGCTCAAACGTGTGCCCTTGCTCACTGTGCCACAGGACTCAAACAAACTGCACCTCACAGACAAAGCTAAAGTAGGTCAAATATGGTCCGGGTTGCATGTGCTTGCATCTGGAGGGGACCTTGCATGGCATTTCGGGCTGGGCTGTTCATATAGCAGGCAGGAACATTGACTTGCATATGGCAGGTCCCCTTCTAGAGTGGCACAGTGCGTGAAAACCGGTGGCCTGTAATGCCTCGATTGCCAGTGGCAGATCAATTTAAGCATTCCATCAAAAAAAATCACGTCTGTTGCAGTTAAAAAAATATAATACTCTGGAATCTGGCTTAGTCATAACCAAGCGATCACATGTGAAGTAGCAGTTGGACATAATTGGTTAATTTAGTAATGCACTCGAAGCCTTGGGTTTGTTCGTGGCGAAATACTCTCGCAGAAGGCTATCTTATGGTGGAAACTGTTTATAAGCCTCTAGTGTGTTATTAGTGCTTGCGGCCTACAAATTCTTCAGTCAATGCAATGATTTCCTTTACTGTAATATTGTTAAAATAAATCAGTCCAAGTTATCAAGAAATCCACATATTTTAGCACTTGATTTTACCAGTTGATAAATCCTGTGAGTACACATTTATTCTGTCATGTTTCAGGTGCATCTTTCTGTTTGTGTATATCCATGCAAATAACTTTTTCTCTTGCCAAATGCCAACTACATGATCCATCAATGTAATCTTTCTACTGGCCATAGCTCCGAACATGCCCAAGAGAGATTTGATTTTGGCATGCAGAGATTAGTCACATCTTTGTCACTTGCAGTGGAACTTTATGTTTAAATCCTTTTATTAGGTGATCAGTACAAAAACGGCAGTATGATATCCCAGAATAGTAAACCTCAAACCAAAAATTCCAGATCAAATCATCTAGCAGACTGTAAACTTCAGCACACCTTTTCCATATAAATTCTAATCACGGTTTCAGTCCACAGCACAGGCACAGCCCACCTAGAGTAGATGAAAAGGAAGAACGGTTGAGGAGAAAGATTGAAAAAAATTTCTTTGATCAATTCACTATCAAATCATCGTCGCCACCTTCAAAAGAATCAGTCCCATCCAATCCCCTCTAGAAGGGAGGAGAACTTCAGTCCCATCCCCTACAATCAACATCTGGAGTATAGTTTCAGTGGCCAGAATGGGTCTCAGCACCACGTTCTGTTAGTGCTGCAGTGTTTATTCTAGGGCCAATGCGGTGCAGTTTTGCTTCAGGATTGGGAAACACGTATGTCTTTGCTTTATCATAGACTCAGAGCCTCTCTGGGAGCCATTGGCATTGTAAATAACAACGCCTTTTATTTATGTGTTGGTTTTTAAAACATATCAATAAAAGGCGTTGTCATTTACAATGCCAATAGCTCAAACTCTCGTAAATGCGAGACCTATTGCATTGCAAATGCTTGTTCACAATTGAATTTCCCACATTACAAATTCGCAGAACATCTAAATATTGTATTTATTTTCCAATTCAATTTCTGTTGCTTTTTCCGATGGTGAAATCTGAACGCGCCTTATAAACTGTGAGCGCTTTGAAGCAGGGTGAACTGCCGAGGTGGCGCGCTCTGTAGAAAGTTTGCTTCTTGCTACTTTGAAAGGACAGAAGACTCCCGCGCAGACCTCTCCTCCCCAAGGTCTGCCCTGGTCCTCTGAATGCTCGGGTGCGGGCTGCAGAAGAAGCCCCTTGTTATCTGAACCAGCCTAGGGTTCGCCCTGTGCGTCTTGTGATGGTTGAAAGTGAGCGTGGCCTTCTCCCGGAGTGGACACCGCAGTCCGTTTCTGGCCACCGAATGGAAGGCCTGGGTCTAGGGGCACTCTGATGAGTGCCCTGGATGCCAGGCTCAGAGGCTCGGTCCGAGCACCTGCTTAGGTTCCTCCCGGGGACCTCCTAGGATCCTTGCCATGCAGTGGAGCCGGAGACCCACCCCCCCCCCCCACAGACCCGTCCTACGCTCCTATTTGAATTCGTCAGATAAGCCTACCCTAGACCCCCAGCTCTTGACATGCTGTTTTTGCTACCATGCTTGGACCATTATGCAAACATAGACGGACCCAAAACTACACGACCTATTGAGTTGATAACATTGGTCATTTTTTTCATTTTATTGCTTTTTTCTTTATTCCTAAAAAACCTGTTTTAGCAAAAGAAATACAAGTCATGCCTCTGGCGCCAAAAAGCAAGCGGAGGAAAGGGTGTGGGTGTGGGTATGGGCCGGGAGTATTAGGAGAAGAAATCACCAGGAGCACGAACACCAAACGCCACAGTTTGGGTCGGAAGCTCTAAACAAGCATTTGCAATGCAATAGGTCTCGCATTTATAAGAGTTTGAGCTATTGGCATTGTAAAATTACAATGCCTTTTATTTATGTTTTTGTTTTAAAACAAATAAAAGGCATTGTCATTTACAATGTCAGTAGCATAAACTTGCATAAAAGCAGTGTGTGGAGTGCAGCAGTGTGCAGCAGTGTGAGGCGTGCAGCAGTGTGTGGCGTGCAGCAGTGTGTGGCGTGCAGCAGTGTTTCGTGTAGCAGTGTGAGGCATGCAGCACTGTGTGGCGTGCAGCGGCGTGCAGCAGTGTGCTGCGTGCTGCAGTGTGCTGCGTACAGTAGTGTCGTGCAGCATGCACCAGTGAGTAATGCAGCAGTGTGGCATGCAGCAGTGTGTGGCATGCAGCAGTGTGCGGCATGCAGCAGTGTGCGGCATGCAGCAGTGTGCGGCATGCAGCAGTGTGTGGCGTGCAGCAGTGTGTGGCGTGCAGCAGTGTGTGGCGTGCAGCAGTGTGTGGCGTGCAGCAGTGTGTGGCGTGCAGTAGTGTGTGGCGTGCAGCAGTGTTTCGTGTAGCATTGTGCGGCGTGCACCAGTGTGTGGCGTGCAGCAGTGTTTCGTGTAGCAGTGTGCGGCGTGCAGCAGTGTGCAGTGTGCAGCAGTGTGCGGCGTGCAGCAGTGTGCGGCGTGCAGCAGTGTGCGGCGTGCAGCAGTGTGTGGCTTGCAGCAGTGTGCGGCGTGCAGCAGTGTGTGGCGTGCAGCGGCATGCAGCAGTGTGCGGCGTGCAGCAGTGTGCGGTGTGTAGCAGTGTGGCGTGCAGCAGTGTGTGGTGTGCAGCAGTGTGTGGTGTGCAGCAGTGTGTGGCGTGCAGCAGTGTGTGGCGTGCAGCAGTGTGCGGCGTGCGTGCAGCAGTGTGCGGTGTGCAGCGTGCAGCAGTGTGTGGCGTGCAGCAGTGTGTGGCGTGCAGCAGTGTTTCGTGTAGCAGTGTGCGGCGTGCAGCAGTGTGCGGCATGCAGCAGTGTTTTGTGTAGCAGTGTGAGGCATGCAGCACTGTGGCGTGCAGCGGCGTGCAGCAGTGTGCGGCGTGCAGCAGTGTGCGGCGTGCGGCGTGCAGCAGTGTCGTGCAGCATGCAGCAGTGAGTAATGCAGCAGTGTGCGGCGTGCAGCAGTGTGCGGTGTGCAGCAGTGTGTGGCATGCAGCAGTGTGTGGCATGCAGCAGTGTGGCGTGTAGCGGCGTGCAGCAGTGTGCGGCATGCAGCAGTATCGTGCAGCATGCAGCAGTGAGTAATGCAGCAGTGTGTGGCGTGCAGCATTGTGCGGCGTGCAGCAGTGTGTGGCGTGCAGCATTGTGTGGCGTGCAGCAGTGTGTGGCGTGCAGCATTGTGCGGCGTGCAGCAGTGTGCGGCGTGCATCAGTGTGCGTTTAATTTAAGTGTGAATTTAAGCTAATGATTTTTGGTTTTTTAAAGCGCAATATTTGGGCCAAACGCAATGCAGATGTTTATATGAGCACGAGTTACGTTACAGAGGGATAAAATAAATATTTTGTGGTTGCTGTAGCATGCCTAATATTAATGCCAGCTAACTCCACCTCAATAAATGGGAAGTTTGCCTACAACCCTAGCATATGATGTATTCCAGGAAGTACAGTACAGCTTTCAGTGGTCTGATGCTCTTGAATGACCTAGCAGGGTAGCGTCGGGGACTAGCATGTGTATTACTGTAGGACAGGTGCTGCTAATGTGACAACAGTAGGGAGCATCAGAAAACGTGAGGGGGCCCCGTGGAAGATATGCTTAAGGGGCTCCTTGCACTCATTAGTACATGTTTCACTAGAATGCTGTGTGTGCAAGTAGCAAAAAGTCAATTTGCTATATGGATAGTGCTGTTTTGCTTGTGATTTCCCTATATATGCATTAATGTAATTTTTAAAAATTCCATTGTGAATTTAAGCTAACGATTTTTGGTGTTTTAAAGCGCAAGATTGGGCCCAAGCGCAATGCAGCTGTTTATATGAGCACGAGTTACGTTACAGAGGGATAAAAGAAATATTTTGTTATTAGGCAGATAGTGATTAAGTAATGTGCTTATACCCACAAGAAGTATTTCCGAGCCAAGACTCGAACTTTGCTCCCAGGGACAAAGTCTGCAGATGTTTCCCTTAAGCTACATTTTCACTGCCTATTGCCAGGGCCGGCTTTAGGGCAGTGCGACTGGTGCTGCTGCACTGGGCGCTGACATGTGGAGGGGGTGTGCTGTGATTGAAGCGATGAGGGGTACTTTTGCCGGGTGTCAATGAGTAAATCCGAGAAGGAGTTTGGTGGGGGCGCCAAAAATAATTGTCGCACCGGGCACCACCAGTGCTAAAGCCGGCCCTACCTATTGCTAATAGTAAAATACAGCAGCATCCTAAATTTGTACCTATATCAGAGCATGTCACAACCTCAGCATATTATTAATGGTGCAATACAGCAACCTCCCAAAATAAGTAATAACATTTCGAGTGATTAAGGCTAACTCCCATGCACTTTAAATAAATATAACAGACAGTTCCGTTCCTGCTTTTTATGGTGAGTTCATGTTTACTATGCGAGCAAAATAGTGAATAAAGCATTCTGCACTTGCATTTTTACATGTAAATGTTTGTGTAAGCAAAATGTAAAAAGAAAGCTAGCAAAGGCATTGAATTAACTTTGGACGTTGTTTTATAAAAAATAAAGGATAAAAAAAACAGTGTGCCACTAAGTCTGGAGTGGCCTAACAGCTTTAAATTGTTTAGGAATCTGCTGTGAAAGGAAACAGCAATCCTACAATAAACTGAAAGTTAGCCTCCTAATTAAGATAGTTATCAGTGTTGCCGTGGCAGCCTTTCAGCTGGATGTGTTTGAAAAGCGTTCACACCTTGGTATCGGAAGAAGACCGAATGATGCGCCAAGAAGTCTGGAGTGGTGTGAAACGTTTGAATAGTTTGTAGATGTGTTTGATGTGTAGTCTGCAGTGGTACAATAAAGAGAAACGCCGCCTCCTGGTTAAGATCGGTATCACTGGTAGGAGCTGTATATGCGGCTTTCATCAACTTGTACATATTGATGGAAACAACAAGGTGGGAAGTTTCCAACTGAGACCAGAATGTTGTTTTGAAGTTCCCTTTCCGGTCCCGCTCTATGGTTCAGCAGATTTGCGCATACTGGGAACCAGTGCTGCTATGGGCTATGTGCTTTATCTTAAATGCAGTAACACGTGGGTTCAAGTGAATGCCCAGAGCACACAAGCTCTTCTCAGCAGTGTACAGATTGACACAACTGCTGCAAATGTAAGCCCTAAAAATGTGTTTCCATACCACATATATCCCTAGTCCTTTCTTTAAAATTGTATTCTGAAATTTTGCAGTAAGAGCTTGAGGCTTTGCACAAACCTTGTTCTGTTTACAATTCAGACTAGTAGCTCGGCACTAGATGGATTTTGCAACTTCTAGTGAGCCTGCACTCGCGGGACTAAATGAAGATGTAACATTTGCACGTTTGCCACAGAATGTAGAAAATCCCATTAAACACGTTCAGAATGTAGTATTTTATCCATCTATATAGTCACTCCTGAGGATGAACCATTGATAATTATGAATATTTGCACACAACGCAGTCCATTCCTATGATACGTTCATTTTTTAGATAACGAATGCCACTCTGCGTTCGCTTTTAGCCAAGAGTGGCTAGTAAGAATTGCTGAAGTGGAATTGTGTAACGTATTGTACTTGCCAGCAGGGTGGCTCATTGAGCTTAAAGCTTGCCATCAACATCCGCTGAGATATGGGTTCACACGGTCGATTTCCAGCAGGGTCAATTGAACCTTCCATTTTTCTGTTGTCCTTAAACTGTGCAATAGGAACAACTCATTTTAAAGCGCCTAGAAATTGTATTATTGCAGTATAAAGTACAATTAATAAACACATTATTAGTGTTGTAAACTGTTAGGCATATTTGCCACGCAATCTATGGTTTTCTGCTGTTCTGTCTTATTCCTGCAGCAACAGTTTTAAATTAGTGCCTGTATATGGGGGTCTCTTTAGGCAGACATCTCAGCTGACGGTGATTTGCTTAAAAAACATTGGCACTAAGGAGATGGAGTCAGAGTACGTTCCCATGCACTTCAGCACCGGAGAGCAAGAGTGGGGGCAATGGGTGGACGTGAAAATGTAGAGTGTGGGAGAATACAGCGGGAGGGCACCGAAAAGACGGAAAGGGTACTGTTTTAGTGCACTGAAGGAGAAAGGAGATCAGGGAAATGTTGTAAATAAAGATGGCGAGCATCCTAGGGATAGGACTGGTAATCATTGTAATCTACTCACTTATGCTTACTGTCCATGTAATCCAGTCAGAGGTTTTCAGCTCAGAGTTGAGACACAATCAGGAAGTAAAAATATGCACATTCACTGAGGCAAGTCCATGTTTTTCATCCAACAAGTTGTAGGTGTTAACTCCGAAGATCATTTTATTCTAGCACAGTGGCCACATTAATCCTAGCATTGTACAGCCTGTGCCTGGACTCTGGGTGAGTCTGCGCAGCTAGGACGGATGGTTATAGAAAGGGCTCGGTTTAGGTCAAGCCTAACAGACAGCGCAAGCAGTCTAGATATGAAAGAAATATTGTGCACTTGCGAAGAACATTGAGGCTTGCAGTTCACAAGAGTGCTGAAGACGTTCACAGACTGTGGCGGTGCTCCTGTCACACTGAACGCAGCTGCAGCGTGGCGATGGATACACAAAAAGTAGCTGAAAGCGGGCACACATTGTTTATGCTTCATTGGGCATGCCCTGTGTCTGAGAGTGCTGCGTTACAGGCAGCATTTTTTTACCTCCTCCATCTCATGCTAACGTCGCCGATAGAAGTACAGACAGCAGCGGAATGTTCTCTGGGTCGTCTCTCAGGTGAGCATTGAGAACTCCTCGTCCTTAAGCGCTGGGCGCTTTTGAGGATAGCGCAATTTAAGAACTTTAATTTAACAAGGAGCTTTCGATTCTTAGTGTAGACAAAGTTCCCGTTTGAGAGTTCTGGACACAAAACTGGCGTGAAGTTCTGAGGCATTGGGTGTGGGCGGCCTGATGAGACGTTCGAGGGCGCCACATGTGGTAGCAGGGCTCTGTGTTTTGTTAATTGTAATGGCGGATTTAAGGGGGAAGAAAAGTGAGTTTTCTCTGCATGCATAATAAACAGGCCAATGAGCGTCTGTTGGCTGCTGACGGGGGTGTGTGTGGGGGGGGGGAGTGGAGGGGTGGTGTTTTGTAGCTGAGAGGAAGGGGTCACATCAAAGCGGCCCGCGAAAGTGAAAGCAAACGAGTGCTTTCAGGCCTCCAAATGGTGCGCGCGCCCGGCCGACGCACATGCACTGTATTTGGAGGCCTGAAAAGCCACTGTTTGCACTTCCAAAACTCGCTTACTGTAAGTCTCGCCAGAGCAGCGCTAAAGCGCTGTCTCAGGCAAGACATAAAAAGCAGCAAAAAAGAGAAAATGAAGGTGGACCCCTCCCACTAACATTTAACCTGGGTACCAAGAAAAGCCCCCCCGAAGTCAGTTAATATCTCCCTTTCAAATCTTCAGCAGGGAGCATTGATGTTTGTTTTGTCCAGTGATATTTTCTTGTCGGTGCGACTGTGCGCGTCCACCATCAGGAGGGAACAATATTCACGTGTCCTGGGTACCACCACCTAAGTAACCTTGTGATACCTAGTGCCTGGTTAGTAGGCAGACCATTGAGGAGCTAAGCCTACAGCTGTCAGACCACCTGTGAGCCCGGGAGTCGTGTGCATGGTGCACCAAAGGAGCTGGCAAACAAAGGACCACTGTTAGCCGGAGTCTGGTGTGCATGGTGCACCAAAGAAGACGGCTAACAAAGGGTCACTGTGAGACTGGGCCTGGTGTGCATGGTGGACGAAAGAAGACAGCTAACAAAGGGTCACTGTGAGACTGGGCCTGGTGTGCATGATGCACCAAGGAACACAGCTAACAAAGGGTCACTGTGAGACTGGGCCTGGTGTGCATGATGCACCAAAGACGACAACTAACAAAGGATCACTGTGAGACCGGGCCTGGTGTGCATGATGCAACACAGGAGATGGCTAACAAAGGGCCACTATGAGCCAGGTCCTCGTGTGCATGATGCACCAAAGAATACCGCTAAGGGCCACTGCGAGTTCGGTCCTTGTGTGCATGGTTCATCAAAGAATACTGATTGGGGCCTCGTGTGCATGGTGCACCAAAGGAGACGGCAAAGGGCCGCTGCGAGCTGGGGCCTCGTGTGCATGGTGCACCAAAGAGGACGGCTAAAAGCCACTGCGAGCTGAGGCCTTGTGTGATGGTGCACCAAAGGAGATGGCTAAGGGCCAATGCGAGCTGGGGCCTCATGTGCATGGTGCACCAAAGGAGACACAAAGGGCTGCTGCGAGCTGGGGCCTCGTGTGCATGGTGCACCAAAGGAGACAGCTAACAAAGGGTCACTGTGAGCCAGGTCCTCGTGTGCATGGTGCACCGAAGAATACCGCTATGGCCACTGTGAACTGGGGCCTTGTGTGTATGGTGCACCAAAGGAGACAGCTAACAAAGGGCCACTGAGAGCTGGGTCCTTGTGTGCATGGTTCATCAAAGAATACTGCTAAGGGCCACCGTGAGCTGGGGCCTTGTGTGCATGGTGCATCAAAGGAGATGGCAAAGGGCCGCTGCGAGCTGGGGCCTCGTGTGCATGGTGCACCAAAGAAGACGGCTAAGGGCCACTACGAGCTGGGGCCTCGTGTGCATGGTGCACCAAAGGAGACGGCTAACAAAGGGCCACTGTAAGCTGGGGCCTCATGTGCATGGTGCACCAAAGGAGACGGCTATGGGCCACTGCGAGCTGGGGCCTCGTGTGCATGGTGCACCAAAGGAGAAGCAAAGGGCTGCTGCGATCTGGGGCCTCGTGTGCATGGTGCGCCAAAGGAGACAGCTAACAACGGGCTACTGCGAGCTGGGGCCTCGTGGGATGGTACAGCAAAGGAGACAGCTAACAACGGGCCACTGTAAGCTGGGGCCTCGTGTGCATGGTGCACCAAAGGAGACTGCTAAGGGCCACTGCGAGCTGGGGCCTCGTGTACATGGTACACCAAAGAATACCGCTAAGTGCCACTGTGAGCTGGGGCCTTGTGTGTATGGTGCACCAAAGGAGAAGCAAAGGGCTGCTGCGAGCTGGGTCCTTGTGTGCATGGTTCATCAAAGAATACTGCTAAGGGCCACTGCGAGCTAGGTCCTTGTGTGCATGGTTCATCAAAGAATACTGCTAAGGGCCACTGTGAGCTGGGGCCTTGTGTGCATGGTGCACCAAAGGAGACGCAAAGGGCCAATACGAGCTGGGGCCTTGTGTGCATGGTGCACCAAAGGAGACGCAAAGGGCCAATACGAGCTGGGGCCTAGTGTGCATGGTACACCAAAGAATACCGCTAAGTGCCACTGTGAGCTGGGGCCTTGTGTGTATGGTGCACCAAAGGAGAAGCAAAGGGCTGCTGCGAGCTGGGTCCTTGTGTGCATGGTTCATCAAAGAATACTGCTAAGGGCCACTGTGAGCTGGGGCCTTGTGTGCATGGTGCACCAAAGGAGACGCAAAGGGCCAATACGAGCTGGGGCCTTGTGTGCATGGTGCACCAAAGGAGACGCAAAGGGCCAATACGAGCTGGGGCCTAGTGTGCATGGTGCACCAAAGAATACCGCTAAGGGCCACTGTAAGCTGGGGCCTTGTGTGCATGGTGCACCAAAGGAGACGGCAAAGGGCCGCTGCGAGCTGGGGCCTCGTGTGCATGGTGCACCAAAGAAGACGGCTAAGGGCCACTACGAGCTGGGGCCTAGTGTGCATGGTGCACCAAAGAATACCGCTAAGGGCCACGGTGAGCTGGGGCCTTGTGTGCATGGTGCACCAAAGGAGACGGCAAAGGGCTGCTGCGAGCTGGGGCCTCGTGTGCATGGTGCACCAAAGGAGACAGCTAACAACGGGCTACTGCGAGCTGGAGCCTCGTGTGATGGTGCAGCAAAGGAGACAGCTAACAACGGGCTACTGCGAGCTGGGGCCTCGTGTGCATAGTGCACCAAAGGAGACGGCTAACAAAGGGCCACTGTAAGCTGGGGCCTCGTGTGCATGGTGCACCAAAGGAGACGGCTAAGGGCCACTGCGAGCTGGGGCCTCGTGTGCATGGTGCACCAAAGGAGAAGCAAAGGGCTGCTGCGAGATGGGGCCTCGTGTGCATGGTGCGCCAAAGGAGATGGCTAATAAAGGGCCTCTGTGAGCCAGGTCCTCGTGTGCATGGTGCACCAAAGAATACCGCTATGGCCACTGTGAGCTGGGGCCTTGTGTGTATGGTGCACCAAAGGAGACAGCTAACAAAGGGCCACTGCGAGCTAGGTCCTTGTGTGCATGGTTCATTAAAGAATACCGCTAAGGGCCACTGTGAGCTGGGGCCTTGTGTGCATGGTGCACCAAAGGAGACCGCTAACAAATGGCCACTGTGAGCTGGGGCCTCGTGTGCATGGTGCACCAAAGGAGACGGCAAAGGGCCGCTGCGAGCTGGGGCCTCGTGTGCATGGTGCACCAAAGGAGACAGCTAACAAAGGGCCGCTGTCTGCCGGGCCTGGTGTGCATGGTGCACCAAAGGAGACAGCTAACAATGGGCCTCTGCGCCGGGTGTTCATGATTATGTGAGAGGAATTTAAAGGGAATCCTTTTGGTGGCAGAAAGCCATTGGTGACTTCTCAGGCAGGCGTCATAGGGCGTGTTCACCCTAGCCATCGGCAGGGGTCCGTAGCCGGGTCTAGATTGCGGACAGTGTGGCTCAGTGAGTTGAACTCTCATGACTTCAATATGTGATGAATCCCTGCACGGGGGCTCAGCCTTCCATCCTTCCGAGGTCTGTGAATAGAGTAAAATGAATTAAACTGGGTTGTGGTGATCCCTGCTGATTATAGCGGCTGGAATCGGCAGAAGTGTAGTAAGAAGTGTTGTGTAAAAAAGAAAAATCTATTATTATTATAGTTCCACAGCTGTTCATATTGGACAACTGTCCACTTTATAGACAGTGCGTTTAGTCAAGCAAACAGGACTGAGCGGTGCTGTCCCTGACGAGCAGACTGCGTGGAAAGGAGAGATCCCGTGCAGCAGCACATGAAATAAATAAAAAAAACTTCAAGTAAACTGGAGAGGACGTACTGAAGAGGCCTGAATCGGGACAGATTTTAAAATCTCCCATATCGGTGACTGAACCCAGTGCTTTAAGTGGGATTTAAAAGAGATGTGGGCTTTGTAATTAACAGCGTGGCTTAAAACATGTGAACTAAAGTCCTGTTCCACCGGACTAGCATTTGAATGCCTCGCTGTGAGATTTCTGTTACTGATCCAGACACAGGCCACAATCGAACAGTTGCCTAGAACAAGGTAGACCTATTTGTTTTGCCAATGCTTGCTAGCAATATAAACGAATAACAATTAAATTCTTATGGAAAATTAGAATCCAAAGTGTGTCAATTATGAAAATATTTGACTGAATTTAACATGACTAAGGTTGCAGAATGGATTTGGAGCCTCAATGTGCCCTTTTCACATCACTTTCCTCTCAGCCTCTCTGTGAGACTCTTGCACTCTTTTTTCCGAACATCTTTCTGGACTCCTCCAGCTGCATATTTTACACTGCATCGTTTTCCTCTTCCGCGCCCTCACTACCACTCTCCAACAGTGCCCCCCATCTCCCCATAGCCTCTCTCCGACATACGTTTCATTCTTTTATAGCACTGCTCCTATTCCACTCGCACTCAGTTCCGTGATCTGCATGGTACACATTCTTTGCAGCAGCCACATGAACCCTCTCTGCTACTTTATGATGAGTCTTAGCTGCCACTAGACAAAATTCTGATCTCTCATCAGTAGACACATTACTCACTAAAGTTATCTTGACATTTTTATTGTTGTCTGAAAGCTGCTGGACGCTTAAGGCAGTCCATGTGCTTTTAAACGCATAGTTATTTTTATACACAGCACCCCACTCCCCAAAGTCAGTGCCAGGCGTGGCTGCACCGCCCTAGAGTGCATCTCCTTCAGTTTAGTTGCTCACACACATTGGCCTGTAAGCACGTAGTTTTCTTTTACTTTCACCTTTAACAGTTCCTGAACAGGTTTTTCAGGGACGGCAGGCATAGCTCGCGGGTGGGGGGTGGGCGACGGCTGCTTTTAAAAAAAAAAATGTTTAAAATAAAACTTACCTTGTCCCGCGTCTTCTCTCCTACTCACCTGTATCCGACTCCAGGTCGAAACAGGAAGCAGGCAGCCAGGCTCCCACACCGAAGCCGATCACAACGCTGCAATGCAGCGTTGTGATTGGTCTGAGTGCCGTGACACGGCACTCAGCTCGGGCTGGAGGGGTGGTAATGATCTCCATGCAGACAGTAATGCAGCCTGCATGGAGAACAGGGAAGTGCGCATGACTGTTTTGGGCAGCCCGAAAAGTGTGTTCTACCGCTCCTCCCCTGCAGCTCCGCCCCGCCCCCTCACGCACTGCCGCAGCAGGAGGAAAAAATAAAATGATAATCACATTCCGTTACTATCATTTTATTTTTTCCTTTCTTTGCTGCTCCTGGCAGTGGGGCGACGCTCCTCCGCCTTAGCAGAGGAGCCGCCACTGCAGCTTTGTACCTCCTTCCCTCGCTTTTGCACGTACACTTGTAATTGGGACGTCACCATCACCCTGTCCGCTGTGCAGAGGGGCAAGGGATTGGATAAGCAAGTATTCTGAACCCCTTTCTGACCATCTGACACACATGGTGAGAACGCCCATTGCCTCTGCCCCAATTCCAGAGCTTTGAATCACGCCCCCTTGTGAGTCCCTACCCACACCCCCAGCTTGCACAGACTCCTCCAGACTCCCAAGTTCACAGTACAAAATGCTACACTGCTCGCAGAAAACAGAAAAACAGCATCTTGGAAAAAGTAAATACTCCTTGAGAAGGAAATTAACTAAAAAAACGTAAAATGTAAACACGGCTACCTCACTGACCTGGATTACCCACATTATTTTTACAGTCAAAATTCAAATTTCAAATTCATTTTTTTATTGTTTGATTAATTAAAATCTTTACAATTCCCCATCATATTTACATAAAATCGCGATAAAATTACAAGGAGTATAAAAAGTACTATTACATTACGTTAAATACATTTACGATAATTCCTGCTCGCAAAAACCTTCTAGTCGGTGCTTATTTTTACAGTCATTGTTAAGATAGTGTTGTTGAGAGTTCGATCAGGGTTTTCCCTGTAAAGGCCACTGTATTGAGGCCGATAGGGACCGCTTTCAAAGTCAGTTTTTAATTACAGGTGGGTCTGAAACCCGGAGGCGCCTGCTCAATGAAAGGCCTGAGTGAACACTCGAAGGCACAAAGGCTAGACAGAAGACCCAAAGGAGGAGATGGAAGCCTCCATTTTGTTTTGTTTTTTACTTGGATTTCCGGGCTCGGAGACGGGACTTGCTGATTTGCTGGGGCGTCATGCGCACTTTCTCCTGTTAGCTAAGGGCTAGGTCCATGGGTTTCAGCTTGGCACTCTGTGTTGTCTTACTCACCTCTAGGGCTTTAAGTGGCCCGGGTCCTACCGGCACTTCTAAAAAAGCAGGTGCTGAGACGGGTCCCTATCGGGCTCTTCGTTTTTGCCCTCAACCTAAGGGTGAAAAAAAAAATCTTAACCCTGCAGCAGTACCGCCCTTCACTGACTTGATGCAACTTCAAAGAGAGTCGTTAAAGTTCTTTCAGTCTCATCATTTTAGAACGGAAGCATTTTCAATATTATATACAACAAAGCCATAGTTGTTGCTTATTTCTCTTATGCAACTAACAACCATTGACAAAGCCAATTCCGGCTTGTTGTAGGTGTAATGCTACTTATTATATATTTGGATGCAATGACAGAAGCAGCAAAATACCAGTTGGACGGCGCACTATGCTAAGAACAGATTTTTAGCTTAATTATTTTTAAGCCGTGCCCTTAATTACATCTGTCACGCCCCTTTGAGAGATAGCCCCCAACCCCACCCCCGTCTCCTAGTTTTTTTTCATCCTACTTAAAGCCCTGCATCTGCTGGTCGGTTGCATACTGGCCCCCCTGAAGGGCTGCAGCCCTCCTGAAGAGTGGTCTTCCACTTGCACCTCAAGGCGGAGTTCAGTTAGTTGCAGCACTTCGCTTCCGGCACTCACACCGCTGCCCCTCGCTAAACTCTGCATTTCACAGCCGGAAGCAGGTCACAGCAGGTCTGTGTTTACAAGAGCACAGGAAATTAGCGAAGTCGGAGCATACCATGGCCTCGTGGCGAGCAGTATGTACCGGGAGTCATTTGTACCTGGCCGGTGCAGGAGGGACACACTGCTTCTTGAAAAGGAGAGGTGTGGCTTTCCATCCTCGCACACAGTCCTAGTGCCTCCCGTGATCTTATCTCTTCAGTTGCCGGTGTCATTCCAGATGATTTGCAGGTAAAGTCCCTCCTGGACATTAGGTTGAAAACCAAGTTAATTGTAGGCCTGGGTGGTGAACTCTGCTCCGTGGAGTGTGCGGAGTTTTTTTGCTCCGCGGAGTGTAGGTTTTTCCGCCTACATGAAGTTGGCAATTGCGAGGAAAATCCACCTCCTGGCGAGATTTTCCCTCGCTCACCAACGTCAAGTTGGTGAGCGCGAGGGAGAAAAATCCGATTCCCGAAGCCTTCCTCAATCCGGGTGGTCAGATTTTTCATTGAGGGCGGTTGCGGGTGGTTGCGACCGGTCGCGCGGAGAAACCTTCCTTTCGTGTTGAGAAAGCTGCTGCTCAAGTGGCAGCAAGGAAGCAGTGCCGTCTTGCGCTTCTGATGGTGCCTTTCGCGTTGATTTTCCAGTGCAGGACAAACACCCAGTGCTGAAAATCAACGCATACTGGCGTGACCAAGCGCACTCCACGTAGCTTGGCAGAGTTTTTTTGTCACTTCGTGGAGTTCCACATAGTGGGACTCCAAACTCCGCCCAGGCCTGGTTAATTGTAGTTTACAAGTGTCCAAAGCAGATATGATTTTATTTTAACTCCTTCAGGTGATTTGCTTTTTCTACTTGCCTTTGTTTAGAATGTGCCACTTGTTTGTAACCTTTTCATTTTCAAGGCCAGGCTTGTCAATCTCTGACGTTTGGTCCCACCCACAGGTGCGCTGTAAATTGCGTTCACGTTGTGAGGTGAACAGTAGCGTCATTCTCAGGGGCACAACGTAAACCCCTACAGCGCAGGTGTGGCCCCAGCCCAGCAGGGCCCCCCAACCCTTCAAGGAGGCGTGGGGATTTCTACCTAAGGTCAATGTATATCTGAGATATAGAAATCTTTAGGGCCCCTCGCCTTATTCTGCAATGCGGCCCCATCAGTTTGCGTTATGCCCTTGTTCATCGTCTGTGCCACCCGGAAGACTCGAGTGCTCTTGGGGCCATGCTCCACTGGCTCCTGAGGTTTGGACTAGTCCTGTCTCCCAGCTCGTGCCCTTCTTTTCAGCCGGAAACCTGGAAGGCGGGGCTTCCGGCAGAGCGGTGAGCGGAGCTAGGCAGCCCTGCCGTCTATTACTTAGCATTCGTGTTGCTGGAAAGCCACGAGTTTAAAGGGTAATTTGATTTCTGTTTTCACGCTCCCTACTTCAAAGGGGTGCATTAATTCTCCATAATCGCCCGTCTCTTGGCCCCAGCCGTATGAACAAAGGTTTCTTTGGTATGCCAGCCGCACAGCTTGCTGTTTTAAATTGATGTATGTGTTCAAGACCAACAAGGGCGGGATCATTGCTTTTTAAAAGGGAATGAACTGTGTAGCCCATTCATGAGGCAGGCCGAGGCCAAGCAGATGCCCTGGGTGTCCCTCAGAGCGTCCATCCGCTGCGTGCGTGCGTGCCTGCGTATGCGTCCTCGTGGGACAGCTTTGATTAACAACACTTTCGAACAGTTTGGATGTGGTTCTTTGTCAGATGGGAGCCTTATGTGTCTAGAAGCATTTGCCAAGCGCCCCAAGTGACAGTGACGTTGGCGAAGTGTTTTCTGACCTGTTCAGCATTATTATTATTTTTAATTTTAGTATTCGTATTTTTTTTACTTCCTTTATATAGTGGTACATGCTGCCCTATGCAATTTTTGTGAAATTGCAGGTGTAAAAAACATAGGAAGGGCGAGCCACGCAACCGAAATGCGGACTATTTTGTGGACTTTTGGGAATCTTGCAATCGCCATTCAGTGGGCAGAATGGGACTAGAGAGCAGTGCTGCTCGAGCGCCATGCGTTTTCAAAATAAAGTGTATTTGTGTAGCTCCTTTCAGCTGTTTCCAAGCGGTTTGGCTTCCTGGGTGCTCTGAAGATTTGACAAGAGTCCTAGGGGTTCGTGTCCAGCCTCGGTCTCACTGAGAGGCGCCACTCGCCAACAGTTCCAGCTCATAGTCCTGAGCCAGCCTGACTTCACGACTCCCTAAAGTCTTTCTGCCAGAGCAAAAGTCTTCATGATCAGAACTGCACTTTTTCAATGAATGACTGAATGAATGAAATGTGAATATAAAGCGCACGGCGACTCCATGGGGTGTCCCGGCGCTGAGCCTTCGTCATCCATGGGGTGCAGTCAGATCATTTAATCTTGTTGGAAGAGCCAGGTCTTTAACCTTTCCTTTAAACAGAGCGGCAGTCGCGGCTATTGCCGCTATGTAGTGGCAGAGCAGCAGGAGCGCCGGACGGGGGGTGGGATGGAGGGGTAGATTAAAAATTAAAACACACCTGTTCATGCGGCCCCCTCGCGCTTCGGTGCTCCACCGTTCTGCTGCTCCCAGCAGTCCCTGGGGCAACAGACTCCACATCCAATCTAGATGCTGCTCTCATATTATGAGAGCTGCGTGGGGATTGGCCTGAGCGGGCTAGTTTTATGCTCCGCTCAGGCTCTATGCCTTTCTCTAACCGGGCTGTATAATACAGCTGGGTTAGAGAAACCTAAGTGCGCATGTCTGTTTGGCCGGACTAGGACGGCCGGCAAAAGACACACGCACTTAGAAGTGCACAACATTCCTCCTCCCCCTTTCATGGCTGTGCCCCACCCTACACGAGCTGGCTCAGACCCAGCAGCTAAAAACTAAAATCATAGTAGCATATATCTTTATTTTTCAGCTGCTGGCTCTGAGTCAGTGGGGCGACGCTCCTCCGCCATTACGGAGGAGCGGCCGCTGGAAAGCGGTAACAGCTACTGAGCGTAGCTCCAAACGGAGTTTGTTCCATGGCACTGGACCGAGGTAGAAGAAGGTCCGTCCACCCATTCTCATGTGGCGAATCTTAGCAATCCTAGTGAAAAGGCTGTAGGCTGACCGCAAGTTTCTGGAAGGGGCATTGAAACTGATTCTGGCCCTAAGATAACCTGCACCAGAGTTGTGCAGGGCTCTGTGGACCAAAACTAATTTTTAGAAGAGAATTCTCTTCTTTATCAGAAGCCAATAAAGGGCCTGCAAGCGCAGGGACACCTGCGTTCTAGGGGCCGGCTAAGGAGAATGCGGGCTGTGGTCTTCTGGAATCAAAGGATGAACTCTCTCAAACGCTTTTTAAAATCTGCATTCCCTGTAGGGTACAGGTTCTGTTCTCAGTACCTGGCTGTCCTCCTGCCCCACTTTGCTACAAAGCTGGAAAGTGGGCAACTCCGCTGGAAGCTGGAGTTTAGGGATTCCAAAAGATTCTCTACTGCGTAAATCTATTTGCTTAAAGATCCAAAAATACCGCATGCCTTGGTCGAACCATTCCAAACCACCTCCTGGTCTAATTTTTGTTTTTTTCTTCCTGGATTTGCAGAAGACAAGGGTCTGACTTCCTCGCAAGAACCCTTCACAGAAATCCTTTGATGTATTGGCCATTACATTTCTCACCAAAAGCAAATCTCTGGAGTTAGCGAAGATCAGCCCCTCCCCCCGACTCATGTCATCTTGGCAGAGTTGGCTTGATTTGGGGAGTTCTACACATCAATTCTATCACGTCGGTCCGGCTGAGTCATCTTTGTGTCTGTTTTCATACAAACTGTGGTCAAATTTGTCTTCTGGAATCTTGGAGTTTTTTTTTTTTCTACCTCCTTTAGTCCTTCGGAAGTGATGAAGCAGTGAGGAGGAATGCCTGTGATGTTGTATGAGCAATAGTTTTATAAACAGGGTTGCCAAAGCGAGCCAGTAAGAAGTGCCGGTTGGTTACTGCGGAAGAAGGGGAAGCACAATTTAGTTAGAGATGGAAACATTGAAAATGTAAAAGGACAGACCCAATATTGCCCAATTCTCAAGGGCAAAGAGAGGACAAAAGTGAGTTTAGTCTTATTTTATATCTGCACTGATCACAGCTTCGAGTGTGCTGCATCAGTAATGAAGTAGAGAAAAGGCTTTGCTTGGAGTGAAATAAATGATGCTGCTAAATTCCTGCACTGTGTGAAGGCTTGATAGCATGAAGCTGGGGGATAATTAATATGCAAGAATTATAAAGACTCATTTGCAGAGCTGAGACAGCATCCCAGAGACTCATTTAGCGTGCAAGGTGACCGCATGTAGCGGCGTGGCCTTGCTGTGCGCGAGACACGAGTTATTTCTAAGAGAAGGTTTAAAGAAGGAAGCGCTTCCCAGGGGTGTGCGTAAGGGGTCTTGCAAAGGCACTGCATTATTAGTTTTATAGATAGTGAAATCTGAAAGTGCCTTCCTCTGTCCGCTGAGAGTCGTCTAACCGAATTGAAGCTGTATTTCTGCTTCCGGTGCTGTTTGAAATCATCTTAGATGTCCTAGCAGATTTAGAGCGGTTGAAAAATGAAGTGACGCGGCCACGTACCAGACTGAGGAAGCAGCTGAGACCTGGGAAGAGAGCGCTTCGCTTTCGGTAAAGCATCTCAGTGGGATAAGAAGATCCAACGCTTAGTATACACTGTTAAGATTTACACTGTCCGACAATGTGATATTAAGGTCCAAACTTTTCATAAACTCACTTTATTGCACTGTTACACGTATCAATATAAGACAGTTCTCAGGCATTGGCCCAGGGCGGCTTGGTCAAGGCCACGTTTTAAGGATAACCACTGACTTTGGACATAATTCCCATTTAAATTTTGTTGTATGTAAAACTGGATCCCAGGGATATTCTGCAAATATGTCATGGATGGTTGGACCCCCCCAATCTAGGGTTATTTATTGCTTGCAATTGATGCTACGGAAGGTGGCGCTGACAACCTGAGAATAGATGGAATAGGATCACGAATCTTAAGATCGTGTACAGACAGATCTCTACTAATATGTTGAAATGGATCAAAAATAAGGGGTCTGAGAAGGTGATCTACAAGGCGAGAGGATGCCTGCGTTAATTCTGGAAAATCTGGAAGTCCTGGATAGAGTACTATGGCCTAGACCTGGACGCAGAGGGAGGGGGATTAGGCCTCTCGCAGGGCAGGACGGGGACTGGACATTAATACGTGCACTCATTGGCCCATTCACGGCAACTGTGATTGTATTGGAAATGACCCATGCGTCTGCATCTATGTGATATTGATTTAACCATGTGTTTCTCATTGGACTGTTTGCTGCAATACCTTCTGCCCAACATTGTACCTTACTGCCCGCAGTTGAATATGTTCTGTGTATCAATGATTCCTTTTCTCAATTGTATGTTTCGTTTTTCAAAAAACAAAACAAAAAAATAAACAAAATATAAAAAATAAGGGGTCTGGCTGCCAAACATGAAGTATTCTTTCTGTCGTAAAGAGAAACTGTTACCATTATCTTCAACGTAGAGCGTGAAGGATGACTGAATTGTGGCATGTGGATTTACTAACCTCTTCATGTTCAAAAAGTGTTGCTTTATATTTTTTAAAGAGTTTTATACAGCGCAAACTAGACCCGAGAAACCGGGTATCAGAGCGCTTTACATGAGCACCAGTTTCGTTAAAGACGGACACATTCATTTTTGTTCCCTCAAGCCCTCATGTCGGTCTTCTTTGCATCTTGTACCATGAGTCGGTTTATGATCATATGCAACTCACTTGGTTATATCAACGCGAGCACTAGTTGCACATCTGACCCAATTAAGCATAAAGTAATTCAAAGTTTTGAGTGCTGAGCGAATTTAGACTTTCATTTTTTTTCCTGAAATAAGGATCTGCCTCACTGCCAGGTTCACGCTTAAAACTTGCGGAAAGATGTTTCATCTAGAAAATGTCGGAGTTAAACCCATCCATCCCTCACAGGACACTAGTTTCATCCAGAGTCCAAGACTCATTGCACATCCCACAAAATCACTTTCACCAGTCGTATTCCCGAACTCCTCTGTTCACACGTCCCACACTCATCCTTCACGTGCCGCTGCTCCCGTCATATATCACATATCACCGATGCCACCTGTGAACATTGACTTGCTCCCCATCGTCACACCTTTTGATTACATTTAATCCTGCCATATCTTCCCCAGATCTCATCCCCTTGCTTACAACACCTCTCCGCACTTCTACTCTAACCATTTTCCCCTTATACCATAACCATCCAACCCCTATTTCCATGTCATACTCGCCTGACCTAATCAATTTAAGTGTTTCATTTTCCTTGGCCCTACCAAAAGCCTTGCCTACTCAGCGCTGAGACAGTGCACTGCGTGCCCCGGGAATTGCATCACGTTGATATTCATAGAAGTGAATCCAGAAGACCACGAATGCACCACGCTGGTGGAGAGAGAAGTGATTTCTAAAGTGGTGAGCACAAATATGTTTCTCATTACTGACTGGCCACCTCAGACCTTCGCAATATTTTGGCTTTGATCATAGCCTCTTCTTGGGAGATGTCTGATGAAGTGTCTGTGGGATTGTGTTTATGGCCACTGTTGATTAGGGGATCGGTAGCCTGTGCAGCGTATCAGCTTGTGTGGTGTCCCGGCCCAGGTGAGCGGCTAATCCGCGGATGTCCGCTATGGTTCTGTGCTCCTCGTCGTGCTGCAGCGTACACCCGCCAAACTCTGCTACCATCTCCAACTTCTCAATTCGGCGGCCGAACTCTTTTAGTCTCCCGCCGTGTGACGTACGGTGGTGTGGGTGGTGTGGGAGCGTGCTCTGTGGGCCTGTCTAAAAGGGCGGGCTAGGGAGAGAACTCCATCTGTAAATATGAAAGCTGCTCTAATAGAATGATTCATTTTTCACCGGTGACATCATTCAATTGCTTCCACAGCCTTGCAGCATGCAGCCACTTGAGGAAATCACCTCATTTTCTAGTGTTTCTTCATGTAAATTGAGCCTTCAATATAAAATGTAATATTACCACTCTTGCCACCTGCAAAATAATGAAAGCACTTGCGAAAAAATTCCTCCTTAAACGATAGACCAGAAGGCGCGAGTGATCGTTAGCGGTTCGCCACCCGCACTCCAACAGATGCAAACCTTGACACAGAATCGTAGGAATGCGCTTGAAATATCATGTTTCTATTCTAAGTACTTAACAGTACAGGCCTTGCCATTAGGAGGTATAAACACTTCCAACTGCAGAATCGCGGCTCAAGGCGCATATTTTTTAATTCTCATCTGACGTGAAATCTAGTGGTTTCAGGTTTGCCCTGTACAGGCAAGTCGCGCAAACCACATGCAATTAAAATACGTAAATAATAAACCTATTATACATAAACAGAGGGACTTTGGGTCGACCCTCTTCAACCATTGGTCTATTCAAATATCACTCACAATTTCCTCCCACCCACCAAAGCATACAGCGTTGGCCTGTGGGTTAACCACTTCAGCTGTTGGCTCTGTTACACTGTGAGTGACTGCAGTTTTCCTGATCACATGTGCACACCCACCTTAAAAAATAAAGTGCACTGCTAGTGCCAAGGCTGGTGGGCCGATATGTTTCTTTGCCAGTACTGTTTTCTTTCCATTTGTTAACGCGTTTAGTTCTCGCCTGAGTTAGCGCATGTCCTATGGTTTGCGGAGATCTTTTGTTATCTGAAAAGAAAACTTAAATGGCTTTGAGCCCACCCATTACATACCATTGGTTGGCTTCATCGTCGGTCTCCTTTCTTTTATTTTCATTGGTCAGTGGAAGCTAGTTTAATTTTTCAAGCATCACTATAGATAGTTTTGGGAGGATTTGTGTTTCACCTTCTTTAGATACAACACCCCCCTCCCCTAAACCGCTGAAGGGAATCCGCTGCGAGTGCTTTACAACCACCTTCCGCATGTGACCTCGCCCAGCTTGTTGTGTGAATCTAGTGCAGGAGGGACTGCTAACGGGAGCAAGCAAAGGTAGGTGTGACCAGCTGGCAGCGGCTTTACCCTACAGTTTCAAGCAGGAGAGATCATCTTATATTCATGAAAGCAGTGGCAGCAAACCGGAAGTAAACATTCCTCAGAGTTCACCCAGCCAGGCACAGCATGGGATGGGGGAAAATGGATGGCATTTCCCAGGAGGCAATTTCTACAATCTACACTTCACATCACCCCTTTCTTCGAGGCCTGTCTCGCGGTCCTTGTAACATCCAGACTACAGGAGATTTTCTTCGATTTTCATGCTTTCCAGGTGGGGAGATGTCCATTTCAAGCCCAGAGCTCTCGAGCTGTCATATGTGAGGTGTGATATACTTGGCCAGTCCAGGCTGTTTAGCTCAACCTGCTTTGCATTCCAGTAGAGAGGTGTGGCTCACTGGTTAGAGGCGGCAGACCCGTAAGCAGAGAATTGGCCAGGGACCAGGGTTCAATTCCCGACGCGGCAGGGTTGTGGACCAGGGTCAAAATGGACTCGATAATTCTCGCCTCGGTACCTACTCTAACCAGGAACACACTCGGCAACTCTGGGCATTAAGCTTGCCTCATCTCTACAACGGCCCCCCACAGACGCTGGGGATGCCTGGTTTCACCTTGGAGATACCCAGAAAGGGACCATCTCACAGGGATAGCCAGGACGGGTTCCCCAGCGGTCTATAGCGCCGGGACACCTCCTCGTGAGGTAGCTGTTCGCGCTTTACAAATATCAGTATTATTATTATTATTATTATCTTAGGTCTCTGTTACCACTATACTTGAAGAGCTACAACCAGAGTAGGCTGCTCCTCTTAGACAGCTTAGCCCCTATACAAGTACACACTGTGGAGGAAATGCTAACATCGGCCAAGTCTGGGTCTCCCACGGACATCGTACCAGCAAAGGTTGCTGCCCTACTATCTGCTCACTGTGCCCCATCCGTGTGCGCATTATTTAATCTCTCGATGAGGCCTACTTCCCCGGGAGTGGAAGGCAGCGCAAGTGATTCCAATTCGCAAAACGGTGAATATAGCTGCGTTGTTGTGTCTAACTATCGCCCCATCTCCCTTCTTCCTCTGATGAGCAAACTATTGGAAGGATACATTAATAAAAAGCTTACAGAACACACAGAGTCTATTAGTTGTCTAGTCCCCTCTCATCAGGTTTTAAACCTTTGAATAGCACGGAGTCGGCCCTGATTGCAGTATCTGATCACATCATATGCTCTCTGGACAACAATCACGGTGTGTTATTGGTGCTGTTGGATTTATCTGCAGCGTTTGACACTGTGTCTCACCACATCCTATTGCGAAGACTGGAAGAGAGTGGATTTTTTGGTTGTGCTCTGCAATGGCTTACAAGCTTTCTGACGGACCATACACAGGTCATTAATGTGGCTTCCTTCCGGTCCCGTGTGATGGACATTTCTATGGGAGAACCCCGAGGCTCCTGCTAAAGCCACACGTTATTCAATATACACGTGGCTCCCCTTGCTAAGATTGTAAGGGAATTTGGTTTCATCCCCATTTCCTGTGCAGATGATACACAACTGCTTTTATCTTTCAATAAAAAAATTCCTCAACCACAATATCTCGTTTTCTCAGAGGGCATGAAAGCTACCTCTACATGGATGACGCACAATTACCTCCAGCTAAATGCTGGTAAGACGGAGATTATATTATTTGGTGATTTCAAGATACTTTGGTTCACGGATTGGTGGCCAGCGGACTTGGGGATTGTCCCCATCCCTAAGACGATGGTTAAAAACGTAGATGTTTACTTAAATCAGACATTGTCTATGCAGGACCAAGTGGGGGCTACCTCTGGGACTTGCTTTTACATGTTACGCTTGCTGCATAGAGTCTGCTCCCTCCCTCCACTAACGGTACGCAGAACCTTAGTTCAGGCACTGGTTATGAGTCACCTAATAATGCGCTCCTGGACGCGGCCAACGAATCTCTGCTGAACAGATTACAGGTTGTACAGAATACGGTGGCCCACCTGGTCACTAATATGCCTCCAAGAACGACTTCCCTTCCCCCCCCCCCCCCCACCCCCCCTCCAACAACTCTACTGGCTGCCCATCCGCCAGAGAATTATATTTCAAGCGTGCTTCGTTGTCCATAAAGCCTTACATGGCAAAGGACCCACAGGCACATGCATGAAAGCCAAAACCGGTCACAAACGGGCAGATTCTCAGAATCTGCCCCTTTGCGACCGGTATTTTTGCATTTGGGATGCATCATCCCAAATGCAAAAATCGCAATTTAAGGAATCTCAAAATAGCGATTCCTTAAATTGCGATTGCATTGAAGGAATCTCAAATTGAGTTTCCTTAAATGCAATGCATTAAAGTGTAAAAAATAGCGATTTCGCTATTAGCGGGAGCAAATTTACCATGAAGCTGGACAAATTTACCATGAAGCTGGACAAATTTACCATGAAGCTGGACTTCATGGTAATTTGCTAAAACTTAGAAAAAAGCAATTTTTTGTTTTTTTCTAAGTTTCATATTGCGCACACACATGCCCTTAGAGCATGTGTGTATGCAACATTTGTGCAGAGTTCACATACATGGGTGCAATAGGGTGTCATTTTGACACCCTTGCACCATAGAAATTGCGGGAGCAATTTGCGAGTACCTACTGGTACTCGCAAATTGCTCCCGCAATCTCCAATTCATTCCTATGGGCCTGGAGGCCCATAGGAATGAATGGGAAGACATTCCTTAATTGCGACTCGCAATTTGCGAGTCGCAATTAAGGAATTTGTGGGAATCGCTATTTCTTTAGCGATTCCTACATGCATAGTTTTTTGCTATTCCTTAATTGCGATTCCTTAATAATCGCAATTAAGGAATCGCAAAACCCCATGTTGATGCATGTGCCAGCTAGTTACTTAGCTCAGAAACTCCTTCCCTACCTGCCGAGCAGAGTATTACGCTCGGTTATGAAAGATCTCCTTACTATCCCCGTGTGACGAATCGCGTTCAGGAGGCAAAACCTTCTCTTATAGGGCCCCATCGCTGTGGAACTCCTTACCCTATACTCTGCGTAGCTGTGATGAGCACTTGCGCCTCAGAAAACTCCTGAAAACTGAACTCTTTGTGGTTTAACTGTCTGTAGCCCTAGCATTGCACGACCGCGGCGCGGAGATACCCCTCTGGGGGGTGATTCCTGCATTATACAAGCTTATAAATAAATAAGAGGAAGGCAGACTGCCAGTAAATGAACCACAGGCCTGGCTTAGCATCTCATATCACATGGGGCATTTGTAGAGCTTGGCAAGTCCTACAGTTGTTGTAGACTTTGTAATGTAGAACTGTGACACATCCCCAAAAAATAATTCTAAATATTCTGAATTAATGTAGAGATAGCAGCCAAAGCCTTGAAGCGCTACAGACCTACTAACAACAGGCATTTTGTTTACCCGGTTAAGTTTGTTAACTTCGGAAGGATAAAAGATTACATCAGCCCCATAACTTGACACACAGGTTCTGTAAAGATCGCTTTGGCAGATGTTCAAACCCACTGAGTTACCTTTGCGGGTAACGAGGTTGGAGCATTTCTTAGTGATGTTGCCTGAGGACAGTTTCTATTTCTATACAATGCGAAACATTTTTTAAGAATAGTTACGTAGAAATGACGCACTTCTGTTCGAATCGGATATCTTGAGTTGTCACACTTCATGCCCGAGTTGCTTGCCAAGTGCGATTTTTGCCTTTACCATTTGGAACCTGTACTTCTTTCTTACAGTGGGAAAACCAAACGACAAGTACCAGAATACAATGATAAAACTGCAAAAAAACAAGCAAAAAACTTTTGACACATTTCTCACTGTGAGAGGTCGGGGAGGGGCTTTGTGCCAAGCACTGCTTGTGAAGCACTTCTACCAGATCCCAAAAAAGCTCAAAAGCTTCTCAGTCTGACGCCGTTATCTTGTGGTGTTTTCACACTCCCGTCACGCACTTTTGCAAACACCAACCGGAAACCCTCTCTATACTGGGCTTTCCAACCACCGTGTCCTAATAATTATATATGGCAGATTGATATAGCGTGGCTTATCACCCGTGAGGGTTTCCTGGCACTGTCCATGGGCACGGGGGCAACGTGATTTGCCCAGAATCACAGGATGTTGAGCCGAGACGTGAACGTGGATCCCTAGCTCCCGAGTCGGCAGCTCTGGCCGCAGCACCACATCCACACCTATTGTGTGGGATGTGCCTCTTATCCAGGAGACTGTGCCAAGGGTCGTGTGACACAATGTGGCATCGTGTGTGTTGGCAGCCTGTTTATGGATCTTTATATTGCAACCTCACTCTTCATTAAGCATCAAGCAGATGCTGTGACTGAGGGAATCCGCGTCCATTTTTAGCTGGGTTCCCTCTGATGCCCGGTTTACCGCCCAACAGTCTCAGTAACCCTGCGCCCGACTCCACATATTCACTATGCTGACCAACAAAGATACCATTGAGATATGTGTACAGGGCCCAACGCCTGAGCTCATCCTGGTCACAGTCACAAATAAACATGAGAATGTAGCAAGCATCATGAGGGCGCCTCACTAAACACATCACAATAACAAGCATTGGCAAAGCCAATAGGCCTCACCTACGAGAACTGGTGGCTTTGTCAATGTTTTTAGCCATGTTGGGCAGCAGCTCGGCTGCTGTGCACGGTTGAAAGTTTATATATTTTTTAAAAGCACCGTGACCTAGAGCATAGCTGTACAACATGAGTGAAAACATTGACAAAGCCAATAGGTCTCATAGGTGACAATGTTTGTTTGAATTTATCATCCATATGTGTTGAAACTATGGGCCACATGCATCAAACTTAGGAATTGCGATTCCTATATTGCGATTTTTAAGAAATCGCAATTTAGGAATTGCAATTCTTATGCATGTAGGAATCGCAAAAAAATATACATTCCTTATTTACGATTTGCAAATTGCGAATCGCAAATAAGGAATGGCTTCCCATTCATTCCTATGGGCCTAGAGGTACTCGTAAATTGCGCATGCAATTTCAAGGGTGCGAGGGTGCCAAAAGGACACCCTGATGCACCCCTGAAAGTGCAATTAAAAAACATGTTGCGCACACACACATGCCCCAAGGGCATGTGTGTGCGCAACATAGAACTTTGAAAAATGCACTGTTGTGCATTTTTCAGAGTTTTCACAAGTTACCATCAACTTTAAGTTGATGGTAATTTGCATTTCGCAAAAGCGAAATCGCAATTTTTTTTATTGCATTGCATTTAGGGAATCACAATTTGAGATTCACTAAATGCAATCGCAATTTAAGTAATTGCAAATTTTGCGATTACTTAAATAGCGATTTTTGCATTTGTGATGATGCATCCCAAATGCAAAAATTGCGGTCGCAAAACTTTGCGACTGCAAAAAACAATGATGCATGTGCCCCTATAATCTTAAAGTCACAGTTATTGCGTGGACAAGATTCCTATTTTCTATGACATCCATTAACACTAAGAAAGGTTTCTATATCTGTTCTAAGTACACCTGTCTGCTAGGAAGCACGTTGTACTGTTCTATTCAAATGATATGTTTTAGTTATTTCTAGTTACATTTGAAATTGTCATTGCAAGTATATAGTGGCTACTTTTAAGTGGCATTTTTTCTTATTTTGATGCCATATGCTTCATCATATATCATTGAAATTAAGCATCACACCTGCCCAGCTCATCAAGGACATCCCTCTTGGCTTTGCCAATGCTCGTTAGCTTTGGGCACTCTTTTACTGATGTCCGAGGCTGTCACACCATTGACGATATATCAGTATCCCATCTGCCACCCCCTGTAGGTTTACAGCCACTTTTGATGTTTAAGTTATGGCGATCTCAGGTTGTGCATATTAAATAAAACCATGCAAGGTCCATTTCAGGGTAAATTTACATACAGCAAAATGCCTCCTAGAATCGAGCGCAGCTGGAAGCCAGCTCGATAATTGCTTCCTTTTATAGTGCATTTTAAGATGCCCCTACAGTCTTTCACTGCATATGAAAGTAACAGGCTGCAGCTGGGGTCCCCTGTATTTTCGTTCATAAAAAGATGTTTTTTAAACTGCTGCGACCCCTGGCCTAGACTCCGGTTTGTAAGTTTTACACACAGCGCAGCGTGGTGTCGGAGAGCCGGGCCCCGGGGGGTGCGGACTAGGTTACCGGAGTGGGGACCGCCCCTCATGGATACAGGTGGGGGTCCACGTGTGGTTCTCTTGGGATAGGTTGACTGGACCTCAGTTCTGGATGCTCAGTGATGGGAGGAGTCACTGAGTTGAAGACGGTCTTTTTATTTTCAATGAATTTTGAATTTCTCTACATTAATAGTGAATGTTTTTTCTTAATTTTAATAACTCTTATGTTTGCTGTGATAGAATCCGATTTATGAATGTAATATTGAAAATTGCCATGTTTTGAATATCCTGTATCCCTAATAAACATGGCCTTCCTCCCACAGACTGTCATTGACTCGTTGGGTGACTCAGCATGGGGGGGGGGACGGGGGGTGTCCGGCTCCGAGTCCTATAGTCCTTGCAAAAGAATAGAGAGTGGGTGGTCCCAGTTGACATAACTAAGAAAAAGGTTTCTACTAGAAAAACTACTGAAAACGCATGAGTGTGGGCAAATGCAGACAGAGGTCGCAAATAGTTTATGTTCTTTGTGAGTCGGCTGTGATTCTACTGCAACCTCTCTGGGAGATGTATTCTAGGCCAGAGGCGCAACTAGAGCCAATTTTTTTTTTTTGGGGGGTGGGTAAGAAAAAAATTCGGGAGGGAAGCTGAATCTTTAAGCAATAGGCAGAGTGAAGCTGCAGGGGCTCTTAGAAGGGGTGAAACAACAGCAAGGCCTCATTAACATGCAAATGGTCTTTTAAAAACTTGTGAAATGCTCTGGTGCGGCTGTATGTGTGCCCGGGAAGCTGTCTCATCCCGGGCTGCCACACACGACGGGGGAGGGGGGGGGGTGAAGCCCTTTGAGTCCAATGGGTGTTGCGCGCCTGTTCCAGGCTGACGAGGCCAGTGGGGTCCATTTTTAGGTCTCGGGACCATCCGGTCTGCCGAAGGCAGAACCGGAAGTCCGGAGATTTGATGTTTTGGAGAAGAGGGGCTTGAACCCGCCCCTCTTCTCTCCTCTTCTCCATTGGCTGGCCTCTTGAATGCTGGCCAGCCATTGGAGAAGAGGATTGTCTCTCCGAACAGGCCCCGTTCTTTTCGGATTCGGGGGCGTGTTTTTTGCTACTTTTCTAATTATCTCCTCCAGCCAATGGCAAGAGGAGAGAAAAGAAAACACGCCCCCGAAAACGCCGCTGCCTTTCTCCGAGGCATTTCTGGCTGACCTCGGAGAAAGGCGGCGGTGTTCATGGCTGGACACTCATTTACGGATTTCTTAACCTCTCGTGCCTGCCCTGGAAAGCACGCGCAGTACTCCTTGCCTTCCCGCTGCTAGAGCAACCACCCAGCCACTGGGGCACCCGCTGCCCCTTCGTCTACCCTCGCTAGCCCTCCAGCACCCCGTAATACCACCCACCGCCGCCCTAGCACTCCCCAATCACCCTTTCCGCCCCAGCGTCCACCACTCCCAATAGCACCGCACCCACCTGTTGCTTCAGCAACCCCCTGCCGCCGCTGCATAGAGCTCTCCCCTGACCTCTTTGACCCACCCCATTGTCACCCCCCACAATGCCACCCCCACCCACCTCGACAGAGTAAGAACCGGGGCAGTACTCCCACCAGTGACCTGCAAAGTACCCCCAGATGTCCACTGCCAGCTCTGCGCTTAATCAGCTGTTTTACTGGAATTCGAACGTGGGGCCGGCATATTACACATTCACGGATCTCCGGAGTCCGTGCATCAACCCGCTCAGCTATCTGAATTGGAATTTTCTACCGGTAGTTACCAAACAGACTGGAATGTATTTACGTGTGGCATCCAGACCTCTGCGGTGAACAGCTGTGCGATCTGACTGTAGTGGAAGCCTGTGAGCTGTAGGTTGCAAACTTATCGTTACTGCAAGCCCCAAACCTGCCGAACTACCTTGCTAGCACTGGGCCCGCAAATAGTGCACGCATTTCTGCAGCTGGCACTCTTGGTTTGCACTGACGCTTCTGAACTCCCTCACTGCACTCAAAGCTAAGACCTTCACATTACACTCGGACCTCCCAGTGGCAGGTGCATTAACCCACCGGCCTTTCATATTGGAATTTGAACTGCTTGTCACTTTGATTTTTACTATTACCCGACGGGTCTAGCATCATCGCAGAACTGGACCCCGTGATCTCGGGTCGCCGCCCCAGGTGCATAACCCCACTGGGCTAGCTTCCCAGGAGTCGAGCCTGTGACCTGCGGGCTGCACCCGGATCTCCGCCGCAGGCGCCCGAACCCCCCTGAAGATGCTGCCCGGCTCCATCCAGATCTCCGGGGAGAGGCTGTCCAGCGCCGAGGTGAAGGACGTGGTCGAGAGCCTCCGGGAGAACTCGGTGCGCCTGCCGGGGTCTGGCCGAGTCCCACTCCCTGGCCCAACTCAACCTCAACCTGGGGGTGGTGGGCAGCCTGGAGCGGGTCCGCCTGCTGGCCGAGGCCCTGCAGACCAACAGCTCGGTGCAGTCCCTCTTGTGAGTATGAATGACTCTCTGATTACAATTACAACATATGTGTGTGTATAGCGCCTAGTACCACCGCCTGAACTAATTCTAGCAGGTTCGTACATATGTGCAGACAACAGCTCGGTGCAGTCCCTCTTGTGAGTATGACTCTCTGATTATAATTACAGTGTATTTATAGCGCCTAGTGCTACCAGCTGCATTCATTGTCGCAGGTTCGTAGGTATGTGCAGACCAACCGCTCATTCAGTCCCTCTTGTATCACTCTCTGCTACTACGGATTACAACTGTAATGTTAATATGTGTGTATGAAGGTATAGCGCCTAGTGCCCTCAGCAGCATTATGCATAGCAGGTTCCTACATATGTGCAGACGAACCACTCGTGCAGTCCCTCATGTGAGTTTCACTCTGATTACAACTGCAATTACAATATGTTATATGTATAGCGCCTAGTGCCGCCAGCTGCATTAATTATAGCAGGTTCGTACATATGTGCAGACAACCGCCCCTGCAGTCACTCTTGTGAGTGTCACTCTCTGCTACTAATGATTACAACTGCCACAATCAGTGTGTATGTGAGTATAGCGCCTAGTGCCACCAGCTGCAGTAGGTATAGCCAGTTCGTAGGTCTCTGCAGACCAACCTTAAACCGGGCCTTCTGTCTACAGTGGCACAGTGCACCCCAAGCGAAGTCGGTCCTGGAGGGCCGGATCCATGCCAGATTTTAAGATCGCTCCGTTTATCTAAATGAGGATATGCTAACCATCCCTGCGCTTTACACAAAAACCTGGGTACGGGTCAAACTTACGTCAAGCACCACAACAAAAAAGGTGTTCATGGACCAAGGACTCAAGCAAGGCTGTGTGTTGGCACCCCTACTTTTTAATCTGTACACTGCGGGTTTAGGTTACTTTTTAACACCCGCCAATCTGTTCACTCCAGAAATTGGCCAATTCCGGTTGTTTTTAATGCAGTATGCAGAGGATACGGTCCTAACAGACCACACACGTACGGGACTGCAGAAGGCATTAGACGCGCTAAGCACGTACAATAGTGCTAATGAACTAGTGGCCAACGCCAACAAAACAAAGGCAGTGATATTTGGAACTTTTGCAAACAAACTTAAGCAACACTGGAGGCTGGGCAACTTGAAAATAAGCACCGCTCCTAAGTACAACTACCTGGGCGTGTGCTTCACGAGCAAGGGCAGGCCCAATCCGCACATCGCCGCCATAGAAATAGAGGCTAAGGCGCGGGCCTACGCCATGTGCAAAGTAAATAAAAAAAAATGTGCAACCCATCCACGGTGGCAATACGAAAAGTGATAAAAGCCAAGCGACTGCTGGCAATTGCATATGGACAGCTGGCATTTCCAGGGGTTTTGGAAACCGCACAATGCAGGGCTTTTAAAAGGATCTTCCAAGTTCCCCCTACACCCGGAATGCACTGGTACGACTGGAGTTCAGATTAAACAAACACACATACGAAAACTGGGCGTCCATGGTGCAATGTTATTGCAGAATCTGTGCAGCGCCCCCAAAAACCATGAAGGAAGTATTGAATGATATCTTCATTGAGGAGAATAACCCCTGGCCAGAGCATCCGCGGATTGCCTGCAGCAAACTACATTTAGACATGACAAGCTGGAGCGCGTGTATCCACCAACCCGGGATCCTGAGAAAAGTATTGAAGGGCCAAGTTAGACATTCATCCTGGCAAGAAGAGATCCGACTCAAAAAAACCCTCTGAAAGCAACATCAAGGTACTAGTTAATTCCTACAGGGACAAATCGTGCCAGCCTTACTTAAACAGTGCACTGAATAAACCGATTTTAAAGCAAATTTAAACAATCCGGCCATTGTCGTTTCCAATAAAAGACATAAACACACGTTGAAAATGCCTAGAGATAGTCCCTGCCTGCAGATTGTGTAAATCAAATGACAAATCCTTGGCTTATTTTATCTGCATCTGCCTAAGTATGATAAATGCACGCCGAACCGTACCAAAACCTCTGTTTTTAGGTCTCGGCTCGAAGGCTGCGCTTGCGCAGTCTCGCTCTGAGATTTAATGACTTGGAGAAGAGGGGCTTGAACCCGCCCCTCTTCTCTCCTCTTCTCTTCTCCATTGGCTGGCCTCTTAAATGCTGGCCAGCCATTGGAGAAGAGGTTTGTCTCGCAAAACAAGCTCCGTCCTTTTCGGATTCGAGGGTGTGTTTTTCCCGAGGTTTTCTCTGGGCGTGTTTTTCTCTCCTCCAGCCAATTGCAAGAGGAGAGAAAAAGAAAAACACGCCCCCGATTCCGAAAATGCCGCTGCGTTTCTCCGAGGCATTTCTGCTTGACCTCGGAGAAAGGCGGTGGTGTTCATGGCTGGACACTCATTTACGGATTTGTTAACCTCTCGTGCCTGCCCTGGAAAGCACGTGCAGTACTCCTTGCCTTCCTGATTGGTTGCAGTAGACTACTGCACGACATACATCATTGCTCTTAATCTGATGCTGTGTTGGCCCAGAACTGGCTAGTGTTTATCACGCGCAAGGATCACTTATGAAGCAGCTCGGTAATTGCTTGCCTGGGTTAAGCAAGCAAGCCTGCAATTACAAAGCCAATCGATTGAGCACAGGCAGAACATGCTGCACGACTATGGAATAACACTACTGACAGTTGGCGCAGGCAGCAGTGAGCTGCCAAATAACACTAACTGAGCGGGTCCAGGCATTACTCCGAGGCGCTGAGAGATAGCCTTTAATTCATTTTGATTGCGTGACAAAGATGCGTGTGGCACGTGTTGGAATGTCAGCCATGAACGACCATGTGTGCCCTGGAGAGGTTAGCAGTCTAGCTGCTGTCTGGAAGAGGAACTTCCAGGAAGGGGAGGAAACAAGAACGGGGTAGGGGCAGTATAAGGCAAAGTAAGAGCGGCCAAGGCAGCAGGACATTGCAGGCGGCAGAAATAAAGGCAGATGCTACAGTGAAGCATCGTGTCGTTTCTATGATGGAGAGACTTAACTCATGATTTGGCTGTTTCCCGTCCGACTGCCTCTGGTTTATTATGAGTCAATGGGAAAAATAAAATCCTCCCATGTTTCCCCCCAAACCACTCTGTTTCCTGTTCTAACATGTTGGCACGTATGCAATTAGAAAGGCAGGGTACGACTCCCGCACCAGTCTACTTGCATTATTAGCCATACAGTGCTTGGGGTTAAATAGAGGTCGTTGCTGCTACGCTGATCCTGGGTGGGGTTACTGGTATATTACAGACCTCTCAAGTTTCACAGATACGCGTAAAAAATGTATGGAGTTCGTATACTTATTTCTCGGCATTCTGGTACTTGAAGTTTTGATATTATATAGACTAAGTAGGCCTGCAAATCTCAGAATGTGAAGAAAGAACTGACCACAATGAGACAGAAACTGACCTTGAGTTTACTCGCGCATTAACCTTGGAAATATTAAAGCCCTGCTCTTTTAACAGTGGGATTCTTTCCTCGATGTGTTTGGCAGCGTGCGACAAACGCCATCAGCACATTAAAGCACTTTGAGGCCTTGGCAAATGGTAGGTAACAGCTATAGTAACGCATGGGTGTGCGGGCGGTGCGTTCTGCTATAACCCCGCTCAAACAGAACGTTTAAAAGGTGAGCCTGCCATTGAGAGCGTTTTAAGCAAAGATAGGATTTGCTCCGTTCGGAGAAAGGCGGCGGTGTTCATGGCTGGACACTCATTTACGGATTTGTTAACCTCTCTTCCTCATTATTGCTAGTATGACCCCCCCCCCCCCCCTCTCTCCTGCCACAATACATCATTATGGCGTTTCTGACTGCCCTCTTTTCACTCCGCTCTTTCCTTCTTTATTTATTTTTGACTACCCCAGCTCTTTCTTCAGCAGTCTCCCTAAATCCATTTTTCGGCCTAGATGCGGACAGCTTTACCCGATAACACGTGAACAACCCAAACAAACGCATACAGAGCAGCTTTGGATCAGCCCTTTAGAGTTATGGGTTAGCTCCGGACAGCTTCCTTCTTCCAGCGCCTCGATGGAGGGCCAGTCAATCAGTTTTTATTCCTTATCTTCCTCGGTGATCTGTTTCTGTTCCCGTGCGTCTCACATCTTTACGTGCAGCGCTAGACTAAGCACACTGTAGTTCTCTTTGCAGCGCAGAATAGAACGCTCAGAAAGCGTTATAATAGTGTTTATGGGTTTCACATGTTATCTGTGACCCCCTATCCTGGCGCTACAGCCAGTGTCACTCTCCTCGTCATTGCCACCCGCTGAGCCTCCCTCATCTCATAACTACATAATGACTACAAGTACATAAAGGCCAAAGAGGCCACATGACTGCAATTTGAGGATTTTGAAACATGATTCTCTAGGGCTGATGTACTATTTGAAGTACTAAATCTCAGGACGACAGATGTAAGTATTTGTCATAGCACAATATGGCCAAACAAAAATGTCATGAGCAATGCCAATAGCTCTAACTTTAACAATGCCGAGACCGTTGCATTGTAAATGCTTGTTAGCGCCTGCTACACACAGTTCTCGCTGTCACTTCCGGGCGCTAATGCGAGCGACAGGTACAGAACTACGGCATATCGCGGATGGAGACAAACATTACGTCACGGGTGATGCGGCCACAGTCATATTGGGCTTCAGACTTTCGTGTGAATGGATCAGCGGTGGTATCCTGTGTCTATGCGTGGTATTACTGGCATGCCACACATGCTGGTATTGCCAATGCTTGATGACTGTTTACCTCCGACAAAACATAGAAGGTGCTGCTTGGAGACGGTGGCTGTGGCTCCTGTCCTGGCATGTTAGGGCTGCTGCTGTTCATGCCTTAGCCCCTCCCACAACCCTATGTTTCGTGTCAGAGGTCAGAATTACAGATGAACAATGTTAAAGGAGAGGATGTAGCCTTACGGCTAGAGCGGTTGACCTCGAAGCTGGGGACCCGGGTTCGAGTCTCAGCAACGATGCTCAACATCCTGTGATTCTGGGCAAATCACTTAATCTCCCCTTGCCTACCAAACAAATTAACGTGTTCTTGTGTAACGAAACTGCTGCTCATGTAAAGCGCTCTGATACCCGGTATCTTCAGGTCTAATTCGCGCTATATAAAAAAGTTTCCATTACAGGAAATGAAAATACATGTTCCCAACCAGCTGCGTGTTGGCAGCTTTTTAAAATGTCAGCATGTTCTATCATGGGTACAATAAAAGGAAAGAAAGTGAGGAAATTCGTATTTAAAATAAATTGAGTGGAATATTTTGTAATTTGAGGCTCCCTGTGTTCAGGTGAGCGGGGGTTTCCTCAGTCCATTTCCCTTTTGGCTTGCTGTGCAAGCTCTTCACTTTTCTTTTGCTTTGTCTCACTGTTCCTCGGTTCACGTGTCACTTGGGGAGCAGAAAGAGAAGCTCCAATTACTCTCATTATTAAATCCGAGCTTGCGAATCCGATATGCCATTTGTGTCCTGCTCCTCAGACGCTGTTGTTGTTTATTAAAAGTGCTTTACTCTGAGGTGCCTCATTAGCAATGGGAGCCATATTTTACATCCTAGGTTTCTGCTCTGTCGGGGGGTCTTGCATTAGGTTTCATTTTTAGAAGTTTAACACAAAAGGGGCGCGTAGGGTGGCTTGGATAGGAGTATGCAAATTCAGGTTTGAATAATATATTTATTTGTGGTGTTTTTTACAGCACCAGCATGCATCCTTGATCTTCCCAGAGCACCTTTGAATGATTGGAAACATTTCAAACAATCTAGCACAATTTAAAAAATGCAGACAGGCGCAGCAACAGTGTACTTTTACGTGGATTAGTTTTCCATTTATCTTTCAGATCATGTAGTATGACGCAGAATAGCTATTTCCCCACATGGGTCAGAAATTAAGAACCTGCTCGATTCTAGGTTTAAAAAACAAACAAACTCTAGATGACCATTAATTGGAGTCGCACCTGCCTTGCTATCTGTCTCAAAGTGCCCTTGGCCCCAACTCAGGAAGGGCAAACGGGTGATCAAGTTCCTACCTTTCAACTTTCAAAGCATGCTAGCTATCTCCAGTGAGGATTACTCCATGGTTTTCTTATTTGTATGTGAAAAACATTTCCCCTAGTAGATGTCTGCCATAGAGTTGCTCACCTTAGCTTGCAGTCGAATGCGTGTTCACAGCTCCCCAGTTGTGAACAACGCCATAGTTTGTCCGCTGCGAGCGTGTGAACCTTGCCTCGTCTAACCACTACCCTGGCCATTACATCCTCTGCATGTACAGGAGTCCAAAAATCAAGCCATGGGTTCACACGCAAAAACTGGCAAATCCAGCTTTAATGGGTGCGCCTTCAGCGGCAGCGGAGAGCAGCTGAGGAGCTGCACACCACTGACTTCACTCCTATCAGACTTCCCTCTCCTTGTATGTCAAAAAACGTGTCTATTCAGGAAAGCTTTAGATGATAACTTTGGTCATTTCAAGTTCTCCCCATCCTCACTGGAATATCTTAAGTGTATCTCGCATCTCTATCCCTGACAACCACCATTTTGACCCTTTCTCCTCCCTAACCCGGTCTGTTTTCACCCCATTCCCTGCTCCTGTCTGATGATTTTTAGGTCTAGCCTGGGCAGCGCAGGCGCTGCTCTGCGAGGCATGCTGTTTTCGAGTATAGACTTGAATCCTCCCCACTCTCTGCCCATATTTGTCATTGGTTTGCGTCATTGTCCTTCTTAAATGCTGGCTTCTGATTCGTTAATAGGCATGTTAGTCCCGCCTTAGTAACGCCGTGTCTTCATTTGTAACCTTTCCTGAGGACTGGCCCTTTTACTTCTGCTGTTACACGGTATGTTTATTTAGTCGGTGAGCACCATTTCTTCAATGAGTGTCTCCTAATGCAGGCACGATGTGCTTTCCTGCAGCATTCAGTGCGCCATGTGCGCTTTCACTTTCCAAGCAGCCGGGGACAATGGCGGCCGCTTCTTTGAAATGAAATAGGTCTCGCATTTACAAGAGTTTGAGCTATTGGCAGTGTAAATGACAATGCCTTTTATTTATGTGTTAATTATCAAAACAGATAATTAAAATGCATTGTCATTTACAATACCAATAGCTTAAACTCTCGCAAACGCAAGACCTATTGTATTGCAAATGCTTGTTTTTTTGTTTGTTGTTGTACCGTTTAGAAGCAACTCCCAATGGCCATAGGCACTTTCCAAATTAGTAAAATATTGAATTGGGGTACCCATATATCTGTGATTCATAGGAAGAAGCTGCAGAGAACGAGAATCGTGCCTAACTCCTATACCGTCTCCTATCCATTTCAGTGCCTAGAAGCTTTGCTCAATACCAGCCCTTGCTTTACTATCTTTTACCCCTTCCACTCACTCGCCACAAAATTCACCGTCCTTTGCACTTTAGGAAGCTTTGTGAAACTCTGTTGAGGGAATTGATGCTGTCTGTGCATTTCCCCACCTTCCGCCCAGTCATACCTCCCATCGCTACATGATTCCTACTCCCGTAGCCCCGCCTCCTGGGTATTTTAGGAACGGCTAATCCTTATGGGGGGAGAGGGGGCTTCACATGCTGGGCTCGCCTCGTGTCACAAGGCAAGCTTTAACATGAATGGAAATTCTCACAGGCTCAGCCAAGCCCTGGCCTTGGGCGGCCCTCAGGCCTGCAGGGCTTGGGAGCCCTGGCCTTGGGCGGCCCTCAGGCCTGCAGGGCTTGGGATCAGAGTTTCACAGTGTCCCCAAGACTTAGTTGAAAGGTCCTTGGATGACGTCCAGGCAAGGACTTCCCTTTTTATTTCTAAATTCTTCAATAAATAGCGGCTCTTCCGCCTCCGACCCGGACTTTGCAGGAACCCTCCGGCGATCTGTGGAGAGATTTTTATATTCTGTGGCTTGTCGCCAGTATTGAACTGTAGATTAGAACTGCTCCCTCCCCGCGCCCCTTCCATTTTAGGATTTCATAAAAACAAATCGAGTTGTCCAATTATCTGGTGACCATATTCCAGCCTCTCTTCCAGACATGATTTGACCTTCAGTCTGCCAGTTTCATGTGAAAAGCCCCTAGCGGTCATTCCTTCTTACATTACAGGTGTACAAAAACATGTTTTTTTTCAAGTTAGGAGGCTCTATCTTGAAACCCTGGAAAGCTTGTCCTGCTGCATGGCACTGAAGAGTCACAAACAGAAACTATGCTATCCACTCTACTAGCCCCTATGTTTCAAAAAATAAGTGTGACAGAAGCTAGGTTGGCCAAGCTGGAGGGGACTTTTGGATGTAATCCTCCAGTTATGCCCCCAGCTAGTCCTCCCACACGCATTGATGACACAGTCATAAGGGGCAAAAGAGTTGGGGGGGAAGGAGCAGGGGGTGGGTCTACTGTAAGGTTTGTAGTAACTGGTGAGGCACAAGACAAGAATAGCCTTATTAGTACCAGGTTTAGAGGTTCAGATATTCCGGCCACCTTATGTCAGTCCACGAGCAGAGTAGGATCTCCCGTGACCCATAGGGAGAGGGGGCCAGTGGGCAGGGAAAACCAGCCATTGAATCTTCCGATCATAGATCGTCCACCGGAATCTACCCCATACGTAGTTGTACTGGGGAATGTACCCCCTTTCCCTATTGGGGTAACGTAAGATTACGCACAGCTGAAAAACAAATTAAATCACTGGTTTACCCACAATACCACCATGGGTCACTGTGTATATAAAAATATTCTTATGGCACATAGGGTTAGTTGGATAGGGACCTCACGTAAATTGGACCCTGGTGACTGTGTTATCGTAAATTTTAACAACCCCTTTACTGCTGGGCGCATTTTATCCAGGGATATTAGCCTCGCTTCACTTACTAGATCTGTTATTAAGTCTTTACCCTTGGGTTATTTTTATAAGTCTGCCCCCCCACAGGGAAATGCTGGATAATGGCCATAGGGTACGCCAACGAGGAGGTTGGTTAAATAATCCGGCTCCTAGGCAACAGCCTTTCGCCTTAGCCCATTTAGCTCCTGCTTTGGATGGGCAGTTATGTGGCACCCACACATTGGTGACAGATAACAGATTCACAGCCTTATCCGGCTTGGAGAACTGCGATTGACTCAGGGCCCCTGTGTCCCCTGGATCATTATCAGTTACTCCTCTTCAGGCTTTAGGGGCAGCAGCTGTGTGCCATACATCAGTGAGGCTTAATAACTTTTTATCTTGGAACATTGCTGGGCTGGCTAATAAGTTCCTCGATGGGTATGTTACGTCAAGCTATACACTATCATTTGCTTACAAGAAACGTGGTCGGTGGTCTGTGACCTTTTTTTGGAAGGCTACAAGGCATTTTATGTCCCGGCCATTCCATCGACAAGTGGTAGACCTAGGGGGGGGCCTAGTCACTTACATTTCGGTGGCCGCTGACTGTAAGTTGCAGGTGACCCCATCTACATATTTAGGAATTCTGGTATTGTCAGTAAGTAGGGGGGACACTAGATGGGGAATCTTTAACTTTTATAACTCGACGGTTCACCCGCATGAGGTGTGCAATATCACCAATCTGGGTGCAATGATAAAACAAACCATGGGCCACAGATTTTGTAACTTTTTGATTTCTGGTGATTTCAATATACACCCTTGCGGCGACCCCTCATCATCCTGCATCTCGGAGTTGGGTTGTCCCCGTATGAGGGGCTTTCATTTTGAACACCATCTTCAAGGGGAACTGTTAACAATATGCTAAATGAACTAGATCTAATGTTCACGATGTCCTTAACTGACCCTCATACCAAGTTCCCTGTACCGACGTTCAAAGGAACTGGAAAAGGATCATTCATTGACTTTATTTTAATTTCTTTGCCGCTACAATCCTTTTGTAGTGGTTTTAACATTGTAGTTAGTGAATTCAGTGACCATAACCCTGCATCAGTCTATATGTCGGGCCCACTATTGATAAAAACAGGGGAGGTTTTGACTAGGGGTACCCTGAAAGCAACTAATGGAAAGCGCAGACTAAAATGGTCCCAGGTGTCTCCCGTTAGTTTGTTCAATAAGGTGAAAACATCTTGTGCCCAGGAGTTAAAATTATGCACATCTGAGAGGTCCACTCCCAACGAGATCCTTGGCGCCTACGAGGTAATAGCGCAAACAGTGGGGGAATTGTTAAGTGCTCCGGCTAGAGGCACTGTGTCACAGGGACCCAGATGGTTTGATGCCAGCTGCTCCAAATCAGCTAAACGGTTGAGGGAAGCTCTGGCAGCAAGACCGAGAATCCAATCCGATATCCGTGGCTGTCTTAGGGAATATTAGCTAGCCCTGGCCAAACGCAAGGGAGCCCTGCAGGAAGATGCTTGGAAAGCGCTGATCGACTCTGGTACTCTGAGGAACAGTGCCAGGTTTTGGAGTGTTGTGAATGGACCGCTGTTTGATAAGGAAGGAGGTGTGGGCCTTACGGCTCACATCACAGAGGAGGAGTGGGTATGTCACTTTAAAACTATGTTTGAATGCCCGCTTGAGCCTACTTAGAGCCCGAAAATAGGAAAGATGCTGTGATAAGCTTTGACATGAATGAGATCCTGGAAGCGATCCAAGGGCTAACCATAAATAAAGCTCCAGGCCCAGACGGGATCCCCCCAGATTTATTCAAATCGGAGCCTCTGTTTTGGGCTCCGATTCTTGAGTCCCTATTTAATGCCGCAGCTAAGAATGGGTGCCCTCAGTCATGGGCTTCTTCAACCATAGTCCCAGTTTTTAAAAAGGGCAATAGAAACAGTATTCACTGTTATAGACCAATCTCGCTTATCGATTCAGTGGTCAAAGTGGTGGGTTGTGTCCTCTTACAGAGACTAACAAGCTGGGCGGATGAGAACAAGATATTGTTGGATGTCCAGTATGGCTTCCGACCGGGGCGCTCCACTGTTGCTCAGTGTCTTAATCTCTTTATGATATTGAATAAATACACTGTAGCACATTCTGGAGCCATCCACCTTGCCTTCATGGATTTGTCATCTGCTTTTGACTGTATAAACAGGACTAAGCTATGGCAGTCTATGGGGGCAATGGGGTTGAAAACCAGCATTGTCAACTTTCTTGAGGACCTGCATTCATCGACCACAGCTAACTTTAGGTACTCTCAAGATCTGCAGGTAACAAGGGACTTCGAGATTAAGAAGGGTGTCCGTCAGGGTTGTATTTTGGCACCTTTTTTATTTAATTTTTATATTAACGATTTATTAAATGTGTTGAGGGCATCTGGAGCTGATTTCCCTTATGTTCCCGTCTTGCTTTACGTGGATGACGCCGTCCTACTATCCAGAACTGAACTGGGTCTCCAAGCTCTTTTAGCTGCATTCTCTGGTTTTATGTCAGACCGGGACTTGTCCATCAATACGTCGAAGTCCTATGTCATGAGGGTGGGGAGGCATATGAAGAGGAGCTTCCAGTTCAGAACCGGTAATGATAAGATTCCCCGTACGAACGTTTTCTCTTATTTAGGGGTCTTATTTGACGATCAACTTAGGTGGGACCCTTTAATTCAGAACAAAAAAGGGGATCTGGTTTGGGCAAATACAGCAATTTTCAATTTTGACTCAAAAGTGGGGAAGAAATCGACTGGTGCAATGTTGCAAGTGCATCAAGCAAAACGTCAAGCGATAGCATCCTATGGCAGTGAGATTTGGGGATACACGGCAACAGAACCCCTCCAGGTAGTGGAAACGTTTTTTAAAAAAGATTATTATGTGTCCCGCGAGGAACTTTGAATATGGCGGTTCACGAGGAATTGGGTGTCCCCTATTTAAGCGACATTCTTGCCTTACGCCCTCTCATTTTCTGGCTAAATTGTTGGTTAAATAAAGACCTAATGCTCACTCATTTGATCTTAAAAAATTGGGCTTAGATAACATGATTCGTATTCCCTGGCTTAGTTATATTAAAAAAGGGTTCGAATGGATTGGGCGGGGCATTCTATTTCTTAACCCAGATGTTATCGTAAGAAAGGATGTGGAATTAACTAAGTCTGCCTTTCTGAGCCGAGGTCCAGAAACCGAGTGTTCGAGCATACCTACCGCTTAAATCAACACCTTTGTCAGAACCATATCTTATGGGGTCCTTGATGACACATGAAAAATTTATTTTAACTAGGTTCCGGTTCAACCTTTTTCACCTCCTGTTAGCGAGGCCCAAGGGGGCTTCCAGAGGTCAAGTGCTAGCGTCCTGTGGCTGCGACGGAAAGTCTCCTCAGGATTTGCTGCACTTTATGGTTTTTTGTAACTTGTATGAAGTCCCCAGGAGGCATTTTTTAGTTCCTATTCTAAAGAAATTAACTTTTAACCAAGTCAGACCAGCTCTTATGTACCTTCAATTGTTGAAGGATGATTGTATCATTTTTATAGTAGGGTTTTTAAAAGCATCTTTGAAATCTAGGCACTTTATGGACATGTAGAGTTTTCTCTTTTAGACATGTTTTTAGATTATTTACAGTAAGGTAACGGAGACTGTTTTATAAAAAAAAAAATAGTGTTAACATTTTATTGTTTTTATGTATTGTATCTGTGTAACTTTTATGGTTTTATTAACAAAAACCGAATAAAGTTTATTGATTGAATGATTGAGTCACAAACAGGGTGAAGAAGGGTTTGTTGAAGTTGTTGAAGAGATGTGTTGGTTTGCCTTGGTGTGAGAGAGGTCTGTCATTGGTTGTCAAAGCTATGTTTGGGGAGGTGCTACTTCTCTATTACTTTTGTTGGGCCCATTTTCTTCTGTGATTTCATGCAACAACAAAAAATGTTCGACGCCCCATGGTTACCCCTTTTCTCCCCTCCTTCCTTACGGCTTGGTCCTCACGACAACACTATCCTAGCTTCGTCCCCTTGGCCTCTTATTCTGTGAAATAGGAGCGGCCGTTGTAATAAGGCATCAGTCAGTCACACAGCATGTGCCTATCTAGTCTGTCAGACAGGGTGGTGTCTCCCTCTACCTCACTGGATCCTTCCATACTTGCAAACAACCCCACATTGCAGCCACCCATACAACACAATCCATTTCAAACAGGAACACCTCGCTGCCATGCAGCCACACACAGGAAAGGCTGCACAGATGGCAGCATGTCACTGCCATCGGTACCAAGCTGAGCCAAGGCACCGCGTCTCTAGCACGAGACCCATGCACCAGAGGGCCGCATTCACTAATAAATGTGGATACCGCTTCTATCAACTTCACGCCTACTAAACGTGGACAGTTTATCATTTCGAAATCCTGTCTCATTTCCGCACATCCACCACGGTGAAAATTGGTTAACCCATTGATAGTGTGTCACCCAAACGCCAGAGTCACTACCCTCTCACCCACGTGATCCTTGCGGATCTCCTGCGGGATCCCAGCACCCCCTGGCATGCGCAGAACCAGCATAGGAACACAGTGCATAAAACATGCAACTTGTTTCATGCATGCTACTGTCATAGCACCACAGTCCATAAAACATGCGACTTGCAGCTTGCTTTATGTATGCTACCATCATAGCGCCATAGTCAGGGCAACTGGAATTATGCGATTGTGTGGCTGCGGGGATTTTCGCACAGTTATAGATTTGCCACATTTGCCACTTAATCCATCATCTGCAGTTTTTAACAAAAAAATGGTTTCTAGCTCAGAGGGTTCAAAAGTTACTACAATTGCAGCGAGATGTGCTGCAGCTCAGTGGCAGGCCCTTTACAAATCGGGTGTTAAACTAGTACTAATGAGGTGCAACCAATGCCCGGGGTTACCAAGTGTAAAAACAATGACATAATGAAGTAATATGTTTACAAAATTGCTGCATTATGCTGCATAATTTGCCTTTTCTTGCCACATAATTTACTCAACCCTGCAGCTTAATTTGGCCCTCTCCTGCTGTATAATTTGAGAGCTAGCAAGACAAGCTTGGGTTTTGACTCATAGGCAGCAGGGCCAAGTCAAAAGTAAAAAATAGAACAAAAAGGATGCCGATGCTGCACAGAATTTAAAGAGAAATTTTGTCAAATGAATAGATTAAATCAAATCCATTTTAACCATTTATTGGCTGTTTTTTAATCAAAAAATATATTTATGCAAATTTTTTTAATTTTTTTGCACGGTAGTATTTAGAACATTTCAACAATATCAGTGAGAATTAAGACAAACATTAAGAAACATTTCAAATATTTACATGACATTACATAGACACATCCATAACATCACACCACTAGCATACCTCAAACATTCAGACAATGAAGCAACATAAATTTGATAATTCTATATACACAATAAGTCCATAAGTGAGAAGCATTTGCAAACTTTCAAAAGCATATATTTTTAGATCTGTTTTGGCAGTTTTTTTAAAACTGAAGGCGAAGACAAGTCAACGTGGGTCAACGCGTTTCGAATCCCTTCACCGGGGATTCTCATCAGGACCAATACTATCTAGGAGAAAGAAGAAGAACACTAAGTTGGACCAACGACCATTTAATCATAACCATTTCAAGGCCGCTATATTCCAATAGTGAGCCTTACCTAAAATTTGACGAAGAAGATGCTCTAATTGGATGGTAGAAGGACTTTACAACCAGGATCTGAAACCATTAGAGTGACAAAGCAGTTTTTTAGACAAAGATTTTGAAAACAGAGTGGAGCAAAGAAAAAGCGCTTCTATCCCTGTGTATGGTCACTGAGCACTGTATTGTACTTACTGTCAGATGTATGTGTAATCGTCTAAACACGTCTTGGGCCCCTTATTTCAATCAGGGTAATTTAGAAACGCTTGAGTCCGAGGTGAAGGGTCAAGGAACAATCAACGGCCGAAATCTGAATGTCAATTAAAAGTCGGCATTAGACAATTGAAGTGCGTATCTCTTTTGGATATTCTCACACGCGCAATCGTGTAGTCTGCATAGTTTCTAAATTGCAAAATACCTGGTAATTCGCATTAGACCCGCGTCCTTGGAGCCGACGTGAACCGTGCACCTGGATAGGTGATTGAAATCGGAGGTTGCGGCCATTTTAACCTCACAGCGAGACTGACTAAAACGGGGCGGTACTGGAGGGATTTCTGGGACGTGTAGTCTTATCTCGTAAATATCCCGTGAAGGTACGAGAACCCGGATATATCAAACTTCTAGAAATCGGGGCCAGTTATGAAAACGGTGCACTTAATATGAACGGCGCCGAATTCAGCTATGTTAATGGCTTTGGACACAGAAATTGTGGTTTTTTTCGTCAATAAAACTTATTGCACTCGAGTGCGCTCAGCTTTGTGATGTTAAAAATTCACATAAGTGTTCCTTTTGGGATGATCTATACGCACATTTGCAGTCTTTTGACAGCGTCTAGCCAGGGGTGAATTATATTCTTTTCCCAATGGGGCCCGTATTCCCAAGAAAATTGAATTGAAGGTTTTTTCGTCAAAGGAAGCTTAATTGCTGGACGATACGCACAGCTTAGTAATGGTCCAGATTCGAATGAGCATTGCTCTTTTTAGGTGGACTCCTCGAACATTTGCAGTGTCTAGCCAAGGGTGAGTCGTACTCGTTACCCAATGGGGCCCGTATTCCATACGAAAGTGGGTGCGTCATCATATCCCCTCATGTATAAAATGGAGCGTTTTGGACTACCACAATCAGAATGTGTGCAGGAATATTTACAAGTTGAAAATCTCGGACAGCTCATTTAATCCTACAACTGATGTGTTAAACTTGATGATGAGCATCGCCTCTCTCTTCACCAGTTTAGCATCGAGGTCGCCTCCTCGGTCATCCTGTGTGACTTTTGAGATCACAGTCCATCTCACATCTCTTTCTGTATGGTTGTTGAGATGCCAATGATTCACCAATGGAGCGTTAATCACCTTCTTACGTATCCTCGATTTGTGTTGCTGTATTCTTGTCCTTACTTCTTGATTTGTTTTCCCGATGTAAAGTTTGTCGCAAGGACAAAGTATCCCATATACAACAAATTTTGTTTTACAATTTGAAAAACAATCATGTTTCCAATGCACATCCCTATGCGTGAAATGGTTTCCTTCGATTGTGGAGTCACAACAGACACATGTCCCACATTTGTGATGCCCCTGTATCGGGGGTAAGTTCAAAAGGCTTCTTATGTCCGGACTCTTTGTTTTGGGTAATGCAGCTCGGACTAGCTGGTTGGCAATACTTTTGTCCTTTTTAAACGCAAATAGCGGGATCTCTTTAAGTGAGGCGTCAAGGTTTTTAATGAGATGCCAATTTTGAGATATGGTCTTCTTGAGCCAATTTGCGGTGGGACTATAGGTCGATACACATACAATCCTGTTAGTTTTTGATTTATCCTTTCTTTCCAACAGTGCATCTCGTGGAGTCCACCATGCTCGTTTGATGGCTTTCTTTAATAGTTTTTTTGGATACCCTCTGGATAGTAGGTTATTTTTCAAATTGTCAGCATAGGTATTCGTCTTTAAAGGTGCAATTTCGGCGAATTCGTAAAAATTGGCCGTATGGCAGGTTATCTCTTAGACTTCTTGGATGGTTACTCGAATAGTGCAAAGCCTTGTTCCTATCAGTTTTTTTCTTGTACAGTGTCGTAACCAAACAGCCGTTGTTGGGATAGATCTCCACGTCTAGAAAGGAAATCTTGCATTTGGAAAAATTCAGACTGAATTTTATGTCTGGTGTTCTGTTATTAAGCCAATTAACAAACTCTTGGAGTTGTCTTTCATCCCCAGTCCACGTTAGGAAAACATCATCGATATCAGGATTGTATGTGTATCGACCTATAGTCCCACCGCAAATTGGCTCAAGAAGACCATATCTCAAAATTGGCATCTCATTAAAAACCTTGACGCCTCACTTAAAGAGATCCCGCTATTTGCGTTTAAAAAGGACAAAAGTATTGCCAACCAGCTAGTCCGAGCTGCATTACCCAAAACAAAGAGTCCGGACATAAGAAGCCTTTTGAACTTACCCCCGATACAGGGGCATCACAAATGTGGGACATGTGTCTGTTGTGACTCCACAATCGAAGGAAACCATTTCACGCATAGGGATGTGCATTGGAAACATGATTGTTTTTCAAATTGTAAAACAAAATTTGTTGTATATGGGATACTTTGTCCTTGCGACAAACTTTACATCGGGAAAACAAATCAAGAAGTAAGGACAAGAATACAGCAACACAAATCGAGGATACGTAAGAAGGTGATTAACGCTCCATTGGTGAATCATTGGCATCTCAACAACCATACAGAAAGAGATGTGAGATGGACTGTGATCTCAAAAGTCACACAGGATGACCGAGGAGGCGACCTCGATGCTAAACTGGTGAAGAGAGAGGCGATGCTCATCATCAAGTTTAACACATCAGTTGTAGGATTAAATGAGCTGTCCGAGATTTTCAACTTGTAAATATTCCTGCACACATTCTGATTGTGGTAGTCCAAAACGCTCCATTTTATACATGAGGGGATATGATGACGCACCCACTTTCGTATGGAATACGGGCCCCATTGGGTAACGAGTACGACTCACCCTTGGCTAGACACTGCAAATGTTCGAGGAGTCCACCTAAAAAGAGCAATGCTCATTCGAATCTGGACCATTACTAAGCTGTGCGTATCGTCCAGCAATTAAGCTTCCTTTGACGAAAAAACCTTCAATTCAATTTTCTTGGGAATACGGGCCCCATTGGGAAAAGAATATAATTCACCCCTGGCTAGACGCTGTCAAAAGACTGCAAATGTGCGTATAGATCATCCCAAAAGGAACACTTATGTGAATTTTTAACATCACAAAGCTGAGCGCACTCGAGTGCAATAAAGTTTTATTGACGAAAAAAACCACAATTTCTGTGTCCAAAGCCATTAACATAGCTGAATTCGGCGCCGTTCATATTACGTGCACCGTTTTCATAACTGGCCCCGATTTCTAGAAGTTTGATATATCCGGGTTCTCGTACCTTCACGGGATATTTACGAGATAAGACTACACGTCCCAGAAATCCCTCCAGTACTGCCCCGTTTTAGTCAGTCTCGCTGTGAGGTTAAAATGGCCGCAACCTCCGATTTCAATCACCTATCCAGGTGCACGGTTCACGTCGGCTCCAAGGACGCGGGTCTAATGCGAATTACCAGGTATTTTGCAATTTAGAAACTATGCAGACTACACGATTGCGCGTGTGAGAATATCCAAAAGAGATACGCACTTCAATTGTCTAATGCCGACTTTTAATTGACATTCAGATTTCGGCCGTTGATTGTTCCTTGACCCTTCACCTCGGACTCAAGCGTTTCTAAATTACCCTGATTGAAATAAGGGGCCCAAGACGTGTTTAGACGATTACACATACATCTGACAGTAAGTACAATACAGTGCTCAGTGACCATACACAGGGATAGAAGCGCTTTTTCTTTGCTCCACTCTGTTTTCAAAATCTTTGTCTAAAAAACTGCTTTGTCACTCTAATGGTTTCAGATCCTGGTTGTAAAGTCCTTCTACCATCCAATTAGAGCATCTTCTTCGTCAAATTTTAGGTAAGGCTCACTATTGGAATATAGCGGCCTTGAAATGGTTATGATTAAATGGTCGTTGGTCCAACTTAGTGTTCTTCTTCTTTCTCCTAGATAGTATTGGTCCTGATGAGAATCCCCGGTGAAGGGATTCGAAACGCGTTGACCCACGTTGACTTGTCTTCGCCTTCAGTTTTAAAAAAACTGCCAAAACAGATCTAAAAATATATGCTTTTGAAAGTTTGCAAATGCTTCTCACTTATGGACTTATTGTGTATATAGAATTATCAAATTTATGTTGCTTCATTGTCTGAATGTTTGAGGTATGCTAGTGGTGTGATGTTATGGATGTGTCTATGTAATGTCATGTAAATATTTGAAATGTTTCTTAATGTTTGTCTTAATTCTCACTGATATTGTTGAAATGTTCTAAATACTACCGTGCAAAAAAATTTGCATAAATATATTTTTTGATTAAAAAACAGCCAATAAATGGTTAAAATGGATTTGATTTAATCTATTCATTTGACAAAATTTCTCTTTAAATTCTGTGCAGCATCGGCATCCTTTTTGTATAATTTGAGAGGCCATGACCATGGTCCATTAGGCACGCAACTTGCTCCACACAACACCACGTCCAAATGCCTTGTGAGTGTTTGGATGTCCCCACATCGCCCCCCACCTGAGAGACCTCTACTGGTTCCCCATTCAGAAAAGATGCCAGATCAAGATTTTCGCGCATGCCTACAAAGCTCGCCATGACCTAGGCCCTGCCTACTACATCAACCACCTACCGAACTTCCACCCACCCTCCAGACACCTGCACTCATGGGCGTAGGAAGTGTGGGGGACGCGGGGGATATATCCCCCCCAGATTTTGGAGTGGGGGGGACACGGGGGACAAGGGTGGGGGGGACGAGGGGACAAAGGAATTTCCCCTCTCCCTTCTGTTATCGCAGGGCCATTAGCACGCGAAAGCGCTACCTAATGGCCCTGCACTTGACCTGCCTGGAGTCAGAGGCCACCCGCCCTCTGCCTTTTGTTATGCTGCAGGAAGGCTCAGCCGTTCTGGGAAGGGCAGAGAACGGAGAACATCTCTTTCTGTCTCTGTCTCGCTCCTGCTTACGTGCTGATTTCAAGAGGCAGCTCTTAAGGTACTCTCTCTTGCCTCTAATTTTCTTTATTTGATCCCCTGTGAAATTGATCCCAAAAAGGCTGAACACTTTGGCTGTAAATGTCCTCATTTTCTGACCGTTTTCTATTGAAAAGAAAAACCTCGGAATGGAGAGAAAAAATAGTTAAATACCTAAATAAAGCAATACAGAGTGGACAGCAGACAGGCCAGACTGTTATTCACACCCACACACATTAGCGCCACTTTACAGAGTTTGCCAGTGAAAGCGCTACTTTCTTTTTTATCTTCTTTCTTTGAACAACATTGTTTTCCCAGGGTGGGTAAGTGCGCCATTCGTAAAGGGACTGCAATACCTGGTTGATGGGTAGTGTGGAAACGTTTAATATGATCGTTTTCAACTTTTTAATTATTTTAGCTTATAAAATGCGGCTCTGTGTTTGGGGATGTGGTCTTTTTTAAACCAAACTGCATACATTTTGAAAGGATATAAGCAATGGACATTGAAAGGGGTCCCTTCCTGGTCCTGTAGCCATGTCTTGAACATTTCAGGCAAAATCACTTACTGATTTCTGAAAAATGAGTTTAAAACCGTTAAGGTAACCATGTTTTTTTCTGATTACAGTTCACATGCTTTGCTTATTCTTGCATTCCCTATGAGTGTTTGCTTTTTCCAGGGTGTTATTCATTTTTTTCAGGCAGCATTTTACTGTTGTCTAGTGCATAATTTGAATTTAGTCGCAGCACAATTGAGTTGTGCTGAAGGCAGTGCGAGTTTCTCTCACTGGGGCAGTATGGTGTTCAGTGTGGGAGAGAATGTGGCACTCTGGCCATAGCTGCTGAATTTGGAACTGGAGAACCATGTTCAGACCTTCATGACCAGTTCACCATACCACACTCCTGACAGAGCTTATTCCGATGCTACACCTTAGAAGGCCCGATAGACCTTAGAAGCCCAGGTGTCTTAGCACCCGCAGGTGGACCTGTCCACCACAATCCAAACTGCAGTTCACTTCCAGTCTTACGGGCAGGCATATGAAGAAGCACATCCTAGATCGACAGTGAATCTGTCAGTGAGGTCACAAGACCCTTGAGGCCAGTCCACCTCACCCATTGGTACCTCCATTGGCCTTTTTCCAGCACTAGCAGTGCAACTTGCCAGGGTTTGGCAATGTAGGATTTACATGCACACCAAACTTAGGGGGTGATTATAATGGCAGTGGGACCGCCACGTCACCCCGTCGGTGGCGGTCCCACTGCCATTGGTGACTGCATCACAGCCCGCCATATTACAATGGCGGGTGGTTACCTGGCGGTCGGAAAGACCAACCACCACGCACCTGACGGGCTTCTTGAGCCCGCCGGTGTGGTGGAGGGGCTCGTGGTTCCTACAATGCTGGTGGTGCCTACCATGCACCGCAGCAGGGATTACGATGTCCCTTACCCGCCAGCTTATCAATGGCGGTTCACCTGCCATGGAAATGCTGGCGAAAGGGACATTGGGGGCCCGTAGCAGGCCCCTTTACCCCTGGCCCCCAGACATGGGTCCTGGGGGGCATCTATGATGCCCCACAACATATCACTGCACAATGTGGCAGGCACCGATATACTTAACATGTTCCTTTTTTTTTTTACTTTGCGGCGGATGATGCAGCCAGCAGCACCTGCTGCAATGTAAAAGATAGGCACTGCGAACACCGTAGTGGCAGTCGCATTGTAATGCCTATCGTGGGGCCTCCACCTTGAAGGCCAGCGGTCCCATTCCCCGATTCGATGGCGGTGGTACTGAAGTCCGCCTGCCATCGTAGTCAGCCCCTAAGTTTGCATTTTATGAATATGATTCAGAGGGAAATAAATTGATGTTTGCAATTTAATTGACTTTGGTTGGCCTCTTATCTATGAGATTTCCCGGTTGAATGTGCCTTTACATTATACATTTTCGGTTGGATGAATTGATTGCATACTACACTCTCCTACAGGTATTAATTTGAGTGTCATTAGGAGTGTCTGGGACCAATTGTTTTCTTAGGAATTGTTTTCTTTACTAACCTTTGCAAAGGGCCCTAAACTTCACAGCAACACAAGTCACATTTCTTTTACTAATTTGGGATCCGTTTGAGCTACAAAACTGTTTTGGAGGAAATCGTTAGATTATTATTATTATTATTATATTAATTTCTAAGGTGCACAGCTACCCACAATGGGGTCTCCCGGCGCCGCAGATGCAGCAGATGATGTATTATGTGGCAAATATGATACAGCCATAGTTAAGTGGAAAACATTTTTCCACTTAATTTTGCCCCAACATTGTAATTGATCAATTTGTAAGTTCCCCAAACCCAAAAGTCGAGTTTGGGCACAATTTGCATTTTAAAAGCAGCCCTATAACACAGGGCTACTTTTAAACTGACCTCAGGCTTCAGCAGTGCACACATGCAAGCGCAGAAAGGGCTGCTGGCCTCTAAACTGCCATGCCCTATTATATTCTAGGGACTTAAAAGTAGTTCTAATCCCCCTGCCCTATTATGTACTAGGGCCTTATAGGAGAGGTCATGCCAATCATAGGGGTACCCTAACCCATAGTGCACCCTAGTGTATGTAGGTGTTTTCACTGTATTTTTAAGTGCCTCTTTCAGAATAGCACTGGCTGTTTAGGCAGAGGCCAGGGTCAGTCAGTCAGGTACCACCAGTACCAGTCAGCAAAAAGTTGGGGAGTGCCTAGGGCGGCTTTGCAACACTAGAGAAACACAAACTCAGAATGTAAAACACAGCACCATGGTTGGGGGGTTCTCTTCAATAATCAGAATTGATTTCTATCCTAATGAACCCATTTTCCAACATTAGGATAGGGAAAGACTGGGGAAAAATCATAACGTTCTAATCTATACATTGAAGTTTTTATGCAGCTCTTTGATGACGGTTAATAGCTCACTGTTCAATGTTAGGATTTTAACTTATAAACTTCAAATACCAAAAGAATATCTCAGACAAAAGCAGTAACTCACTGACCTTTCGAATTAAAACTTTCACTTGACAAGCCTTCGATCTCTCTCAAAAAAAGAACATTAATCACCAAAGTTATCTTCACATTTTTATTGTTGCCTGAAAATTGCTGGAGACCAGGAATGCAGCAGCGGGTACTTTTCAAACCCTAATGCACTTGCAAACATGACGCCCCCACCCTAAGTCAGCGGCCTTGGTTTGCTTTGCGCATTAAGATGCAAGATTCATATATATGTTTTTTTAAACATTTGGTCTCATTACTATATGAATGTAAATAACAATAAAGCATACATGCAAACTGTGACTACATGTCTGCTTTTCTCAATATTTCACTTAGAAAGTATGCAATTGTATTTGTTTAATGGGCGGTGATTTGTATAGGGTCACTGGAAAGTGCACAAGGTTGTCCCTGTCCCCCCCAGAATTTTAGTGTCTCCTACGCCCCTGCCTGCACTCCTCCTCACTTGCCCTCGCAAACCACCCCTCACCCCTGCATCCGCGGCAGTGGTGGCCGCTCCATCCCCTACATCGCTGACCTTCCCCTCCAGCCCCGTACAGCCCCCGCGCTGGCTGACTTCAGAAAGAGACTCAAGGCCTGGCTCTTCCACGGAGACACAGCGCCCAGATACCCCTAAGGATGACAGTGCTGCGCTTTACAAATGCTGCTGATTTGATTTGGAGCGAGGGGGCCGCAGGGTGGTGGTCTTCGGGCCAGCACTCTGGGTATGGTGGAATAGGGCCAGGTGATTGGGTCTTTTCTGATTCGAAGGGCAGACGGTGGATCCAAGAAACGAATAGGAACGCAGCATCCCAAATTACACAGACACCAGACTAGACCGCACACCACAACATTAAATGTCAGTCCTCTTTGTTGGCGAGGTTACTTCGTGAAATGATAGTTGTTTTATCAATCTCTTAAGAGTGGAAAGTCCAGTCTGGCCCCCTACAATTCATCGTGACCTACACGGATATCTGCAGCCTGCGCTCATCCCACTGAGCTGTACCACTAAGTTAGGAGGGTCATGGACGGTTAACACATACCAACATGCTGAGAGGGTTTCTTTTTTAGATCCAAATGTAGGAACCCTTTATTAAACGAAGTGTTGCTGCATTTACGCACTGTCTGGTCACCCTCTCTCGCAGGGTTGGGCAGCGCTGTTATCGTTTGGTCATATGGCAGGGCTCCTATATCTGCATGTATCCGGTATTTGTATAGCGCAAACTAAACACCCAGAGGGGTCTCAAGGCGCTGGGGGCCGACAGGGAGATTAAGCGAGCTTTTACCCAGAGTCACAGTGTGCTGAGCCGGCGCCGGGGATGGAACCGCGAGCCCTGCGCTCCGGAGTCAGCCGCTCTGGCCGCTGCACCACATCTCTGGCCTTTGAACCCTCTGAGGTGATAAAAGGAGTGTTGTTGATTTGTGTAAACAGAGGTTTATGGCTGTAGCGCGCAGATATGCCAAGGATGCATTGTGTTATTTTTATCGCTATTGTTACTATGATTCTTGCTCTGATTTGAGACCAGGCGCGGGCGAAGCGCCTCTTCGGACCCCTGGCACGTGGCGGTCTCAAAGTCTGGCTAATTTAAATGTACTGATCTGCTGTTACCAACATTTACCCGACGCTCAAAGGCAGGGTGCCCTCTGTTGAAAATGTCTTTACTACTTACTGTACAGATGCACTCCAGCGCCTGGGAGCGCCGTTGACACCACGTGGCGCTTTACAATGCTCCATACATTGAATTAAGGCCAACCCTTGCCCAGCCTGTTTAATTAGTAACCACGGAGCCTGTTATGACACGTGTTCCTGTTTTGTGTCACAAGCTTAGGGTGGGAGGTGGGGAAGAGAGAGGGAGTGAGTCAAGGGCAGCTTGAAGCACAGCAGTCACGTGACCCCGCAAGGCGCTGGAGCCCACGGAGGCGATTGCTCGCTTTCTCGCTCTCTGGCTGTGAACGCGCTCCTGGTAATTGAAAAACACTCTGTGGGTTGAAAAATGAAGGAGGGGGGGGGGATTAATCCGTCACCCAAGGGGCGGAAACGCATGCTCTGCCGTGAACAAATGGGGTACAGGGGGGCTTCTTCTGGACTGTGGCTGTATGGCCTTTCAAACCACGTCTCCTGCCAGACGACTACATTGCTTTTAATTCCACGTTTAGCTCTGCTGCAATCCATGAACATGCATTGTATTGTAATTGAATGTAGGTAGCGCTTACTACTCCGACGAGGCGCTGAAGCGCTTTGCGCGTTCCATCTTTTGGAGTTTGGCAAACGCTCCTGGCAAATGCACCTTCCTATAGATAGATGGAGTACCCGAGGGTGCGGGGATCGCCAGCATGCGTAGCAGCGCAGCGCTTGTCTTTCTCACAGCGCAGCATCAGAAGTGTGACGCTAAGCAGGCTTCTCTTTTTGTTTTTTTCTCTGCAGAAGAAGGCTCAGGCCGCCCACAGGATACTGGAAGGATTGGGGCCGCAGGTGGAGTTGGTAAGTGTCGGCGCTGCTTGGCTCGCAGGGAGGTGGGAGGGTGGGTGGGCAGCGGGCCAGCTCCCAGGAGGTCGTGTTAGAAGCTGCTCGGGGCGGAAGTCTGGGGTGTCTGCAGAGCAATCATACTGTGCTCGTTGGGACTTTAACCCTTCATGTGCCCGGCAGCCAGGGACTTTTAATGTTTTAGGAAGCAAAACGTCACGCGGTGTTCAGAGGTCGCTTGTTTCTAGTCTGCATGCTGCTTGCTGATGAGGTAGCCGTCCTCCGTGCATGATGTGATTGGCTTGCAACTCTAAAACTAGCTTTTCTGCCGCCTTGCAAGTAAAAGGGAACGTGTGAGGCCAGTTTGAGGGCCATATGTCGAGGCAAAAGACGTTACATTATAGGACAACTTTTTTTTTGTTGCTTCGTGCTCAACTCATTCGACAGAATTTTCTGCCACGATCGTGGAAAGGGGAGGAGTCAAGCCTGAGGTCTGTTTCCATGTGGATGTCGGTCTGTGACGTCCACTTGCCGCCTGCCTCAGTGGCGAGCGAAGGCTGTGTTATTGTGTTGAGAGGGTGTCACTGTGGCTCAGGGGAGGTCTCGCACGAGGGTGCGGTGAGCGCTCATCGGAGATATTTAGCCGGGGCTGTTGTGATGATCCGTGAGATCAGTCTCATGGGAGTGTGTGTTGCAGTCATGTTTTGAGCAGATTTCTTACAACAAGTTTAAAGCTTTGCTTGTGAATGATGCTGTATACCGTCAACATACCTGCCAACTTGAAGAACAATCTCGCTGTGTGGGGAGAGGGTGGGGCCTTGTGCTGAGAAGTACCTATGATTGTCGAAGGAACAATTGATGGACAGAATGCTGAACAACGCAAACATTCACCCCCAGTCATGGCTTTAAGTGAGATGAAAAAACTGGGGGGGGGGGGGTCTCTCAAGGGGGCGTGGCCAATGTAAGTAAGGGCGTGGCTTAAAACACGTAAGCTAAAAGTTTGTGCTTAGCATAGTGTGCCGCCCGACTGGTATTTTGTGGTTTCTGTCATTGCATCCAGATATATGATACAACAAGTAACATCATACCTACAAGTCAGGACTATTGGCTTTGTCAATGGTTGTTAGTTGCATAAGATAAATAAGCAGCAACTGTGGCTTGTATATAATATTAAAAAAGCTTTCACATAAAGACCTGGTGACACCACGACAATGTTGCTTGAAAAAAACGGACCGCCTGCGCCAGGGCACAAAACGGAGCCCGACAGGGACCTGTTTCAAGGCCTCCTTAAAAAAAACTGCTGGTGCTGAGACCCGGCCCAATAAAAGCCCTGCCCCAAGTCATAAAGATTCATCATTCTTTTCCTCACCCTGCCACCCCAGTTTGGACCCAGCCATATGCAGGTCAGTCTTGACCCTGTTCCTCATGGGAACAGTCCAGCCCGAACTTCCAAGCCACGTCCTACCTGGACCGGAAAAAGCATCCTGGGACCGGTTTCAGGGCATCACCCCTCATCAGCCAGGCTAGCTTTAATCCAGTGGCACAGTAAGCACAGGACCCATGTTTGGGCATACCCTTCCCACTAAGGGCCACAAATGCAAAAGAAACAATTGATGGATGGAATGCTGAACGATGCAAACATTCACCCCCAGTCACAAGTATCTGGGCTTAATCCATCATTCTTATGCTTATCACGCCACCCCAGTTTGGACCAAGCCATATGCAAATCTGTTCCTTATGGGAAGAGTCCAGCCAGGTCTTCCCTAGACCGGAAACAAGCATCCTGGGACCGGTTTTGGGCCATCATCCCTCATCCTATACTAAACCTACATTACAAATATAGGTTTAGTATAGTGCAGTTCATAATGACTAGATTCTAGTGCTGATGTTTTCACGTACTCAGCCTCGGTCCGTGAAGGTAAGGGCGGTGGGACCATGTTGGGGAATGGGGGGCAGATTCAACAGACGACGGAAAATTTAAATAATTCATTTCCCATCTCATCGCCTGTCCAAACCCCCCCCTCCCACCCGCCTTACTGCCCTTAGCTGCACGGGCTGCAGTTGCAGATACTGTTGTAAAAGACATTGAAACTAGATTGGACTCGGTTTAGTTACGCCAGCCAATATATTTTGGGAGCTCTGAGGGTTCATTTTAAACTCGGAAGGAGTGATAATAAGGCACTCCGGGCTTTCTGCCTTCAGATTTCTCCTTGAGTACTTTGTTATGTTGCATAGAACACCACCTACACACTTGTATTATCGCTGCTTGATTGTCCTTATGACACCGATGTCTGTAAGAGCCTGGGTTATGTCAGATTTCAGGACATCCTCCATGTCAAAGATTACCATATAGAGCCACAGTAAATGTATTACTGTGGCTGCCTGTGAAAATCTGGCATGGGTCTGGCCCTTGAGGGTCACATTTGACCCACTCGCGGGCCAGTGTTGGACATGCCGGAATGCAAGACCATGAAGCCCCCTAGGTGCAGTTGTAAGTACTTACATCTACTGTAATATTCTTTAGCATTCTGTCCTTCATTTAGCATCACCCCTGGATTTTCCACGCGACTCCTAATCCTTCACATTTTTCTGCCTCCACCCTGTCGATACACCATTTTCATTTTTCACATACTTTTGGAGTTGTAATGAAACTAATTGAACCTCTGATGATAAGCGTGTCTCAAGTGTAGCTGGGCAGGTATGGTGAATTTCCATAATTCAAGCCATTTGCGGCTTCTGCTGTGAAGACCACGTTACGACCCGCAGTTCTATATCTTTGGCCGCGTTTTCTTCAATGGTGAATTTTTACTGGAGCTGGCTGGCGGGTTTAGTTTTAAGACGCTGCCCATGGAGGTTAAGTGGTTGTAACAGAACTGTTCCATGCGTGCGGTAGAGTTCTGACATCATGAGATTTTTGTTTACGAGGCGTATGGCATCATATTTTTTCATATAGTATCCATGCTCAGTTTGTCTGAATAGAAAGTTTGCTTGTTTTTGATTTGACAACACTGTATTCATATCTCAACAACCATTGTCAACCCGTAAGAAGTCACCTTTGTTAAGATGAAGCACTCGCACATGCCAGGTAGTCTTTTGTTTATTTCAAATTCAAGCTGAAAGATTTTACCTATTTCTTGACCAGTTTTTTCAAAACTGGTTGATGTGACCAAGATACATTTATCAAATTGACAAAGGTCGTATGCGAAGTTAAAGGTAGCCAGAATCTTTTTCAGCCCCCCCCCCGGTTTTTAACACCAAATGTCCACCTTTGCTCCATCCTCGCGGCCCATAGTCCCATGAACATTTCGGTCTTCCTACCACAATTTTTTTTTAACAACATTGAAATGTCAGTTTACTTTCTCATTACACTTGTGAGAAGACCTTTAAGCTGCAGAAAATTGTTAGTCTGTCGTCGATGTCTGTGAGGCAAAGGACATACATATTCACTTCTCTCAACTCCTTTTAACAATCCTATATTTCCATTTTTGTGCACTTTTTTTTGTTTTGTTTTGAGAACTGCGCCCTCCATCTGGAATCAGCACTGTTTCACATTTTATCACTTTATACAGTTCTGTTTTGTTTGGCCGTTCTTGCTTTCAATCTCTGGCTGAAGAGGACATCCGTGTTATTCCACCCTGAGCAACACCTGCTTTTGTTATTTGCCTGCCTGTTATTTTAGCCGCCCCTTGGCCCAGTGCTCTGGCTACTAGACCCATGCTATCCCGGAATGTACCAAGTTGTGTGTGGTCGGGGGAGGAGCCTTGCAGAGGCAAGAATGGTCTAGAAGCAACCTCATCCTAGGAGACTGTGCCAGCGTCTGTGTTATTTTAATCCGCTATTCTTGTGATGCAGTTTTGGGAAGAGATGTTGGCCCCCATAGCTTTGTATGAAACAGAGGAAACTGTATTGACTTGTCTTTTCCTAATCCAGTGAACCATTTCCGGGTTATGAGAAGCACCCGCTGCTCCAGTCTCTTAAGTGTGTGACGCATGGCTCTGAAATGAGCACCAGCTGCTTTCTGATAATTGAATTCATTTTAAACCTCTTGCTGATTGAAACACTTGGTTTTCAGTCTGTTTTTATTGGGATGCGTAGTGCACTGAGTCACTCCATGTGGCAACGTCTCTACTACAAAGGGTGTTTGTTATAGGTCCTGAACTTTCTTTTTTACAAACCACTGAAATCAAGTGGTCCAACCCAAAAGGGTCCTTTAATGTGAACCAAAATTAGAGTGTGTTCATTTGTTAACCCATGGAGTCCCTTTGACAGACAACCACACAATACTGCCACCCTATTAAGTAGTACTTTATAGTTTTTATACAAAAGAACCCTTTTCTCAGTTGTAGATTTAGTCGGGTGTTCTGATGTCACTGTGGTACGCTTATGTTTGGTTCTCACCGGAAGACCCTCCTGTAGGCGCATCCAAAAGAAGTCGCCTCAGTGCTGTGGGCTGTAGGGTCAGTTGATAGAGCATTGCCTTAACACACCAAATTTATGAATGATTTGTAGTGTCGAAATGTCAATTCTGTCTTTGTTACTTGCATTTGGAATGTTTCTCCGTAGTGTCTGTACACACCTAGTGCAAGTGACTATGGTGTCTTGCCTCCTGGTCGCCATGAAGGGTTACATAATCCACATTCAGATCCTGCTACTAAGCTCAACAAAATAAATCAAGAACCTCTAACTCTCAAATCTGTCATCCAAAAACTCATTAAGTCCACCGAAGAGCTGGCCCTTGATCTCTCTTCCAACAGGACCTCACAGGAGATCCTGCATATGATCCAGCTGAAACCCCCGGTCCAGAATTGGAATCCCACTCCCTACCCTAACGCCCCATCCAGACCCGCCAGATCCAAAAACCCATTTTCAGAACCAGATATTCTCTGCCTCCTTCTTGAGTACACCTCTCCTCATTCGTCCATCTCAGTCCCTTCTAGATCTTCACAAACAGCCCCATTGAATGCCCCTAGCTCGACATACCCTAAGCACGGCAATGCGGAAGCCATCCAAAGCATCACACACAACCCTCATAGAGCGCCCAGACTCCATGCCAATGCCCTAAACATTAATAACCTCATGCAGATACCCACTACACAGCCCGCACCCACAGACAGCCTGCACAAATCACACCTGAAATGCATGTTACTTAACTGTAGATCAGCGGTGAAACATGTCACAGACCTTGCAGATCTCATCCTTGCCCAAGAACTTGACCTCCTTATCCTCACAGAAACTTGGCTCAACGACTCCTCTGGCCCTATCCTTGACATACTAGTCCCTCCCAGCCACAACATTATCAGACTCGACCGAGTTAAGAAAACGGGAGGTGGCATCACCTGTATCTTCCGCAACTCTCTCATAGCAAAACAGTCCCCTTCAGCTAATCTCTCATCCTGTGAATACTTATGCATAGACATCACTAGCACACACAGACCCTTATGCAGCCTTCACATCTTCTACCACCCCCCAGGTGATAACCTCGTTCTAATTGAACAAACTATGGAAACCATCTCCTCCAACCTGGGCCGACACTGCCCCCAGATCTTCTTTGGTGACTTCAATCTCCACTGGAACGACCCGAATGATCAGGCGGTTAACACTCTCAAAAACTTCCTAACTGACCTCTCACTGACTCAATTCTGCGACAGTCCCGCACACAACTTAGGCTCAACACTAAATCTAATCATTTCCAACCCCAATTCCTTTAATCTCGGATCCATTCTCCCCTGTGACTGGTCGGACCCTCACTATATCAACTTCCTTATCCTTGAAAGTTGGAACCACAAAAGTGCTCAACCACTAAAACTAAAACAGTGGAAAAGATCGCTCCATAACACAAGCGTAAATGAGATCATAGCGCGCTGCAATTTCTCCCTTCCGCCACCTGCAAACATGAACGATGTTCACAACCTCACTGAGCACTATAACAACACCATGCTGTCTGCCCTGAATGCTACAGCCTCCCTTCACCTAAAAAGAATACCCATCAAAGACTCCAAACCTTGGTTCAATGACAGCCTAATTGCTGACAGACGCATCTTAAGGCTAGCTGAACGCACCTGGAGAACCACTCTCTCTACTGATCTTCTAAAAACTCTAATATTCAAAAGAAGTAGATACAACAAACTCATTAGAACGGCGAAAGCTACCTTCTTCAAAGACCAACTTGACAAAGCCAAAAATCGCCCAAAACGACTTTTTGAGCTGATTAAAACACAATCCAACAACACCTCTCTATCCAATCTCAGCACATCTTTCACTCACACCTAAACTTCAATGCGGTTGCTGACTTCTTCCTCGAAAAGACAAATAAGATCGAATCAGATCTAAGGTCTGCTGCACTCAAACTCTCGCCCTCTCTTGCCTCCTCTGTCTCCAAACCCCTGCCCTCGCCTCACGTTCTCCCCCCTCCAAAACAACTTTGAGTAAATTCACTCCCATCAATGACATTACCAACCTCAATATTCTCTCGACCCTTAAACCCTCAAATCACTTCAATACCCCTCCCCCCAACTTCTTTAAAGAAATGATAGGATCACTAGCACCGCTCTGGTCCAAGATCATCAACGCCTCACTTCTTCAAGGTGAGATCCCGGATTGCCTCAAGGCTGGCCTAGTGCTCCCTATTCTCAAAAAACCCTTGGCTGACTCTGAAGACCTGAACAACTACCGACCAATGACAAACATACCCACCCTGGCAAAACTACTGGAGACATGTGTTCATGAACAACTGCACAAACACATTGAGCAATTCCAGCTTCTCTACCTATTCCAATTGGGCTTCCGCACTGAACACAGTACCGAAACGGCCATCACTCACATAGTGGACGACGCTCTCACTTTACTGGACCAGAATGAAGCCTGCCTTTTAATTCTTCTCAATCTCTCATCTGCATTCGACACTGTCAAACATGACAATCTACTCTACCTCTTGCAGTGCAGGATGGGGCTCTCAGACACAGTCCTTAAATGGTTTTCCTCTTTCCTCAACAACAGAACCCAAAGAGTCAAATCCAATCAGACTCTATCCAACCCCAGTCCCTGCACACTGGGTGTCCCCCAAGGGTCCTCACTCTCCCCCACGCTCTTTAACCTTTTCTTGGAACCATTGACTGTAATTCTTAAAGCCTCCAACATCCAATATCACATGTATGCGGATGACACTTAACTTTACGTGTAAATATCCTCCCCCGAAGACATCAAATCTCTCAACAGAACCCTGTTCAAATCCCTAAACAGGCTAACCTCCAACCCTCTCAAATTAAACACCTACAAGACGGAATTCCTCCTCATTGCACCCGCTAGGCAAACCCCCACTGTTGTGAAATATCTCTGTAACCTCACCGCTCTCAACTGCACACCACACATCATTGATTCCACGAAATCACTGGGAGTTCTGCTAGATAAAAACCTAAACATGCAAGATCACATCAGATCATCGACCAAAGGAGCGAACTTCCAACTTTGCATCCTAAGAAAACTCAAACCCTACCTTCCCCAAGAAGACTTCAAATCTTGTCATCTCTAGACTTGAATACGGCAGTGCTACTCTATACGGCCTGCCGAAACTCAGCTTAGCCCCCATCAGAGCAGCTCTAAATGCTGCTACTAGACTCATCACAGGTTGCAAGAAGACTAACCACATTTCGCCGGACCAGAAATTGCTCAACTGGCTTCCTTTTGAGGCAAGGACCCAACTAAAGATTGCTTGTGTGACCCATAGAGCACTACACTTCATCACCCCACTCTACCTGACACATAAGCTGGAACTATCTGGTGGCTCCTGGACAACAAGGAGCACCGGCACACTGCTGCTCAAGCCAAAGAAATTTAATAAGCTTAAAGCCTACAACCGTACATTCTCTGGCATCGCCCCGAGAATCTGGAACTCCCTTCCAGTGGAAACAAGACTGATTCCCTCTACACTTGCCTTCAAAAGGAGGTTAAAGCTCTACTAATGAACAATGCGCTGAACTAGAAGCTTTTCTCCTTTTGCCTCTATCTTACTTAATACATATCATTGTTGTGACCCATTGTCGCCTGCCATATTGCCATTTTTGCTCTTGATGTATATTGCTCTACTTTTCGCTCTCCCCCAGCCTTCTTCCTATGTCCACCATAATGTCATCTTTGCTCTTGTTGTAAATTGTCCCACTGTTACCTTGATTTTTCTCCCTTAATTGTTTTCCTATGTCTCCCTCAACTGTATGTAAAGCGCTCTGATACCCACTTGGGTCATGTTCGCGTCTTTGTTGTTGCCTCTCCTTCATAGAATCAAGGCTCCTCGAAGTGTCTGGAGGTACTCCAAGAAGAGCAGGCACTGTATCTTTAAATGAACGCTCAAGTCACCTCCTCCGCTTTCCATGCAGTCTACAGCTCCTTGAAAATATTCAGTTACTCGCGTCTATTCATTTGCATATTAACCCAAGGCTAGTCAAAACATACCAATGCAGGTTCAGATTAATGGTAGATTTTACTAGCTAGCAGTTGAACGTGTTACTGAGTTGGTAAATAAGACTCAAAACAATCATACATTCTACAGATACATGGATGGATTTTGGTAAGCGGGCTACACCCACTGGTCTGTTAAATTGTCATTCACAGCTTGCTTCCGCCCACTGCTCCATTCATCACGGGGCAGAGAGTCCATTGGCTCTCTTCACTTTGAGTGACTACACAAAGCCTGCACACATTGTTCATGACCTCCTAAAATAGTTCCTTTCATTCCAGTTTGAAAGCTGGTTCACTGTGAGGTTTTTAAAAACCTTTTTTTTTCATAATAACATTAAATATTAGCTATTCATTTTACCGGCAATTTGGGTGCCTAGTTAGTGATCTTTTTTGGTCTACTTTTATTGTTGGTGTTGCGGAGTGCCCAAGTGACATTGCAACATAGTAGCTGCCTACAATTTTAGTGCTTGGCTTGAGAGGTGATTCATTCTGGTCTCCTTCACAAATGATAATAAAAAAAAAATATATATATATATATATATATATATATATATATATATATTCACTGAAAAAACCATAGGTTTCAGACATGTTATAGTTAGCGGAAATTTTACTGATAAAAAACCAATGAAATTCCCCCGTTATAGTTAGTGCAGGCAACTATAACTCACGCGACCGCAATCTTCTGCTGATGCTAATACTGTATTTAGACACTTATTTGTCCATGTCTTCTTCCATAAATTTTTAGCTATACATATATTAGAAATATTTTTTTTTCATAAAGACACATATGTCATCAGCAGAAGATTGCGGTCGCGTGCAGTAAAATTTCCGCTAACTATAACATGTCTGAAACCTATGGTTTTTTCAGTGAATTTGCAAGGTTTTTTAAATGCTAATTCCTAACTATAACGTGTGTGAAACCTATGGTTTTTTCAGTGAATTTGTACGGTTTTTTAAATGCTAAGTTACTTTACGCCATTCGTGGTGTGCACGCCCACTTAACGCAGTTCGTTCCGTGCGCGCACGGTGCGCTTCGCGCACCGTGCGCGCACGGTGAGCACGCGGTGCGCTTCGCGCACCGCGCGCCCACTTTACGCAGTTAGTGCCATACACGCAAGGTGGGCACGCAGTGCGCTACGCGCACCGCGTGCCCACGTTACGCACCGTGCGCACATGGAGGACATATTATGCGCTTCCTTGTGATAGGTAATCTGTTAAATTTAATTTGTAAGTGATGACAATAATATGCCATGCACAGAGAGTGTTTTTTTTTTTTATTAAAATTTTTAGCGTAAGCGCACCGTACGCGTACGGTAAGCGCAATCGGCGAAATTTTCAAAAAATACAAATTTACTGTTTTTGGCCTTTGAGGACTCAACTAACATGGCTATGTGCATGGGCGCTGTCTAAACAGCCCCTTTATATGTTTTTTGCCTTTATTTACAGCCCCCCCCCCCTCAGAGTGCGAGAGAGAAAATGGCGGCCGCCGCTTCCTGGTTTCGACCGATTCGAATGTTTACTTAGATGTAACAGCCAATCAGAATCGCGCTCGCGCACGCCACGGTACGCGTACGGTAAGCTTACGGTAAGCGTACCGTAAGCTGGCTCAGATATATATATTGATTTAAAGGCTATTTTCTCAGAATCTACTGAACAGATTTACACCAAACCTACAAAAGGCACTTCCTTGACCTGAGGACTACCTCTCTGCCAAATTTCTAGTAATTCTGTTCAGCCGTTCGGGCTGTAGCCCTGTCTAAAGGTCCTATGGAAAAATGCATGGGAAAAACGCGTTTTGGGACCCCCCTTTTATCTCAGCCCCCGCTTGACGAATCCCCCCGAGACTTTCAGGGTAGGAGCGGAGCGTAACTATAACTACCTACTGGCGATCGCCAGTAGGAGAGAGAGAGAGAGAGAGAGAGAGAGAGAGAGAGAGAGAGAGAGAGAGAGAGATATATATATATATATATATATATATATAATATATATATATATATATATATATATATATATATATATATATATATATATATATATATATATATATATATATATATCCCAACTATAATTAATACGAACACAGGCGAAATATTGATGTTGGACATCGGACCCACCAAAGGGGAAGAATTGAGGACTACCGCTCCCAGCATGCTGTTCACTGGAGAACACATGCATCAGAAGGGGAAAAGATGTTGGCAGTCCAGTTCTGGTGTTCCAACTTGCCTCTCCCTATGAATAAGGTGCAGGTGTGCACTGAAACGCGTCAGGGACATCATTTGCGGGTCCGTGGAGCCGCTGCTGTGTCAATAAAGTTCAAGTTGAACAATTCCTCACGGAGTGCGTCTTTAAAGCTCGGAGGCTTTTGGGAACATATATATATATATATATATATATATATATATATATATATATATATATATATATATATATATATATATATATATATATATATATATATATATATATATATATATATATATATATATATATATATATATATATATATATATATATATATATATATATATATATATATATATATATATATATATATATATATATATATATATATATATATATATATATATATATATATATATATATATATATATATATATATATATATATATATATATATATATATATATATATATATATATATATATATATATATATATATATATATATATATATATATATATATATATTTTTCATTCATTTCACCAAAAGAAGAAGAACTCTCACTCCAGGCCATAAGTATCAAGAGCTTTTTACTTCAAGTTTCAAACAGCCCAACACCATCGAGTTCCCTTAATTAAACCAACGCGTTTCGACCACTCTGGTCTTGCTCACGGTTAGCTATGTTCCACAAGTAATGTCTTTATATATACAATTGCCCATATAGCCATTATGATGCATCATGGGACATGTAGTACAAGTAGTGAAAAAGTGATTAATTTTTACAGTGCATTCATTTTTACTATTTACAATTCGGAATGATGAACCATTTTCTTCTATTACATATAATTTGTATATATTTGTTGGCAATTTAGTAATGGCTTAGTGCCCTGATTGTATGATATAATGCCTCATATAATTGTACTTCATACATTGTTGCCAATCAGTACATGATTTTTTGCTTAGACTTTTGAGTCCTTTATATTTCAGATATTTTGTTCATAAGCAGGTTATTTAGAAGTGAACATGGAGTTCCTCATCACCGTTCAGTCCTCTCGGCTGTTTGGTTTGAAATCTGATTATCAGTTTTGACTCCAATTGTCTCCGTTTTTTAGTTCTATCTCCTCCTCTTTCATTTATGGGGATTGTTGCAAGTGCCCAATAGTTCATTTGCTGCCATCCATACTCGTGATGTAAGTTCATATGTTTTGTCATTGCATATGTTTGATCATCGTTTTGGATTCCGCGGATATGTTCTAGTATTCTCTTTTTTAGTTGACATATTGTGCTTCCAATATATCTGCTTCCGCAATTGCATTCCAACATGTATACAGCATATGTACTTTCATAGTTGATTTTTTCTTTGATTATGTATTTGTTTCCTTTTGGACCCATGATTTCTTTTTTGTTTATTCCAATTTTGCAAGCCTTGCACCTTTCGCATTTTTTAAAACCTCTTTGATGATCCGTAAGCCAGGTTTTCTTTTTTATTCCTGTAAAATGGCTATGTACAATTTTGTCTTGAATTGATGGTGCTTTTTTGTAAGCTATATTCGGTTTATCATTGAGAATTTTTCTCATGTCCGGATCTCTCATTAAAATATGCCAATGTTTGTTCATGATTTCTGAAATGGCATAATTTTCTTTACTGTACGACAGAATCATTCTTATATCTGACGTTTCATTTTTTTGTTCATGCGTGGCTTGTAAGGTGGATTCTCTTGGAATTTGTTCTGTCTTTGTTCTTCTCAGTCTTATATCTGTAGGTTTATAACCTCTTTCTAGGAATTTTTTAGTTGTTTCATCCATTTTTTGTTTTAGTTCATTTTCATCTGAGCAATTGCGTTTCATACGTAGAAATTCCCCAAAGGGTATGCTTTTAATCAGTGATTTTGGGTGAAAGCTAGTTCCATGGAGTAAGCTATTGTGGCTGTAGGTTTCCGATATGTTGTGGTTTTTAGTTGCCATTTTCCTGGTACACTTCAATATCCAGGAATTGGATTTTTGTTTTGTTTACGTTATGTGTAAACTGTCGGCCATCCTTGTTGGTATTAAGCATTCTTACATATGTGTTGATGTTCCATTCCAGATAATAAACAGATCGTCTATAAATCGGAGTCATAACACAATTTTTTTCTGTGTATATCTCCATGTCATCATTCCATGCAGTTGATATTTCCCACCATCCCATGGTGAGATTTGCATAGCTCGGCGAAAATTAAACGCCCATGGCGGTACCGCACATTTGGCAGTATATTTTTTGATCAAATATAAATATGTTATTTCGTAAACATATTTCCACCATCTCCAAAATCATTTTGGAATGCTCAAGGTATTTGATGTCTCTTTGACCTAGGAAGTATTTCAGTGCTTTGAGTCCTGTATCATGATTTATCGATGTATAGAGTGACACTACATCTATTGTTGCTAGCAGATTATATATATATATATCTATATATATAATGTGCCATGGTCACTGTATGTTAGCAGTTGAAAAAGTAATTAATAAATAAATATATATATGTATAAACCAAACTGCTAAGATCAGACCTGCTGGCTTTGCAAATGCTTGTTTTATTTTACACAATGGAGCCTGGAATTCCATATCCTGCCTCTGTGGTATTTGCTTTGCCTCGAAGGACCTGAGCTCCCCAGGCTTCTGTTTGCACTCTACGCTGTGCCAACATTCAGACAGGTTGGTTCAGAATGCACTGCCTTCACCCCGGCAGATTGAACAATCTCTGCTTGTTTTATGGCGGTAGTTCAGTCCCTCTCTTCACAATAGGTACATTCCAGTCAGGCCTGTGCAGACTGACGTCTTTACTCACCACATGCAGAGCAGAAACTTTACACCGTCCCAGTGCAGGCTGCCTGGTTCTCACTGCCTGTCACTTAATCCACAGCCTTGCATCGTTCCTGCTTCATTGCACTGCCCTGAGGACCCCTGATAGACTGGAAGAAGTATGGAACACGCCTACCTTTCTACAGTCAAAAAGAAATGGGTGGTGCAGGAAAAAGGGAAGATAACAATTTCCGACACAAGCTGAAAAGACTAGCTGTTAGAGGTGTACAAGGAGAAATAGTTCAAAACAGGCAAAGAAAACCCAAGATGCACAAAAAGAACAGCATCTGTTCTTCATGGCAGGGTGCCATAGTGTTCTTCCAGTAAATGCTAGTGTCTATTCTTAGTATTTATTCTTTCCTCCCGTCCCCTCCTTCTGGCCTTTTGGACTCCTCCTTCTAACCTACGTGCCCCTCCTCCTAGCCTACATGCCCCTTCTTCTAGCCTACGTGCTCCTCCTTCTAGCCTACGTGCTCCTCCTTCTAGCCTATGTGCTCCTCCTTCTAGCCTACGTGCTCCTCCTTCTAGCCTACGTGCTTCTCCTTTTAGCCTAAGTGCCCCTCCTTTTGGCCTTCAAGACCTTCCGTCTTACCTTTATTACCCTTGTATGATCTCTACTTCCTCCCCTCCATTTTCCTGTGCCTAACTGCAAACGCCCTTCCTGGTCTATACATTCCTCTTGTGATCCCCATGCCCTCTTTACCGAAGCACCCTTCTTCTTACTTCCATGCCCCTATACCTGGCCACCACATGCTTCCTGATCTCTCGCCACTTCCTGATCTCTCACCTCTTCCTGATCTTCAGACCCTCTTTTTCTAAGAACTCCTGTCTCTTACTCCCCTCTTGAACTAAGCACCTTGCTGGTTATCCTTGCCCCCTCTCTTTGCGATCTTTGACTATCTTCTTCTGATCTTTGCCTTCTGATTGCCGCCCCTCCCCACCAATCGTTGCCTCCCCACCTCCCGATCGTTGCCTCCCCACCTCCCGATCGTTGCCGCCCCACCTCCCGATCGTTGCCGCCCCACCTCCCGATCGTTGCCGCCCAACCTCCCGATCGTTGCCGCCCCACCTCCCGATCGTTGCCGCCCCACCTCCCGATCGTTGCCGCCCCACCTCCCGATCGTTGCCGCCCCACCTCCCGATCGTTGCCGCCCCACCTCCCGATCGTTGCCGCCCCACCTCCCGATCGTTGCCGCCCCACCTCCCGATCGTTGCCGCCCCACCTCCCGATCGTTGCCGCCCCACCTCCCGATCGTTGCCGCCCCACCTCCCGATCGTTGCCGCCCCACCTCCCGATCGTTGCCGCCCCAACTCCCGATTGTTGCCGCCCCACCTCCCGATTGTTGCCGCCCCACCTCCCGATTGTTGCCGCCCCACCTCTCGACTGTTGCCATCCCACCTCTCGACTGTTGCCGCCCCACCTCCCGACTGTTGCCGCCCCACCTCCCGACTGTTGCCCACGCTCCTCCTCCCGACTGTTGCCCACGCTCCTCCTCCCGACTGTTGCCCACGCTCCTCCCGACTGTTGCCCACGCTCCTCCCTACTGTTGCCCACGCTCCTCCCGACTGTTGCCCACGCTCCTCCCGACTGTTGCCCACGCTCCTCCCGACTGTTGCCCACGCTCCTCCCGACTGTTGCCCACGCTCCTCCCGACTGTTGCCCACGCTCCTCCCGACTGTTGCCCACGCTCCTCCCGACTGTTGCCCACGCTCCTCCCGACTGTTGCCCACGCTCCTCCCGACTGTTGCCGATGCTCCTCCCGATTGTTGCCGATGCTCCTCCCGATTGTTGCCGATGCTCCTCCCGATTGTTGCCGATGCTCCTCCCGATGCTCGCCGAAGCTCCTCCCGATGCTCGCCGATGCTCCTCCCGATTGTTGCCGCCCCGCCTCCCGATTGTTGCCGCCCCGCCTCCCGATTGTTGCCGCCCCGCCTCCAGATTGTTGCCGCCCCACCTCCCGATTGTTGCCGCCCCAACTCCCGATTGTTGCCGCCTGACCGTTGCCCGTTGCCGCCCCACCTCCCGACCGTTGCCGCCCCACCTCCCGACCGTTGCCGCCCCACCTCCCCACCGTTGCCGCCCCACCTCCCGACCGCCCCACCTCCCGACCGTTGCCACCCCACCTCTCCGACCGTTGCCGTCCCACCTCCAGATTGTTGCCCACGTTTATCGCGATTGTTGCAGGCGACCTTTCCAATTGTTGCGGACGACCTCCCGGTTGTTGCCAATGCTCCTCCCGATCGTTGCCGATGCTCCTCCCGATCGTTGCCGACGCTCCTCCCGATCGTTGCCGACGCTCCTCCCGATCCGCCCTCCTTCTGATTATCTGCCCTTCCTCCTGGTCCTCTCAGCATCTTTCTCCAATTGTTCGCTGCTTCTACTAGAATCTTTACCACAGAACTACTAACAGGCTTTTGGATGCGTGCAGCATCAATGAGGGGCAGCAGAATGCAAGATCAGATGTGAGAGTGGCTAAGCTGATTTACGGGGTGTAAATGTGCCATTGAGTTTCATATAAATGACCCAGCAATTGCAGACCCAACCGATCCAACCTAACATTTGAAAAGGTATGCAAGAAAACTTGATATGACTCAGATCTCTCTCTTGGGGCATCCGGAACATTACTACTTGACAAATTACATCAAAAGAGTAGCAAATGAGGGCATTAAAAACAGTTCAGGAAATTTCCAGACCTAGAATACACTCTCAAGGATGGCAGACAGGAGGCCGCTGCAAAAACTCTGCTGTCAGTCTTTGCCGCTGGTGGCACTGGAGACGCTTTAGAAGATCTCAAGCAACATATAGACCAAGATAACAAGGCTGGAGAGGACATCAGACCTATTGCGAGAACAGGACATGTAAGGGGTAACTTAGGAGGCATACTTCTTATTTACAAGACTTGGAAAGAGTGAAGAAGCAGGATGTTCCACAAGTGTGTGGCTTGCTTGATGGTCCAGATGGTGCCTGAAGTTGAATTAGACAATGTTGAGAGAGAAAGAGGCCAGCCTCTCGACACTGCAGTTTGACCAGAGAGCAAAAGCCTTGATTGAGTAGTTCAGCAATATTGAAAGAAGTAAGCTCTGAAAAGGATGCCGTCATCGATAAAAGATGCAGTGCAAGAGAAATAAACTGTTCCGAATGAGGCACCCAAGCGATGTTGAATTCAGAGGAGAGAAAATGCCAACATTTCCAGGTCCCAGAGGAGAAACCTGCTCCTATGGCCTAAATTACAAGTAACCCGAACAGAGCTGCTAACTAACAGTTGAGACTTCTGTTGTGCATCCCTCCAGCTTACATCTAGTTTAAGTGGCAAACATCCGCGGGAGGATGCTTCCTAGGTGCTGGTGAAGGAGATCCAATGTAGAGGGTTCGAGGGAAGGTAGTGCCGTGTTTGATGGCATCATGGATCATCCAAGGTAAAGGCTCATTCCAGTGAAAAGGAAAAGCTTGACTTGCCACCCAATCTTACCTCATCAGTACCAAGGGAGGGTTCTGGGATGTGTCTCTGTTTCATGGCGTCTGGTTGGATTCTTGTACAAACCTATTGTGACATCATTCACCAGGTGACCCCGTTTAAGCACATTTGGTGCGCCGGAGCCTCTTCGATGTCATGTTCGGAAATGTTGGGAAGGAGGAAAGACCCCGTTGAGTTGTTGAAGTCTTTCCTTACTGGAATGCTGGAAGGTGCCCCTTGTGGTTCACTTTCTCTTTGCATTAAACCAGGAGCGAGCATAAGAAGCAGAATAACGGTGGTGTTCAACAAAAGTGTGTGGGCGTGAACACCTAAACTACCGCATCAGAGGTGTGATTAAAGCTTACATACTGTATGAGTAATGCTGTTTACTCTATTGTACTGTGAACAGGTTCTTTTTTTCTCAATGATGAAAATATACAAAGTATTAGATATTTCTAGGTCAATCTTTGTTGCCTTTGTGAAAAGTGATTGACTTCTCGCGCAGTTGAGCAGGCTCAAGGCGCACTCGCACGCAGTGCCACGGAGCATGCAGGCAAGCTGCGGCCAGTGACTTCAAGCTGGCATCTCTTGCTACCAATACATTCACAGCTTAATTTCACATCGGTACCTAGGAACCCTTAGTTCGATGCTTGCTCCAAGGCGGTCTCCTCTGTCGTCGTTACTGTGCGTTAGAGGTGGGCGAGCCAGGAAATTAACCGAGAGAGCCGAGCCAAGGGTCTGGCTTGGCTCTAACAGTCCGTGCAGGAGCTGAGCACTGAACGTTTTTGGCACCTAAATAAGGCAACAAACATTGTATAAAAATATAATAAAGTTACTTCAAGATTCAAACAACTACATTTCATGAACACAGAGAAGCATTTCACCTTAGTGCATTAGGTTATATCACTAATGTGAGAGGCATTTATTAAAAGTGATAGTTTTTAAACATGTACCTGGATATATTCATGTCCCTCATCCTGATGACAATGATACTAGTGCCCTCAGAGTCAAGTCGCTTCTCGTTTGCTCCCTATATGTGACCTAGGTTCCTATTAACATGGTGCAACACTGTAGAGTATTAAATCAAACACAGGAGGTTTTTGTAGACTGCACATCCTGAACCAGCTCACGTATTTGAAGGCGTTCTCATAAGAGACCAAGAAAAAAGTGGCTCTGTGAAATAAAATATTTGTCAAGGATCACACAATTTGTCAAACGAGGAAGCTGGGATTGATGCCAGTTTTTTTTGTTCCACCTTTTGCGGTTTATCCTCTGAACAGGTATCTCTGTCTTTAGCATGTTTTTTATCAAATGCAACCGGCTTGTGTTTAATTCTTGGTGCATAAGTTTAGAGTGTGGGTGGTGGGCGTAAGCCACACGAGGGCTCGGCTCGCTTTGAGTGTGAGAATGCTATAGAACTTCGAGCAGAGCCAGGCATCTGGCTCGAGCTTTCATTGGCTCACCGACCTCTAGCGTGTGTCTTACAGAATAGTGCACATGGAGTGCATAGCCATCCGGCGACATGTGTTAAAAAGAATATTGTTTATGAAATACTACTATATAAAACACCCACTGCGAAGAATTGTCAAACTCCAACATTATAATAGGCACTAAACACAACAGTAATGAAAAATCTGCTCTTAATTCTTTTTTTTTTAATTGCATTTTATCCAACCCTGCCTCTAATAGTCTTAACTCAGACCCACATTAATCCTTAACCCTGCATATAAACTATCCCCAGTACTAACTCCAGCCTTTAACCTTACTCTAATAGTGACCTTTCCACAGCCCTTAATATTTTAAAACCTTTACACCTTCATGTTTGTTGCAGTTGTTTTACTGATAATAAAGGGCAACTTATGTTGGCTGTAGTGACCTTAAAATGTGTTTTTAATCCTTCTTTTGTGAGATCTATTTATCAGTGAGGATAACTGAAATAAAAAATATACCCCTCTCCAGAGAGCATGAAAAAGTTAATGTCCCTCCATTATTAGGCCTCAACAAGTAGACAAAGACTCTTAAGGCAACATTAGGATCCAGGGAGATGGTGCCAAATGGATAGCATCCATCCTCACAGGACGAACCCAGAGATTCCACCCGCCACCCTTCCCGTCGGAACCCAAGAGCGTCATCTGCAGGGATGTATGATGATACAACGCGTACCATCACAACGCGGTCTGTTACATCGCGGTTTTGACAATGCAAGTTGTTACATCGACTTGCGTTGGAGGGCGCTGGACTTAGGAATAGTGTGAATTACTATTCCAACTCCAGTCTATGTACAGTAGGGAAGGTGTTGAAATAGTAATTCTCACTATTCCTTAGTCTAGAGCACCCTCCAGTGCAAGTCGGTGTAGCGACTTGCGTTGTTAAAACCACGATGTAACCATACCGCGTTGTAATGGTTGCGTGGTAAAGGATGTTTCCCACCTGCAGCATCCCGCAAGGTTCAGTTCTCATCCCCACCCTGTTCAACACCTACATGACGCCCCGGCCAACATCGTGAGAAACCACGGCCTCAGCATCATTTCCTACGCAGACGACACCCAGCTCATGCTCTCGCTCTCAGAAAAACCTTCCACCTCATGGACCAACTCCCACAACTGCATGAAGAACGTCGCCGAATGGATGAAGATCAACTGCCAGAAGCTCAACATGGACAAGACTGAATGAAGTGCTGATCTTTGGAAACAACACCTCCCTAAGGAACAACATTTGGTGGCCTTCTGAACTCGGACCCATGCCTGCAACCGTGGCATAATCTCCTAATCAGCAAACGCACTATGAAACTCCAGTTTAATGCAGTCGCTTCTGCTTGCTTCCACACCCTTGTATGCTCCGAAAGGTGTTCAGATGGCTCCCCATTGACACCAGGAAAACCGTCACCTAAGCCCTAGTCACCAGCCGCCTCGACTACTGGAACTCATTCTATGCAGGAATCGCCACCCAACTCCTGAAGCGACTCCAGATGATTCAGAACTCAGCTGCCAGACTCATCCTCAACCCCCCCATCGGACCCACAACACCCCCCACCTTAGGACCCCCGTCCAGAAAAGGTGCCAATTCAAGATGCTGATACACGACTACAAGGCCCTCCACAACTAAAGATCAGCATGCATTAACCACCATGTGTACTACCACCAACCTTCCAGGCACCTGCGCTCCGCCTCCCTCACACACACTCCCAGCATCCGTTGAAGCCACAGCGGAAGATGCTCCTTCTCCTACCTCGCCGCCAAGTCCTGGAACATCTTTCCCCTCCACCTCTGAACAGCTTCCTCTCTCACAGGATTCAGAAAGGGACTCAAGACCTGGCTCTTTCACTGATCACAACGGGATCCTAGTGCCTGGATACCCCCCATGGTTGATTAGCCGCGCTCTACAAATCCCGATTGTTTGACATATCTTTGTCTTTATGCAGAACAGTGCTGCAGTGATGAATTGAAGTGCAAACTACCGCTCAAAAGTGTGGATGACTTGAAGAGCAAGTGGGAAAAGTGATCAACGCGCAACTAATGATGAAATCTGTTTGCATAATGATTTTTCCTATTAGGTCAGATTGAGGTATTTTGGCCCATTGTCCAAAAATGTGATCAGCATGGGTAGACTGGATATGGAGATTATTCAGCGGTTCCTTCCACATAATAAATATAGGAATCTTCATCAGAACACAAAGGTCAGGAGATGCTTTGGGTAGCACCCCGAAGTTTGTATTGGTTCTTGTATTGCACAAGGGCAATGGCCTAGATTTATGGTTTATTGGCAGAGCTGCATGTGGGTCCTTTTGCTGCAGTAGGGGGTGCAGCTATGGGTGGTTGATTGGAACTGAGGTGCATTAGCAGTTGTGAGCAAGTAACGTGTATTCAGTGTAAATGTAGCCAGTACGTTCAGGTTGAGGTGCATTGTGGGATCACTGTGCTGGTAAGAGTGTTATCCTGCAGCCTAAAGTTCACCAATTCTTTAGCCCCCTCACTATGCATCGTCCGTCATTGGTTGGAGCTACCGTCTGCAGCTATAGCCCTTTGCTTTGAGCCAGGCTTACAGTGCATTAACACCTGCATGGTCACAGTTTGGTAGCCTTTCGGGGTGTTGGTCAGTGCATGTGTTGCAGGTGGTGCCTATGGAGTTTTCTATGTGGGGTAGAGTTATGTAACCTCCCATCTGATCTGGGTGCATGAACTTTGGCAGTGGTTCTGGATCAGAATGTGGGTGACGTGTTGTCCGGTGCAGTGGTCAAAGTGGGCGGGATCGGCAGGGCACGGCGTGCCCCTACTTCTGTAATTCATTCGATTCTGTTCCCCTACTTTTTCATTTTAAACATGCTTCCTGGCGTCCGGGGAGAGCAGAGAAGGAAAAGGACTTTCTCTCTTGCCCAGATAAGACAAGCACAGTGTTCACTTCTGCTCTGCCGCTGGCAGCTCCCCCTCTCTCTCGTTCTTCCTCTTATTCCTCTCTTTTTGTCTCGCTCCTCCTCATTTGCTGAAAACGTGACATCAAGAAACGTTTCCCACCCTCTCTTTCCTCCTTTCGTTTATTTGTTCCCCTGTGAAATGGATCCAAAAAAGAAAAACACTTTTGCTGGAAATGTCATCTTTTTTTGACATTTTTCTATTCCAAAGTGCAGTCTCTGGAATAAAAGGTTTAAAATATGAAAAGTAAATAAATAACGAAATAAAGCCAAACATAGTGGTCGCAAAGTGGCCAGATTGATTATATTCACACCCAAACACATTAGTGCCACGTTACAGAGTTTGCCAGTGAAGCGCTACTTTTGTTTTCTTGCCTGTCTTTGAATAGCATTGTTTTCCCCCAAGCGGGGAAGTGCACCAATTGATGGGTGGATTGGGAAACAAAATGTGTACCGTGACACTGAATTCCCGGACGTGGTCTTTTTATACCATGCTGCATATTTTTTGTAAGGATATAAGCAATGGACACTGAAATGGATACTTCTGGGCCCTGTAGTCATGTCCTTAACTTTTCAGGCAAAACACTCACTGATTTCTGAATAGTGAGTGTAATAGGGTTAAGGTAACCATGTTGTTCCTGCCTATGTTTCACATGCTTTATGTCATCTTGCATTCCCAGTGAGTGTTTGTTTTTCCAAGATGTTACTTTTTTGTAGGCCGCATATTGCTCTTGTCCAGTGCGTAATTTGAATTGAGTCATATACAGGTGTTTAGAGCGGGGCACAATTGGGTTGTAGTTGAAGGCAGTGCAAATTTTTTCTCAGTGGGGCAGTATGGTGTTCACTGGTGGGGGAAGGAGGTTGTGGCACTATGGCCAGAGCTGCTGAATTTGGAACCGGGGAACCAGGTTCAGCCTTCATGACCAGTCCACCAGACCACTCTCCTGAGGGAGCACATTCCCATGCTAGACCTTAGAAGCCCGGGGGTCTTGGCACCAGTAGGTTGAACCCTAGCGGTGGCAAATGTGGGTAAGCTTGAAGGCCTGTCCACCACAAACCATACTGCAGTTCACCTCCAGTCTTGCAGGCTGGCCTATGAAGCACCACACCCTAGAGCAACAGTGACTCTGTCACTGAACCCTTGAGATGAGTTGGCTCTAGGGCGGTGTGACTGGTGTGACCGCACTGGGCGCTGACTTTGGGGGGGGGGGCGTTGTGTTTGCAAGTATATTATGCTTTTAAAAGCTCTTGCCTCCTCCTTCCTGGCCTCCAGCAATTTTCGGCAACAAAATGCCACGATAACTCGTGATTAATATTCTTCTTAGAGAGATCGATCAATGTTTTGTCTTGTGGAAATTATGACTCATTGAAAGGTAGCGCAGAGGGTTAATGTGCCTGCTGCAAAGAACACGTACTATGCAGATCTCAAAGTGCACATAATATAAATAGGTCTGTGGGTTACTGCTTTTGTCAGAGAGATCTTTTTGTTTATTGCATTTTTTAAGTTAAAATCCTAGCATAGAATAGAGAGCTATTAACTATCATCTAAGAGCTATGTGCAAACTGCAAGGTATAAATTAGAGCGTTATGTTTTTTTCCCCAGTCTTAGATTATCCTAATGTTGCAAAAAGTGTTCATTCAGATGGAAATCAATTATGCAGCAAAAGAGGACAAAATTATGCTGCAATGTTGACTAAATTATGCCGCAAAAAAAGGCTGGAGCTTAATGCAGTATATTTTCTGATACTTTGTTACTTTGATATTGTTACACATGCTAACAGTCTGGTCAAATATTTTGCCTCATTAGTACCAGTGTAACAAACAGATCCAGCAGTGGGGAAGGTGATCAGTCGACCCTTGCGAAGAGCCGTCCACTTTACAGCAACACAAGTCACATTTGTTTGTAACTTTTTTTATCCGTTTGAGCTACAAACAATTTATTAGTGAAAATTGACAGATTATGCAGCAGGTGTTGTATTTTGTGGCAAATATGGCAGAGTCATAATTATATAGAAAACATTTGCAAACTAGGCTATTTTGCCATTTATGTCTGAACTGCTCTTGCAGAAAAAGGGAGAAGTGCTGATGGCAGAAACTCCATGGCTCGGAGACAAATGGCGTGTGCTTCCACTTTTAAGCGTATTTGGGACATTCTGTGATTGGAAACGTCGCTCTTTGTGAATGTATTTTAATGTCAATAACTCATATTAAACCTTAAATAATTATGTGTATCCACTGACTGAATTAAATAACATAAGCTGTAACTGGTCAGTGAAATGCTAAACAAATACTAAAAATTGAGATGTTTTACGCAATCTGACCATACCTCTGACTCCACCCACTGCTCCAAACCTCGGGTTATTCCCGCCCTCTGTTTCTCCGCCCACAGTTCCCCTACTTTTTCCCCCACTTCGACCACTGGTCTGGTGCGAGTTTCCGGGTATTTCAAGTTACGAGCTCAGAAGGGAGGAGTTTGTGCCATGGATCTTCCTCTGAAGCCACCTTGTCAATCTTGGGGTCATCTGCATGTGTGATCTTGGGCTGATGTGTCTGTGTGTATCAGTATGGTTCGAGGTCGTGGCTGTTGAATTCTTATGTCGTGTTTTCGATGAGGTTGGATAGTTTGTATATCCCTGTGCTGTTCAAAGTTGTGCGTGGGTCTCGGCACAAGAGTAGTGACGAAAAGTAAATGGGGACCGCATTGTATTACTAGTGTTGGCACTAGTGAACCGAGGGCACAATACCCGTGTGTGATGGCAGAAGTGCGTGTGTCCAGGCCTGGGTTTATTGCCTGCACCGTTGCAGTTCTGTACAGAGGGGGTACATGACCAGATCTGCTTATAGATCCTAGCAGGGGTGCATTATGCAAACCATGCCATTTCACGCGAACTATTACCCGCACCAGTTCTATTCTTTGCAGGCGAAGACGCAATTCGTCTTGCGTGGTCTTGTACACCCCGCCTGTATTAGCCCCCTACTTTGTCCGCTTCCTCCCTAACGCCGCTAGAGCTTAGTGCCCTGCACTTACCATAAGTGAATAAGCACCCCTTCCCCGTGCCTGAATCACAGTGTTTACGAGCGGCCTTCCAAATTGCTGCAATTAAAGTGGCTAAATTGACCCGTGCGCGCGGCGTCCTGCGCGCTGACCATCGCTGATGACTCACCCGCGCAGCGCCGCAGCGCGTGACCTAAGGCGGGACCCGGCCTGCTGCTGGGGCACGTGCGCAGGTCCCCTGCACTTAGCGCGCGCCGTAGCATGACAGTTCTCCGCGTGCTGCCACTTCCGGGAGGCGAAGCCCACGCTAATGCATGCTTCTTAGTCGCCTTCGCAGTTTCCTTAAATGTCAGCCGTACATTTACGCACTTTTCTTATTTATTTCAGCCCTTATACAACCAACCCTCGGACACCAAACAGTATCATGAAAACATCAAAATGTAAGTATAAGACCAAAAACGTATCTTGAATGTCAGGAGAGGCATTAGTTGGGTACATCCAGTGCCCTGTTGGCCTAGTGATTGCTGTATGTTCTTGCCAAGGGGAACAAACATTTCTTTAATGGATTATTTGGAACCAACAAGCTTCTGTCATTTTCTACCGAAACTCAAGCAAGCATATGTAAACTAGAAACAAAATTGTGTGCTTGGGGATATGAAATAGAAGTGTGTGTAAACTTGTGCGCTTATGAAAAATTGTCACTATGCAGCTGCTGTTCTGTACCCTATACTTGCCTCCTCATTTTAGTCCCTCGACCAAGCACAAGGGATCTTTTGTCTGAAACACACACACACAAATTCCACTTCCTATATCCTACTTTTAACTGCTAGAAGTCAGGCCCTGGTGGATTTTGGCCCGTAGCCTGATTGGCACAAAGATGACAGCCAACACAACCCAATCACTGACCAGAAAACCCAGGTGTTCTGTTGCCCAGGTATACCTGCCAACCTCCTGAGTCAGACGTGCAAGAGTGATCCCATTAAGGTGACTTGAGTGTGAACACTTTTCTGAAGAGTGATATGTTTGAAACGCAGGTGACCCTATTAAGGTGTATGCTGGCCTTTTGTTTGTCAGGACGGTGAATAGAAGTGAAAAGGTGACACCCACCACATTCGAGTGATTTGACAGGTATGAACTAAGAAGGGGCCTTTTGGGCCACTCTAAAACACTGTTCAACTCTTCAAGTGGAGCTTTGCCTCATGGCACTAATGTTGATGGGGAGTCACAACTCCAAGTTTGTCTCACCCCCAAGGGGCTACTTCTGTGTAGATCCCAAAGGGCGGCGAGATTTGAGAGCAGACTTGCGTTGCTTTACCTTATGGTGTTTCATATATTTTCATTGCATAGCTTTGATGGCTAAAGGGCGTGAGTCTGCACACTGTATCTGGTTGCCCTCGAGGGTTGAACTAACTCTGATCCTTCTAAGGATAAATCTTCTATTTCAAATTTTTTTAAGTTTCCAAATCCGGTTTACCCCTTATTCGGGTGCACAGATGAGGAATGCACATCATCTCATGTCTGTCGTTTTTAGGTTTACGCTGAAGAAATGCACGTTAATACCCATCAAAATGCCACACTCACTATTCTGAGGCAAAATCCACAACATCGCGGAGGATGGCATGTCTCATGTATCCCACAAAGGACATAGTGTCTCCCATCAAATTGAATGCAATCGTTGTGTTATTCCTACTGTAAAAAAAAAATGTAAATCACTCACAAGATAGCTTGGTTCCTCATTAATATACATATGATGGGCATTCTCTTGATGTAAAATCACCACTAACTTGAGTACCTCCTCAGAGGCTCCCCTGGATTCGTGGCTCAGACTTTCGAGGGAGAAGTGGACGGTACGAAAGAAAGTTTTGCAGTGGTGTTTCATAGGGCTTTAGAAGGTCTGGTATCACCACTGCATACAGAAGAGACTAGACGGAACCTCCCTTAAAACAAAAATCTGCTTTTATTGGCATTTCACAAACTTTTACAATGCATTGCAATTAGGTAGAACATTTGTTTATTATGTTCATACTTGTCTTTGTTTTATAAAATGTTCCATATTTGATTTTTTCGTCTTGCATATCTCTGCATATGCCATTTTATCTTTTATAAACAAACGTTCCCGAACCCTCCCTCCCTCCCTGCCCATTCCTGCCTGATGAATCTCATTGTCCAGTGTTTTTAACAAATCTACCACCTATTTATAGAGATTTGCGTAGCCTGATTAGTTTTGTACCACTGTCCTCTATGCAATTACACTAGTTTAGGAGAATAGTTTATACAACGCCTGAACTCTTCTAACTCACATATGCACTTTATCACTAAAGACCTAAACAGCTTTAGTTTATTAAAAAAAAAGAGTACATTCATATGCCTGTGGGAGTTTATAGGGGAAGGTCGTTATTTTTATGGGATTTCAGTGCTTTCAGCATCGCGTCCCATCTGTGTGCTATAAATACTCGTCTTAATCCGACGGCGCACTTCTCTGCGTAAATACCCACTTTCAGTGTTCAGCCATTTTACAGCTGTGCCTTGCCATGGTGGAGGGAGGGTTAATATTTTTCCAGTTCCTAGTGATCTGCTCCCAACCAAGAGAAGATCTAGATTTATAAACTTCTCAGTCGCCTGGTCATGTTTGGGATGTGGGGAAAGACCTAAGACGCGCATCTCAAGTGAGGAACGCACTCGGTGGCCCGTTATGTGGGTCAGTGTAGTGATGATCTCCTCCCAGTGCAACTTCAGAGTAGAACAGGACCACATCATGTGCAGGAAACCTGCATCTACTACCTGGCAGCGTGGACAAGTGGAAACAACAGCGCAGTACATTTTTTAAAGTCAGTGACATGGTAAATGTGCTCTGTTTAATACATAGGATGATGTCAATTTAAATCTTGCATTATGCAATACTATGCTAGGGCAAGCCAGCATCTGTTTCCATTCTATGTCGAGTAGGGGTTGCTGCAAGTCTCTTTCCTACTGTGTGCGGAACCTACTACGTGTTGTATCTACGTGTGCTATAAGAGCACTGTAGATCCATTTGACTACAGGTAACCGCCTTACAAAAAGGTTGTTGTAACCTGGGCCAGCCACCTCTGAGTCCTTGTTGCTTTTCAATAGAGCCATAACTGATCATATCTTGGTATTTTGGTCGAAGCCGTTCTCTGACGTCTCAAAACGGGGCAACTCACTGCTGAAGCAAAGACCAGCACCAGGTACCCCAACGCAACGTTTTTGACACAGCAAGCGATTCCTGGGATTCTTGTGGTACCTGCCTCCATGAGTCAAGAGAACCCAAAGCCTTTTCTGACCACTCCTCTGGATAGGCAAAATGAATTTTCTACCGTCATTTTGTCCTAGTTCTCCCTGAATTCAGTTTGTCTCCTGGGTCGCCATACACATACCCTTTGGGACATGACTCGGGAGGTATTTCCATCGGATATATTGCAACATCTTTGCTCAGACAGTGCAACATAGACAACATTGTGCAAAGTACATTGTACTTTTTGGATTGGACACTACAGATTCTGCTGCCTGCTCGATGGGCACCAGGGTCCTTATCGGGAGACATGCCTGGATGTGCTGTATGGGCTTCTCTGGGGACATCCAGGCCTCTTGATA